>NC_089580.1:44365259-44685093 GCF_019320115.1 Miscanthus floridulus | reverse complement strand
GATGAAGTATAGCTCAAGTGATTGAAATCTGTCCTATATTGAAAATCTGAGTGAGCTGTGATCTTAACCATGTTTGAGTGACAAAACTTATTGGATTGGCATAAAAATTGGTGTACATGCTCTAGAATTATGGTATAAGACTCTGTATAAATTTCATGAGAATTGGATAAGAGATGCTTCGGTTTTGGAGTGGATATTGTTAGTTATAGTGCAACAGTTTTCAGCATGTAGTAGTGGTCGAAGAATTGAAATCTGGTAGCAATCTAAAAGTCAAATGAAGCTCACATTTTTATAGCTGCTAGATAACTTAGTGAAGCACATCTCCACCAAATTTTATGGTATTTGGATATGTACTTTGGGAGATATGCATTTTTCATTGAAGAGTAAAAAATCTGTAAGAAAAGTGACAATTATTGGATTTATTTGGAGTCACTTTGATTGAAAGGTCCTTAAGTTGGAAATATGTTTATAAGTGTTTTAGGTACCTAATTTTTTTTTAGATGATCTAGAAGCATAACAAGCAAAGAGTACAAGGCCATTTGATTGTGAAGTATACTTTGCACATATTTGGTACTCAAATTGGAAGATCAAGATCAAACTCAAGATGAAGATGAAGTTTAAGTGCTTGTGACCATTGGAAATCATTTGGTAGTGTAAGGAAAATGGACCATTGGCCCATTTATTTTAGATTTTGGTGTTTGATGACCAATACAACCAATTTGGATTAATGAATTTGCAAGTAATTGTTCTGTAGTTCAATAGTGTGCAAGACGTGACTTGGACAAAGGTGACATGATGATCCCACGATCAACATCATAAGCAAGACCCTAGAAGCACAAGAGAAGACCCAAGATATCAAGTAAAGTCCAAGCACGAAGATAGAAACCAAGCCAGACGCAAGATCGTGAAGAAACGAGCTCGGCAGAGGTGACCGGGTGCGGCCCTATGAGAACCAGATGCG
Organism: Miscanthus floridulus; assembly: GCF_019320115.1. Lineage (NCBI taxonomy): Eukaryota > Viridiplantae > Streptophyta > Magnoliopsida > Poales > Poaceae > Miscanthus > Miscanthus floridulus. The sequence continues at coordinate 44,684,132 of NC_089580.1, read as the reverse complement.
TCCGATCAGTTGCTCAGCAATAGTAGGCATCAGCAGCAGCGACCCGACGCTGAGCAAGGTAGTGACCGGACGCATAGACTTCACTGTTCATCATCAATGGCAACATTCTCAGCGTGACCGAACGCGACGGTAGGACAACCGGACGCACCAAGAAGTAGTGTCCGATCATGTCCAGAAAGGTTCCAGAGCGGCGCTAGCACGACCGAACATGTCCGATCGAGTGAGACCGGACTCGGACTAGAGTCCAATCAACGTACGCGCTCCAATGGTCGGTAGGATTGGACACGTCCGATCGGGACGTGATCAGCGGCCGGTCACTAGCAGAAAGATGGGTCTCATGTCCAACGGCTAGTTCTCACATGTGGGGCTATAAATAGACCCTCCAACCAGCCATTTGAGGGGTGAAGAGCTAAGTAAACATACCAAGGGTGTTGATACACCATTTTAGTAATCTCTACTTGCATAGTGCTTAGTGATACATTCGGTGATTAGCATAGCTGCTTTGCGAAGTGCTTAGGTTAGTTAGACCACCGCTTATGGGCTTGCTCTATGTTTAGGCCTAGTGTTTAGTGAGGTTTACACACCTCTTACCACTCGGTGTTTGCATGCACCATTGTTGTACATTGGAGGGGCTTGTAGTATTATGAGATCACACCAACCGTGTTTGTGGTGTGGCCGCCACCGTGTACCAAAGAGAACAAGGCCCGCGGCGATTTGGCCAGAAGCTTGATAGTGAAGACGGCGGGGAGCGGTCTAGGAGAGGCTTGTCGGAAGGTACACCAGAGACCCACTTGTGTGTGGGGAAGGCCTAGGGCTATCCACGGAGTTACCCGACCGGGAGCTTGGCCCTTATGAGGGATTCCTTACGAGGGGCTCCAACGAGGACTAGGGGAAGCTTGCGCGCTTCTCGATACCTCAGTAAAAATATCAGAGTCATCGATGGAAGTTTGCATATCTCTACCTTACTCTTTAGCTTCCGCATTTACATTGCAATCTTAGTTTGTGCTTTACTTTTCTAGCTTAGTGATAGGCTAGTTGATAGGTTTGGAATCTAGGTTGCATAACTCCTTTTTGCGGTAGAGATAGCAACACACTAGCAAAACCGTAGTTGCATATTTAGATAGTTTATCTTTTGCATAGGTTTTTGCTAAGGATAGAAAAAGATGCCATAGTTTAGAGTTAGAGTTTTCAGTTGCCTAATTCATCCCCCTATTAGGCGTCACGGTCCCTTACAGGTAGAAAGAAAATGACCTAAACAAGTAGAAAGAAAAGGACTAAAAGAAGGAATAAAGGTTACTCATCAAGTTAAGTTCATCACTTGGATCAATCAATCAAGTCATTTCAAGTGAGTATCAAGGATGGTTCTTTGGAGAGAGGTCACTTCTCCCTAGTATAGGGGCTTGCTACCTATATATAGGTAAACCAAGTGTTGGGTTCATAAATCTGGGGTCCCTAATGGGCCCGCTTCCTAGCAAAAGCTTGGCCCAACAGATGATTTTACAAACAACACGCAACTCCTAGGCCAACCTAGATACCTAATGACAGGCCGAAGAGCGATCTAGTTTCCGACCGGAAGGCCTGGCCAGGGAGGGGCGACGCTCGCTTCTGACTCTGACCCGCTTCTTCAACCGAAAGACCTGGCCAGGGAGGGACGATGCTCGCTTCTGACTTAGACCCACTTCTCTGACTAGAAGGCCTGGCCAGGGAGGGGCGACGCTTGCTTCTAACTCTGACTCGCTTCTCCAAACAGGAGTACACCAAACCTCTGCTTATAGCTCTTATCCGACCGGCGCGGTCGGAGCCAACTAGGAAATGACCGAACGGGGACGCCCACTTGGTAAGGACCCAAAGAATCAGGTGGAGCAAGTAAGGCAGGGCACTCAAGTCAACCACAATACTGAGGATCGTACCCTGCATACTTGCAGGATAGTACTATCAAGTCATGTTAGAAGGGTACTTTATAACCTTCTAGACATGTCAGAACACAAACAGTGTTGTGGGCACTAACATTTGTCCTATAGTATGGTAGGGTGACATTTGCCATACCAGAAGAAGACGATGGAGCCTACCACATGCATTTGTATGTCAATAGTATTGTGGGCACCGACAAACCATCTTGTACCTAACGGCATGGGCAACAAGACTAGGTAGCTCATACACTCTCTCTCTTACTTGTAAGTCCATCCCCTTCATCTATAAAAGGGGATGCGCCCTCTCCCAACTAAAAAGACAATGGACGAACAACAGACGGATCATTTCAACCCAGTCTCTGCTAGCTTTAGACATTCTAAAGCTACACAGAGCATACATTCCAATACTTAGCGCATATAGGAGCTCTTGTCACTCTTGGCTCTTCAGTCCAAAGTCTGACCGGACCTCTAACACCTCCCATCTTACTCCCACTCATTTGTAACCCTACAGCAAACTTCGAGCACCTAGGCTCAGGAATAAAGTCATCGATTGACTCAAACTGGACGTAGGGCACGTTGCCTGAACTAGTATAAACCCTATGTCATTGAGTGCTAGACCACATCCGATCACAATATATGGCAAAACGACAAATATTTACTTGTTGGTCACTTTTCGCACCGACACCAAGTGTGGTACTTGGAAAACTAACATGGAAGTGGTGATCCGAAGGACATTTGAGATGCTTAGTTGAAGCAATCAAAAGAGTTGATCAAGAAAAGCAAGCAACACCCAAAAAAGAGCTAGTCATGGCAATTCAAGTGGTATTCCAAATAGTTCTCTCATGCAAGCATTAATCAAAAGATGAAGCAAGCCAACCACAACAAGAAAGTGCACTTAATCATTAGTGGTTCTCATTTCATATGGGTGAAGAATAGACTCTATCTATGATGATTGGTCTTCACCAAGCTATAAATAGGACTTCACAATGCTATTGCGGAGTTTAATTGGAAACTAGTGACTATCCTCTACTCCAAGATAGTAAAGGTATCATTGTAATGTGCATGATCATCGCATCGCTTACTAGTATGCGGTTAGTGCATATAGTTCATACTTCATAGGATCATGCATAACAAATGAAAGTTTTAAATTCATAGCCTACCCCTATTGCTTGAATGATTAATTGATCTAGTGGTTAGTATATGAATTTGTTCATGAGCTAGTGAACCCAAGTACTTGATTTAATTTGGATTGCTAACAACTGACAAGTGCAACATTGGCAAGATAACCCTTACAAGAGGTGTGAAGAAGCTTGTCATTGGTTCAAACCAGACTTGGAAGCTTAGGCAAATCAATTTAGTCAAGTCAAACTTAGAAGCTCATGATAATGACTAGAGTACAAGCACAAGACTACAATACAAATGGATATCTAGTTTGAATTATTTCAAGTGGCATCTAGACTCAAGTATTCCATCAAGAATTCACAAGTGGTGTCTAGATCAACTTATAAGTGATATCCTACATATGGTAGTTATGATAATAGCAAATGTTCAAGAAATAGTTTTTTATTAACAAATCAATCATATGCGTGGTATCACATCTCTACACATGATATCAACCATACAAGAAGGTGGTTCCACAAGTGATCCTCAACTTTAAGAGATCATCAAATGAAGAATGCATCCCTCACTACAAAGAGCTCAAGTTTATCAAATGGATGACCCATGAAATGACTTAGGGGGAGGTGTCCCACCAATTGGTATCAAGGTTAAAGATTCCATGTGTGGTATCTCAAGAAGCTATACAAGTGGTGTCATTCCAATAATTGTGGGGGTATTAACCTTTATACCCTTACGGCTAAGCTCGGGCCGGCCCGGATCGATGGGTTCGGTCTATCCGAAAGACGACGTGCGGCCCAGCCAACCTGGTTGGAGTCCCGCGCAAGGAGTCAAGGCGGATTTGGCGATCAAGCAGGATCCTGGTCAGTTAGAATAGGAATCCTTATCCGGCCACATATGGCAATTGTAACTGACTAGGATTAGTTTCCAGATCTGTAACCCTGCTCCCCGGACTATATAAGGCGGGCAGGGGATCCCTCTAAAAAACATCTCTCATTGACATACAGCAATACCAATCAGACGCAGGACGTAGGTATTACGCCTTCTTGGCGGCCGAACCTGGATAAAACCTCATGTCTGTCTTGCGTTACCGTCTTGTTTGTGGCTTGCGCATCTGTCTGCCGACAATCTACTACCTTGGGCATACCCCTAGGTAGACTGCCGACCATATTTCGTCGATAGTGGCGCGCTAGGTAGGGGGTGTGCGTATTGCTCTCCAAGCAAACAAAACGATCATCACCTCCGGCTCCATGGCTACGCTGAACGGCCTCACGTTCACCATCGGCCAGATCACCTAAACCACCGGCTCTGACGACGCCATCGCCATGACCACGGAGGAGGCAGGGCTTCAGTCTGCGCTGACCACTACTTCATCTGCATCGGCTACGGCTCCGACCATGGTGAACATGGCTCTGACCACGACAGATACGGCTCCAACCACGATGGATCTGGCTCCGACCACGCCTACGTCACCTTCAGCCACGCCGACGACCCGTCATCCGCTTCCCCCCTACAAAGGGAAGCAGACCGACAACACCGACCTGCTCGACTCTATCAATCGGGTCGGCACCAAACTCGCTGAAACCCTAGCTCTGGTAAGTACAATCCAAAGTCAACCTAATGAGCAGGTAACCGCTCCCCACAACAGATCTCTCTAACCAGCCCGGACCAGTCGTCCTATGTGACTTGGAATAGATCTCATGGTCATATCTACTCCTGAGGGGCGCTCCACTCGTCACCAGCCCACCTTCGCAACGGGTCTCCGACTCTCCGAGTACGGAGCCTCGACGGAGAACCACCAGGTCCAACCCTACGGCCTATGAAACGCTGCTTCCAGCTACGCGTACAACTTACAACGCCGCTCGGATCTGTGTTTTATGCGCCAACCTCGGCAGAAGCCACGCAACTTCATCAACATGGTCCGGATTGAAGATTATCAAGAAGGATTCATCCACACAGTCCGGGAGGGCGACTCTAGCTCCTCGTCCGGCATCGCATCCAACGCATCTGTCCACACCGAACTTTAGCGTCATGAAGATGAAGGCGTCAAATACGATCTGGATCTCCCAGACCATGCCCTGGGTTTCCCCCAATTTCCGTCTTTCCCGCCAAGACGAGGGGATTTGATCCATGTTGTCAGCAATGACGAGCCGCCAGCAGTTGGCGAAACAGAACAAGAAAAGACTGCACGCGAAGCACGCAATATTGACCGGTTTAATCGCCGGCAAATCGAAGCTGAAGCAGACCAGGAGGCACGACACATAAGGGTCCAGCCACATGACCTCAACAATGCTTTCGACAGGGTGGGGGACAAACAAGTCTTCAAGACCCCAAGCACCAACGTAGCCGTCGCCATGGTGACAATGCAGCGGCTGCCCAACACTCCCGAGACCCAAGCAGTCCGTGATGACATACAAGCTTATCTGACGGCTGCTATGGCTCAGACCGCAGAGATGAATCAAGCCCGGGCTCCATCCATTTTAGTCGAATCAAGCCACAGCCACCAATACTCAAGTCACTCACAGCCACTCAACCAACGTGGCTCACACAACAACGACCCATCGGACAACCGTCAAGGCGGAAATGGTGGTCATGATGGTGGTCAGGACGACAACCGCCGCTGGGAGGATAACCGCCACAACATTTGAGGTGACAACCGCTGAGATAACCACGACAATCACCGTGATAACCACGGTCGTAGGGCTAATCCAGATGGCAATCGAGATCGCCGCGATGGCAATAACGATCTCTGCCATTACCTCGGTGGACGTGATCTGCGTGCTCGCATCAACTAGAGAGCCAACGATCATGCATCCCATGAAAGCTATCACCGTATGGAATATGACACTGCCCACGACCCGCCAGGTTTGAAGCAGTTTACTCCACACCTTTGTCAAGTCATATGGCCCAAGAATTTCAAACTCGAGAAACTTCAGAAGTACGACGGCAAGGAAAACCCCGAGTTGTGGGTCATGCTCTATGAGACCGTGTGCAGATCAGCCATGGCGGACGAGCACGTCATGTCTAACTATTTCCCAGTCGCTGTTGGCCATGCAGGTCACCAATGGCTGGTCAGCTTGCCTGCGAACTACTTTGACTCTTGGTAGGAGCTCAAGCAGGCCTTCATCGACAACTTCATTGCTACTTGTGAACAGCCAGGCAACAAATACGATCTGCAACGGATTCAAGATCGAAAGGATGAGCCACTACACGAGTACGTCCGGCGTTTCTCGGAGATGCGCATCAAGGTCCCATCAATCTCTGACAACGAGGCAATTGAGGCCTTCATCACTGGCCTCCGCTTCCACGACGCCCTAAGAGACAAGCTCCTCCGGAAGAGACCTGAATCAGTCACAGCGCTCTTGGCCACCGCTAAGAAATATGCGGATGCCGATGACGCTAAAAAGATAATTGTTGAAGAAGCAGCAAGGGTTCCACGCTCCGACCACCCTCCACACCGTGATGATTACCGCGGCGATCGTGGTCGGAACGACAATTTTGACCGCCGCAACCGGCGCAATGACTCTTGCGACCACCGTGACCAACGTAATCGGCGGCGCAACCGCCATGACGATTACAGGAGCAAGCGTGCTCGAGAAGACGACGGTGAGGTCAATACCGTGAAAAAGGCGGCAGACGTCGTAACTATGAAGACGACTACGCCAAAGCATTGAAGGGGCCCTGCCAGCTCCATCCTAAGTCAAATCATACCATGGAGAATTGCCGCGTCCACAAGACTATCTACATGCGTCAACAGGCTCTGGATACGTCTGACAAGCCTAACGAAGCAGGGGAACAGTGCAACGAAGATAATGACGACGACGATGCAGACCCTCGTCATAAATACGTCAAGCCAACCGATCGTGTGCACACCATCATCGGCGGCAAGGTGTCCATTGAGACCAAACGAGAACGCAAGCTGCTTGCCCGTGCTTGTTTGAACGTGGCAAACACCGACAACCTTCTCACCGATCCGTGGCTCCCTCCGTGGTCTCACCGCGAAATCTACTTCAGCAGGAAGGACCAATGGGCCACCATACCTGAGCCAGGGTGTTTTCCCCTGGTCCTCGACCCTTGTATCAACAAGGTTCAGTTCGATAGGGTACTGATCGACGGTGGCAGCTCCATTGATATACTGTTCAAAAACAGTCTGCCCGCCCTGAAAATAGCCCAGGCGGACCTGAATCCGTACAAGGCGCAGTTCTAGGGCGTTCTCCCTGGACAGAGCTCTACACCTCTCGGGCAGATCACGCTACCCGTGCAATTTGGGACTCCGGACCACTTCCGCACCGACTACGTCAACTTCGTGGTCGCTGACTTCGACGGCACCTACCATGCTATTCTTGGTCGACCGTCGCTCACCAAGTTCATGGCCATACCTCATTACAGGTATCTGGTGCTCAAGATGCCTACCGAGAAAGGAGTTCTAACCCTCAGGGGCAACGTATACGCAGCTTATACCTGTGAGGACAACAGCTTCAAAATAGCAGAGGCCCACGACCTCTCTATTCGCATGGCCGAGACCATGCTCGATGCTAAGAAGACCTTAGCCGACCACCTGGAGATCCCAGAGCTCGAGGCTCCATGCAAGAACATCAGGTCCAAGGAGCACAAGGCGATCCAGCTGGTCGATGGCGACCCCAGCAAAACGGCCCTTATCGGGGCCAACCTGGACCCCAAATAGGAAGACGCGCTCATCAGGTTCTTGAGGAGCAACGTGGATGTGTTTGCATGGAAACCTTCCGACATGCTCGGTGTACCTCGGAACTTGATCGAGCACTCCTTAAATGTTAACAGCAAGGCCAAACCAATCAAGCAGAAGCTACGACGGTTCGCTCGCGACAAAAAGGAGGCGATTAGGGTAGAAGTTATGTGGCTTTTGGCAGCTGGATTTATCAAAAAAGTGTATCATCCGGAGTGGTTAGCCAACCCGGTTCTTGTACGCAAAAAGAATAATGAATGGAGAATGTGCGTTGATTACACTGATGTCAACAAACACTGCCCTAAGGACCCCTTTGGCTTACCTCGCATAGACGAGGTCGTAGATTCAACCGCCGGTTGCGAGCTACTTTCCTTTCTCGATTGCTACTCTGGTTATCACCAGATCGCTCTCAAAAAGGATGATCAGATCAAGACATCCTTTATCACGCCTTTCGGCGCCTACTGCTACACGACTATGTCGTTTGGACTCAAGAATGCTGGGGCTACCTACCAACGCGCTATACAGGCCTACCTCAATGATGAAATAAAAGACGACCTCGTCGAGGCTTATGTCGACGATGTAGTTGTCAAAACTAAGGAAGCACATACCCTTGTTGACAACCTAAAACGTACCTTTGTGGCCCTCAATACATTCCAATGGAAGTTAAACCCAAAGAAGTGCATCTTTGGTGTTCCTTCTGGTATATTGCTAGGCAACATCGTCAGTTACGATGGCATACACCCTAATCTAGAGAAAGTCAAAGCTGTCTTAGACATGAAGCCCCCCAAAAAGGTGAAGGATGTCTAGAAGCTTACCGGATGCATGGCTACTCTAAGCCGTTTCATATCAAGATTAGGAGAAAAAGGGCTACCGTTTTTCAAACTGCTCAAAGCATCCGAGAAGTTTGAGTGGTCGAAAGAAGCAGACGCTGCCTTCACGCAGCTAAAACATTACCTTACATCACCTCCAGTCCTCACTGCTCTTAGAGAAGATGAAACCCTCCTACTTTACATTGCAGCAACCAATCGGGTGGTCTCCACTACCATGGTGGTCGAGCGCGATGAGCCAGGCCACGCCTATAAGGTACAGCGGCCAATTTATTTCGTCAGTGAGGTACTCAATGAATCTAAGACCAGGTACCCACAGATTTAGAAACTGCTCTACGCCATACTGATAACATCTCGAAAGTTGAGACATTACTTCGATAGATATCGTGTGGTGGTCATGATCGAGTACCCTTTGGGGGACATCATCTGCAATAAGGATGCGAACGGGTGCATTGTCAAATGGGCAATGGAGCTATGCCCCTTCTCCTTGGAATTTGCAAGCCGTACTACAATCAAGTCTCAGGCACTCGTCGATTTCATCGTCGAGTGGACAGACTTAAGCACGCCTGCCTCCCCGGGATCTGACGAATATTAGACGATGTACTTCGACGGCTCTCTCAACATTGACGGTGTGGGAGCAGGAGTTCTTTTTGTGTCACCATCCAAGGAGCAGCTCCGATACGTCCTCAGGATTTATTTCCCGGCATCTAATAATGCTGCCGAATATGAAGCATTCCTTCATGGTTTACGCATCGCGGCTGAGCTTGGTGTTAAACGTATCTACGTCTACGGAGACTCGGCTCTAGTCATCAACCAACTCAACAAGGACTGGGACATGACCAGCGAAAAGATGGATACATACTGCAAATCGATAAGAAAGCTAGAGGGTAGGTTCTATGGCATCAAGTACATACACGTGGTCCGGGACAAGAACCAAGCAGCAGATGCGCTGTCAAAGTTAGGATCATCCCGAGCCAAGATCCCACATGGCGTATTCATCCAGGACCTGCTCACACCTTCCATTGATGACGAAGATTCCACGGTTGACCATGCTCCAGACAAGCAATTAGTGGCTACGGTTCCGACATCGAGCACAACTGAGTCACCTCCAACCACTCATGAGCCAGACTGGAGAGTACCCGACCATATTTCGTCGATAATAATCAAGTGATGTCCATAAAAAATGCAAGATATAAGCCTCAACCATCTACCCAAAAGCAAGCCTTTGCATCAATGAGAAGCACACCTTTTATAGAATTTGATGCCAAAAGGGGAGAGATTATACAAAGATATGAAAGCTTTGGGAATGATTGAGACAAAGAAGTAGAGTTTGGACATGGACATAAATAAAGAGGGAGAGCAATATTGAAGGATGTGAAAGGATCAAAATTCTTGGACAAGAGAAGCTCACAAGTAGGGGGAGCAAGCTCATGAACTTTGATTAATTGCATTTGATATGTGCACATTTATGTGCTTGCTTGTATTGCATAAGCTTTTAAATTCAATATGCATGCTTGTGTGGTGTATGCTAGTTGTAGAATTTGATTGATGAAATGAAAACTAGCATGCATAGGATGATAAGTAGACACTTGGTATGCTTTTCAAGTAATGCTAGTACCTTGCTTTTAATGTTGATGTCACGAGGTATCTAGTGCTTTTTATTTCCAAGTGATATCTAGCTAACCATGGTGCTAAGGATGAACTTAAAGGTGCAACTCCGATTGGTATCACGCTTCAAAGGTTTACTCTATACACCTTAGCATCATTTGGTAGTAATTACTCTCCCACAATTCCAATCTATGCATATGTGCGAGCTTCAAACCAAATACTCTAGCGTGTATGGATGGGGAGCTAACACTACCAATTTGGGTTTGTGGTACTTGTCCAAAATTATTTACACATGGTAAAATTGTTTGGGCAAGCAACATGAGTCTAAAAGAGCTTAATTTCCATATCTTTGTAGAGTTGTCATCAATTAACAAAAAGGGAGAGATTGAAAGGTTATTGTTTGGTTTTTTGGCAATTGAGTGACAATCTAGGTGGGCTAATATGTGTTTATGTGAGATACATAGGTGATTAGTCCATAAGTATATATGTGTGAGCAACATATGCCATGACGGTGAAGATGGCTTGGATATGTTGCAAGGCTCACACATGTGATGAAGGAGCTCATTGCACATGAGACAAGACATTGAGTCATGTGATCAAGGTGGAGAAGATCAAGACATGACTTGGCTCGATGGACCGGTTGCAAATGTGAAGGGCAAGTTGAGTGATGACTTAGCGCTGATGGACCGAGGCAACAATGAAAAGCAAGTGAGGTTAAGATCAATAAACCAATACGGTCTCGTGATGATATGAAGTGGATCATATCATTTGGTGATTGGTTGGTACATGTGTTGCATCAACAATGGAGGAGTTGGAATGGAATGCGTGAGGCAAAGGTATAACCTAGGGCATTTCATTTCATCGGTCATAGGTTGTGTAGAGAAGTGCTTGACCAGATTTAGGATAGATGGCTATACTATCAAGAGGGGCAAACTTGTTTGCATATCGGTCATCTAGTGCCACTCGAGTGATCTAACTTTGCATCGTTGCTAGGATCGAGTGGCGCGGCACGTTGAGTGGTTAACTCCTTGAACATATTTGTGAAAAGCTAATACACGTGCACAAGGTGTTGTACACTTGGTGGTGTTGACACATTTGCAAAGGAGAAGAAGTTGGTGAAGAAAAAGAGTTGAATGCGCTGGTCACGGGGTGACCGGATGCGTCCGACATCTGACTCAAGCGGTAGTGTTCCCGACATGACCGGACACATCCGATATTGATACCAGATGCGTCCGGTATTCTGGCCAGGTGCGGGTAGAGTTGCCAAGGTGACCAGACTATGGCTCGTAGTAGTGATCGGACACTGAGCAATTATTGTTTGGCGTCAGGTTATGGTGACGTGGGGCGCGGGTGTTGGTCCAGAGAGGACCGGATGCATAGGCGCGTCTGGTCGGCCACACCGGACGTGTCCAGTCGTAGTTGAGCGGCTCTGGGAGCTCTTTGGACTCGACCGGACGCTGCCCCTCCTACGTCCGATCACTTCACTACAGTACGTCCGATGCGTCGTGTCAGAGCGTGTTAGAGAGGGCCGTTGGGCGGCAATGGCTACTTCGTTTGAATGGGACACGTGGCGGTCAAGCAGTGACCGGACACAGGGACCAGACGCGTTTGGTCGCCACACCGGACGCGTCTGGCGCACACAACCTGCGCGTTCGGTCATCCTGAAATCTACCCAGTGAAGGGGTAACTGCTATTTTAGCCCGTGGAGCTATAAATAGAAGTGTTGGTCGGCCTTTGACCGAGTGTGGAGCACCCTTGAGCCTTGGTGGCTTGTGTAGGTGTGCTTGGGAGCCCTCCAACTCACTTGAGCTTGATAGTGTTCAACCAATCGAGTGAGTGAGTGATTCTAGTATGATTGCATCGTGAGGTTGCATCAAGTGACACTAGGTGATCGAGTTATAAGTCGGTTGTGCTTGTTACTCTTGGAGGTTGTCGCCTCCTAGATAGCTTGGTGGTGGTCTCTGTTGAGGCCCGCAAAAAAGATTGTGTAGTGCTCTGGAGAAATGATTGTGATGGGGATTGTGCTCACCTCGCAGGAGCCGCGAAGAGCAACTCTAGTAGAGCGAGACGTGAATTGCGACAAGTGGTCCGGCCAGGTCAAGTGCTAGAGCTTATGGTAAGCACTACACGTGGGAGAGTATGACTTGCGGGTCACCACTAGCAAGAGGACCGACGGTAACCTTGGAGCTTATCTCAACGGGGACTAGCGTGTTGGCAAGCACGTAAATTTCGGGAGAAAAATCATCGTGTCATCCTTGTATTTCCGTTGGTTTGCATACTTGTTACACAAGCTTGTATTTACTTCATTTATATTATGCTTGTATAGTTGCTCTTGTAATTAGTTAGCTTGTGTAGCTTGCTAGTTACCTTTTTGCTTGTGTAGCATAGAAGTAGCTTCCTTACGTGACTAATTCGGTTTGAGTAACCTTGTTTGTCACATTGCTTAGTTTGTGTAGCTAAGAAATTTACGCTCATCCTTGTTACACAAGCTTGTATTTACTTTATTTACATTGTGCTTGTGTAGTTGCTCTTGTAATTAGTTAGCTTGTGTAGCTTGCTTGTTATTTTCTTGCTTGTGTAGCATAGAAGTAGCTCCTTTGCGTGACTAATTCAGTTTGAGTAACCTTGTTAGTCACATTGTTTAGTTTGTGTAGCTAAAAAAATTACGCTCTATAATTTGGTTTATGTAGCCTTGTTATTGAGCATTGCTACTGAGCTTAGGTGGCTTTGTGTTTTTATTTACTAGCATGTGTAGGAGCTTCCTCGTTGCTTAAAGTACTAGTGGCATAGGTTTGTGTGATCTTGCTTCTAGAATTGGTTAGGTGAGCTTTAGCTAGCTCGACACTTTTGTTGTCTAATTAGGATATTTATAAGTGCTTGTGAACTTTGATAGAGGGGTGTAGTCTTGGCTAGACCAATTGTTTTAATTTCGTATTTATTTCGGTTAACCGGCGCGAATAAATTTAGAAAAGACCATTCACTCTCATCTAGTCCGCCATCTCAACCCTACAAAGACATAGAGAGTTACTAATTGTGCCAAGAGAATTTCTTCCCTATAAAACTCAATTCTTCTCTCTCTTCATTAAAACGTTACCATGTCATTAAATATATATATATGGTAGTCTATTAAATACAAATAAAACACGTACCAGACCCTATGTTAAAGCTCAAAAATCGAGATCACATTAAATTTGAATCTAATATGTAAATTAATATTTTTCACATACACGTATATAGGCAGTGCCGCGGATGTTTGTGGTTGTTTATTACTGATGACAACCGCAAACACATTGAATTTAAATCTAATATATAACCTAAAGGTACAATAGCTATTTTGGTCCCTCAACTATTACTTGAGGCCTAATTTCAACCCTAAACTTTGAAAATGACCGTTTAAATCCTTAAACTTTAGTTTTAGGCTCAATTTCATCCATAAACTATTAAAGTGCATTTGATTTTTATTTTCAACTCAATTTTATCTATTCAAAAAGAAAACTTTATATTTTAGGCACGATTTCATACATAAATTATCAAAAAAAATTATCTGCTATTGTTTCAATATATCCATGTATTCTTAAAGAATAAATAGTGTTCGATGCAACTGTAGTTGCTCCCAAACGCTAAAAATAACAGCTTGAAATTATTAATGGCCGCGAAAGAGTTTTTGGATGAATATTATTTTCTATCTCCAATAGCTGGTGGTGTTGAAGCTAACCAGGTGCATTAGTGCAGCGTTCCACGTAGAACGTAGACAAAGTTGAGTTGAAAATAAAAGTTTAAAGAACAAAATATACTCTGATAGTTTATAAATGAAATTGATCCCAAAATGTAAAGTTTGAGGACTAAAACGATTATCTTCATAGTTTAGGATGCAATTGAGCCTAAAAGTAGAGTTCGAGGACTAAAACGGCCGTTTTAAAAGTTTAGGAACGAAATTAAGCATGGAGTAATAGTTGAGGAACCAAAAATGACTATTCGGTCTGACCGAAATTAATATTTTTCACATAGTACTACACATGTATGCATGGGCAGTGCCGCGGATCGGATGGCCTGGTGGTTTGTCTAATTGTTTATTATCATTATAATTATTGCCGTGCCAGCTACAATAACGCGGAGAGTATCTGACTACTATATCATATTTAGTGATTGATTAGTATACTAATATATTTTGGTCAAATTTACGCGTTATATAAGACGTGGTTCTGTTTTGCTAGTCCTTTTTTTTTTAATTAAATGATAAATGAAATATGTAAGATGTGGTTCCAGTTGGCAGAGGCACGGTCCAAAACTACACTTTAATTCTTCATTTCTAATAAACAATGTCTGTAGTAAAAAAAATTCCTAACCATAATTAGCAGCCTTCACGTTAATCTTCATAATAGAACACATTAGATAGAAGAGAGAAAAAAATATATAAACACCAGAAAATTCTTGCAAAAAAAATCATAAACACCTAACAATCACGTGTGTCATTGTTAAAATATTATCATCAGTACCATTACTATAAAAAATTATGAGTGAATTATTCTTGTGCAACTGCCTGCAATGGATGGGATGGATATGGATAAGGTGGAATGAAAGAAGCACATGCATGATTAGAGTCATGATTAGCTTAATAAGATATTGTATCGCTGCTCATTTGCTCAAGAGAAACTGAACTCTCCAGGTAGCAGGGAAGGGAAGTGAATGGAGACGAGACCACTAGAATGCTTGGCCCAGTTGCTAAAAAAATTGGGCTATTGGGCCACCCAGCTTCCATCCCTGCCTGCTGCCGCTACTATTGTCTTTTCTCAAATTATTTTTTTCTTTTCCTTTCTTTCCTCTAATCTCAAAATATAATAGATATAGACAAAATAGCTACATATTTAATCTGTGTTGGCTACAGTTAATATTTATTATAGAACTGATAATTTAATTAAAATAATATAAGTGAAAGTACACTTAACAAAATATAATAAGTTAATAACTAGTCTCTTGTCGTAAAATAAATATCATCTCACGAGGAGTCAACCGTTATTAAGTTTAATCAAATACTAATGTTAATGATACCCAATAAACATTGTTACTCAACCAATCCCAAGTTTTCAAATATATATATAAAAAATAAATTAATATTTATAATGTCAAATAAATATTGTTAGATTAATCATGCTATATTTTTTATTATATTATAAAATATAAATATTAATATTGTTTTCTATGATTTTTAGTGAGGGGGAGTTGTGCGTGAGCGTGACCACACTATGATTGCAATTGCAACGCCCGCTCGCCCGCCGGCCTCCCTCGAAGCTTGTCGCATTTCCTGGGGTGTCGTTAGAGACTAACCTGTGCTGCCCTGCATCTGCTCCCGCACGCCGGGTTTCCTTCTGCTCCTAGAGATTGCAAAGGGTGTTCGTTTGACTATGGCTCAGTGTAAACGATTGTAAATTTTTATCTAGAATAGTATTTTTCTCTCGCATAAAATACTTCTTCACAAACCCACGACGATATGAACCCGCCAATCGCTGCCCGAAACTGTGTGGCTTGGCCGAGAGAAGCGTCCCGACGAGGTCAGGTCAGGACAGGAGACCCAGAAATTTCCCCTCTCCGATCCGAAGCTGACCGACTTTTAACTTCACGGAAATTTCCTCTCGCCTGCTCCCTTCATCTCATCTCTTGTCTTCTCTTCTCTTCTCTTCTCTTCTCTTGCGCGTTCCTCTTCTCCCTTCCCTGATACCATCGATTCCAACTTCTTTATTAGCCGTATTACTATCAGTCGATTGGATTGGGGATCGCATCCCATCCAAAACCGATACACAACAAGCTAATCAAGGCCGCCCGCCCGCCCGCCTGCCGGCGACATGAAGAAGATCTTCGGCGCCAAGAAGAACAAGGACCCGCCGCCCACCATCCAGGACGCAACCGACGGAGTACGTATCATCAACCAAGTTCCTTCCTTCCTCCATTATATATCAATCCTTGCAGATTCATCCATAATATATATCAATCAAGCAATCAAATCGATTCCTCCTTGCAGATCACCAAGCGCGGAGACACCGTCGATGAAAAGATCAAGAAGCTCGACGCCGAGCTCGCGCGCTACAAGGAGCAGATCAAGAAGACGCGCCCAGGCCCCGCGCAGGAGGCCGTCAAGGCACGAGCCATGAGGGTCCTCAAGCAGCGCAGGATGTGAGCGCCCGCCCCCCCCTGCCCCTTATTTTGCTCTCTCTCGACTAGTAGATTACCAATTACTAGAATTACGATGACTACTTTACCATACATGAGCCACCCAGCCTACCTTCAATGCTTGTTTGCATCTACTCACCTTTAGTTAACCGCTTGGGATTACGCTGAATCAATCAATGCATTCCATAAGCATACAACTGGTGTCTTACTTGATACAGACATTTTAGTCATCCTAATCCTATTTCTATAGATAGTCTATACCGTCATACCAGTATAAATAAATATCTATATAAATTGATTCCCCGAGGTGTGGTCATGCCAATTTCCAAACAACAAACATATCAAATGCGTCATGACTGGACGGAGTTCAGTAGCGACAATTTCTTCTAGGCTGGGCGAAAATTGTATTGCTTTTGTACCCACCGCCTTAGTACATTATTTTAGATTTCCAGAAAAAGAAATTTTAGAGAATCTTCCATCCGTCAATGGATACTAATTCCTATCTTCACCCTCTGTTTTTATATTTTCATTGCAGGTACGAGGGGCAGCGTGATATGCTCTACAACCAAACATATAACCTTGACCAAGTTGCTTTTGCAGCAGAGGGGCTTAAAGATGCTCAGCAAACTGTATGCCTCCAGAGTTACCTAACAAAAACCTTGATTTTTGTTGCTACGTTCCCTTCTAGAATTCTATAGGCTTACATTCAAGTGCTTTTCATTGGACAGATGACTGCAATGAAGGCTGCCAATAAAGAGCTAAAAGGGATGATGAAGACTGTCAAGCTTGAAGATATTGATGTATGCTATTTATCATTCTCCCGTCTTACTCTTACCAGATTCCTCATGCTTTCAGTATTCACACCTTACATGCACTTCCACTTTGTTGCTTATTTTCCTGTTTGATTGATGTTGCATCTGAATTTATACCTCCTATGATCCATAGAGCATGCAAGATGAGATGATGGATCTTATGGATGTAAGCAATGAAATACAAGAAACTCTTGGCAGAAGCTACAACGTCCCTGATGATATCGATGAGGAAGAACTTATGGGGGGTACGGTTTACTCATATTGGCAGTTTGATTTCTCTAGGATAATTTGCAAACACCATATATTTTCTTAAACTGTATACATTGCTACAAAGCTTACGAAGAAGAAGGGAAAAAAACTCATTTCTCTCTCTGCTGTTCTCATTTTGTTTCTTGGAAAATGCAGAGCTCGATGCTTTGGAAGCTGACATGGACTTTGAATCAGAGTCAGTCCCATCTTACCTCCAACCAGACCAAGAATCTGAACTCAACTTACCTGCTGCACCAACTGGCCATGCAGCAGTTCCAGCAAACCAGCAGCAGGTAGTGGAATTATTGTGAGAGAAGAGAATGATGTTAGATGTTGCATACTTTGATTTTAGTGTTGCTTTTATTTATAATCATCATGGTAGCTCTGTGGTTTTCTTTATCTTTGTCATGTGCACTAACCACCAATTAGCTCCTAGAACAATATCAAAGCCTATTGCAACATGGGGCCATGCTTTTTAATTTTATTATCTCTATAAAAAATGAGCACGTTTCAACTTTATCCCAGTTATCAACAGAGAAGAAAAATGTGACGAAGGAGGAGATTAAAAAAAATGAAAATCTTCTCTCTTTTTTGGGTGGTGGTTTATAAGGTAGAAAAAGGGACACACCTGAATTCCAATTGAACATGGATGGAATGAGCATCCACATCTGACCTACATGGTTACGAGCATGGAAAAATCTTACAGCTGGATTCTTTTCCAGTGAGCTTGCCTCCAGTGGCATATAATAACTCCATGGTGGATCCATAGTAATAATTTGTTTTTCATTCCCTTTTGGTGCAGGAGGATGAGCTGGGGTTGCCTACAGTACCGCAAGCTTCCATTCGTACCTAGTTAAACAGAATCATGTTTCTTGGAGTCAACGATGTGAAGAAAGTCGTACTATATCTACAGTTGGATGTAAAATGTTCTTATGTACCGCACCACTTCGATTTTTTGTCAGTTCACTGGTGTAAATCTGATTGAATTGAATTGGTTGGGACATAATAAGATCCTGCTCTTGTATTTGGTGGAGGGCTGTGCTCTTGTACATGCATATGAGGATCTGTTGGCATCCATCTTGCTTTTCATGCTGTGCATGTCTGCAGTGATTGGGTTAGCCAAGCACGCTATGATTTGTTGTACATGTACAGCATATGACATTCACTAGGCGTCTAGGTTCAAAAGTTCAGCATCATCTATATCTGGCAATGATAAAAATAGCACAGGGCTCTGCCGGCCTTAGTTGTGCAAGGGCAAGGATTGCAGGTCAACACAGTGCCCACACACACACGAACGCTGCCTACCTACAGTAGTAGCGGAGATGCTCTGCACTTTGGTTGGTTCACACTCACAGGCCTTATTTGCTTCCATGGCGAGAGTACTTGCTTACTGCTACTAGCTTTGCAACAGTTCCCTCAAAAAAAAAAGAAGAAGCTTTGCAACAATGATAACGTGCACTACAGCCCTTCAATGCTGGTCATAGTGAATTCAAGAATAGGACATGGTTTGAGCGTCATGCCTACAACATGAAGCGTTGAAACAACTGCACTTGGCATGTGGTGTTTTCAAAGGCGCCTATTTCTTCTATTCTGCGTTCCTACGATTAAGGTTGAGCTAAACTTTACATTACCACAACCTCATATCTTATGTTGGCAATATACATAGCAAACATATCTGGAAAGCCAATGGTACAATCCATAAACAAAACTATATTAACATCTGCTTAAGCAAGCACAAATATTCATTGCTCAAATGAATACTGAAAGTTAGACACGCAGCTCAGACTTGACCTGAGCGGCACTGGCTACTTCATTACGGGCTCCTTTGGATACCCCAATACCGCCGGTATCCCCGCCCCATCCGCGGGGGAGCCAAGGCCCGTGGGAGCGGGCACCCTCTCCATTCTACGCTACAGTTTGGATGTCCCTTGGGCTAAAAAAAGCCCGTGCCTTTTCAGCCCGATCCGTGTGGAGCCATGGGGGAACAAAAAATCACCTCCTGAGTCGTGTCTCTGTTTCCCCGTCGCCTCTCGCGCTCGCCATCGACATCGACTCATGTGGCCGCGCAAAGCAAGACATGGCGGCTAGGGTTTGAGCGCCGCCACTCCCAGTCGCGTGTGCCGCGCGTCCCCATCTCCCACCATCCCGCGACTCGCTTCGTTTTTTAGCCAGTTCAGAGATTTCTTTGTAGTAGCTGTTTGTTTTCCATAGGTTGCTAGTTGTCTTAGCTCTTAAGTGCTTCATGTGCAGCTTCTGAGTATTCAGGCTTTTGAGAATAGTATTCACAGTTCAGTTCAGTGAGTGCTTTTCGATTTGTTTGGATAGCCTGTTAATAGTAACACTTTTTATTAGATTAATTATGTTTACTCATTTCTTTCGTTTGCTTCCGTGATGTTTTAAGCAAGTACTAATTGTTCGTAAGGTTAGTATGTCACAAGTTGGCATATGTGACTTTGACAATTAGAAGAGAGACGCGTTGGATAATTTTGGAACATAGGCTTCAATTATAAATACATAAGTAGGCCAATATCTCAGCTAGTATAGAGCTGATGCTAATGTCAGATATAAGGGTCACACTATGGATATGTGGACATGCCTATGTTATTAGTTCGTCCATGCTTGCAGAATTAGTACCGCTACCTGTGATCTTGTTCGGTTCAGAGAGAAAAATAAAGTACTAACACGTACTTTATTATAAATACACAAGTAGGCTAATATCTCAGCTTGTTTCTATTTGCAACTTTTAGATAATGGGCTCTAGGAAGGAGGAAATTAGGAAATTCATACAGATGGAAGAAGAAGAAGATGATGAATTGTTTCTTATCATTGTTCCTGCAATACTTGAATGTCTGAATGAAGAGAAGAGGCCAGAGCATACCTCCGAGTATACTGGTGCTAAGAAGGTGAAGGAAATTATGGAGGAGCACGAGAATTGGTGTAAATCTGAGTTTCGTATGGAGACACGAATATTTAAGGAGACATGTAACTATCTTAGGCGTGAGGGTCTATTGCGTGACACATAAGGTGTTACCATTGAGAAGCAGCTAGGGATGTTTATGTATATGATTTCATACAATGCTAGCAATGATAGACTGAAGAAAGCATTTTAGCATAGTGGTGAAACTGTCCATAGGCACATAAGGGCAGTTTTCAATATCATTCCCACTCTCACCTATAGATTTCTGAAGCTTCCTACTTCCAACCAAACTCACCCCAAGATCGCTACGGATCCTAGATTTTGGCCCCTTTTTCGGGTGAGGCATAACACTAGACCTTACTGTCTCTCCAACATTTTGCTCTGTTTTTAAGTTTCATTTTTTACAGAATTGTATTGGTGCTATCGACGGCACACATGTGCCTATCACAATTGCAGAATAGAAAGCCCTTCATATAGGAATAGGAAAGGCACACTATCTCAGAATGTCATGGTAGCATGTGACTTCAACCTGAACTTCACATTTATCTCTTGTGGGTGGGAAGGGTCTGCTTCAGATGCTGGAGTTCTTCGATCAGCTATTTCCAAGAGTTTCCAAGTTCCTGAGGGAAAGTTTTATCTTGTGGATGGTGGGTATGCAAATGCACCACAATTCCTTGCGCCTTATCGAGGAGTTAGATATCACATTGCTGAGTTTCGGCGGCGCTCATCTCGAAGAAGAGAATATGCTGATCACAAAGAGCTTTTCAATCATCGTCATGCACTTCTTGGAAACTATATTGAGAGGGCTATTGTGATTCTTAAGAAAAGGTTTCAAATTCTAAAAGTGGGAAGACATCATCCCATAGAATCTCAAATAAAAATTCCAGCAGCAGCCACTGTATTTCATAACATAATTAGATGTCTAAATGGTGACGAGAATTGGCTAGATCACCAACCTACTTATATACCAGAATCTGATCATGTTGATCTGCCACAAGGAGATGATAATCATTAAAATGATGTGCAGTCGCTGAATTTACAAGACCATGCTGCAAACGTCCTAAGAGATCAGATTGCCATGCAAATGTGGGAACGCTACAATCAAAGTCGTGCTTAGGAAGTAGCAGTCAAGTCGTAGAGCATGAAGATTATTTTGTAGTGTGTTATGTAATAAATGTTGAACATGCCAATGTGCTATTGTATAAGACATCTATGTTTATGACTTCCTATCTATGTGAGTAATGTTATATGTCGCCAAACTATTACAATTGTGTTTGAATGCTATTTTTGTAAACTCTAACTATGACTAAAGGACAAAACTCAAGAGCATCATGGAGCTTTAATTATGAGAAAGGACTTCTTGATGTACTTCAAGAACACAATCATGAAAGGTTTAAGGGCCAAAATGGTTGGTCACCTGAAGGATGGAGAAGTATCATAAAGCATTTCAATGAGAAGTTTCCATCCGCTAGATTTTCGAAGGCACAAATTCAAGACAAGGAGAAGGACATTAAAGGAAACTATAAGGCCATTCGAGTAGGGATTAAGGAAAGTGGGGTTGGCTGGAATGATTCTTTGTGCATGATCCATGCTTTACCAGACAAATGGAAGAAACTTATTGATGTATGTTGTAAGATCATTTCACTTGCTAGATAATTTAGCTTGTTACTATGCTGCTAACTTTAGTTTACGTTTGCCAGGATCATCCAAGGGCCAAGGCTTAAGAAGTTCCAAGCAAAAGCATTTCCTTTGTATCACGAGTGTGAGAAAGTGTATGAAGGTAAACTTTTTATTCAACTATTAGAGCAGATAGCTTTTTTACCTGTCCTACAGTAGTGTTCAGTATTTAGATTTTTTGAGCTACTAGCATTTGTTTTGAGATAGCTTTTTGTTAGACTACTACAGCTGTGCAACTGTCCTATAGATAGCTTTTTTTGAACTATTAGCATGTGTTTCTCAAACTGTGCAGCTGTGTAACTGTCCTGCAGATAGCTTTTTTGAACTATTGAAATAAACTTTTTATTTCAATGTGTGTTCTATACAGTAGTAGCTTTCCTGCTACTACTATACTTTTCTGCTGATATTTTTGGGACATTCATGTGACTTAAGTTTATTTATCCACATGAAACAGGAAGCATTGCAACAGGTGAATTAAATTTCACATCAATAGAGCCACTTGAGCTGCACCCACCGTCTTCCACTCAACATGTCAACGCCAGTGACAGATGCTCCAGATAGCAGCATGAACCCTTTCTCTGCAAGTATGGATGATCATAGGGCATCAAGTAAACCTATAGACCTCACTGGAGCAGAACCAGCTTCCTCTGCTTGTTCGGGACAAAAGGGATCAGGAAGTGGGAAAAAGAGAAGCATTGCTGGAGTTCTACAAGGCTATTTGGACCACAAGATAAAGCAAAGCAAAACTTGTGTGGAATCACTAGATGAAACAAGTAAAGGTGACTATTCTATCAAGAAGTGTATGGATCTTCTAGAATCCATGGAAGAGCTCTCAGATGAAGAGAAGGCATAAGCAACAAGCGTCATGAAGTGTGAGGTGAACAGAGAAATTTTTATCAACTTCACAAACCCAAGAGTTCGCCTATTGTGGATCAAGGGTGAGATTGCTCCAAAGGTAAGTTTACTGTTCTTGTGACTACCTACCTTACTAGTACTACCCCTTGTGTAAGAATTTTACGGTACTCTGAGAAGTACATGGTGTTGTAGAATTTATTTATGAAATCTGACCTTCTGCCAGTGCCTAGTGCTGCACTTGACCATTGGAGTTTCTGTAAGTTTTACAGTGCCTTTGACTAAAACTGAAAACCCAAATGCCTAATTTTATAGTACTCTGTAAAGCAGGAAGCTTTTCATTAATTTGGCTGTACAAGCAAAGTTTCTAATCTAGTGTGCATGTAGAAGAATGATACTTTTGGCTATATGATAAAAAAGTTATCCTTTGCAAATCCTTGTTCTCGAGACATGAAACTTGCCAATAAAATCGAGCATCTAAATTAGCTTCAGTCTGGGTTTACATTGCACCATTTTATAAATATTACATTGCATTGACTAATAGTGATTTTTCTCCATCCAATTGCAGGGCTGATTCTATATGCTCTAGCTTGCTGATGCTGGTTGTGAGGGATAGATTGTAGTGCAGTTATGCCGAGACAGTTATTAATTCTCTCTGGTTATGCAGTAAGATTAATGTAATATGTACTTTTGTCGTAAACCTGTGGACTCTTGTATGTGTTTCTTGGGTTGCTTAACACACTCATCTAAAGCCAATGGTGATGACCAGCTGTGAGATGAACCTATGGACTCTTGTGTAAGATCGAAGTTCATCTATTTGTTTACCCTATGAGATGAATAATGTGTGCTTTGAATTAGTGTAATTGATCTTCTTTAATCCAATTCGTGTATCATACTATTGAAAGATTATTCATGGCATTGATTTTCAATTTTGCAATCGCATTTTTGAAATCTTCATTTTTTCTGATTTTTTGAATATTTTTTGTCTGGCCAGGATTTGTATCCCGGTGGTTTCTAAACGGTGGTCAGTAATTTCCCCCCCAAGGGAATTCCGTCTCCTGGGGGGCAGGGGTGGTAGGTGCAGTGGAGAATTCCCCTTGGGGGCTCAAACCCACGTGCCTTTTCCACCACAGTATCGAAAGGAGGCCTACGTGTGTGTTATGGTTCCCTAGCTTAGCCTCTAGCCAAGCTTGCATAATGCAACTTAAACCTGTTTGGTTCCTGTAAGGCTAGCCTGGCTTGCACAAGCCCGGATTCGGTGGCTGGAAACGACCATTCCGCTCATTCTATAAAACTCGGTTTGGTCTAGCTCCCACCCGACACCACTCACCTCTCGTACCCGGGCCTCGCATGCACCTTCACGCCGCCATGCCTCCTCTACGCTCGTCCTCCATGCCACCGGCCGCCCGACGAGCCTCCTCCTCCACCCCACCGATCGGCGAGCCTACTTCCCCTCCTCCTCTTCCTCCTCCTCGAAGGCAGGATTCGTTGCGGAGGTCCGTGCATGGGTCCACACCGAGTGCCTAGGAGCCGACGTCACCGTGCTTCCACTCGACCTCAGCTTGCTCGCCTCTGTGCGCCGCTTCGTCAAGCGGTTCCTCGACCTCGGCGTGGAGATGACCTTCACCACAAACTAGCTAGGCCACTTCCAGCTCACCCGGCTGCTGCTGGACAAGATGGTCGAGATGATGAGGGACACCAGCATCGAGGGCCACATCATCAACGTCTCCTCCACCATCCACAGCTGGTTCCCCAGCGACGACGATGCACTCGGCTACCTCAAAATAACCCGCTTACGGAGGTGCTCATCTTCCACCAGACATGAAGCACCCTGAAGGCAAGCTACAGCGGGCGTTATCCGTCGGTGAAAGGTTCTAGTATAGCTAGAGGGGGGGTGAATAGCCTATTTAAAATTTTACAAATCAACTAGAACAATTTGATTAGTATGACAAATAGCGTAATGCAAACTTGCTCTAGCTCTACAAGGGTTGCAAGCCACCTATCCAACAATTCTAGTTGCAATGATTACTTAGGCACACAAACTTGCTACTCTAAAGAGCTCAACTAGATGAATGTAAATAATAAAGCAAGCTCTCAATTCTAATTACACTAAAGAGCTTGCATCAACTAGTTTGCAAGAATGTAAATAAGTGAGTAGGGTGATTATACCGCCGTGTAGGGGATGAACCAATCACAAGATGAAGATTAAGCCAATCACCGGGAGAATGCAAATGACAAGAGACGATCGATTTTTCTCCCGAGGTTCACGTGCTTGCCAACACGCTAGTCCCTGTTGTGTCGACCAACACTTGGTGGTTCGGCGGCTAAGAGGTGTTTCACAAACCTCATCCACACAATAGGACATCGCAAGAACCGACCCACAAGTGAGGTAACTCAATGACACGAGCAATTTACTAGAGTTACCTTTCGGCACTCCGCTGGGGAAGGTACAACTCCCCTCACAATCACCGAAGGCGGCCATGAATAATTACCAACTCGTGCTGATCCTTCACCGCTGCTCCAACCATCTAGGTGGTGGCAACCACCAAGAGAAACAAGCAAAATCCACAGCGCAACACGAATACCAAGTGCCTCTAGATGCAATCACTTAAACAATGCACTTGGATTCTCTCCCAATCTCACAATGATGATGGATCAATGATGGAGATGAGTGGGAGGGCTTTGGCTAAGCTCATAAGGTTGCTATGTCAATGAAAATGTGCAAGAGATGTGAGTTACAGCCGTCCATGGGGCTTAAATAGAAGCCCCTACGGAATAGAGCCGTTATGCCCCTTCACTGGGCATAGCACGGGCCGACCGGACGCACCGGTCCAACTGATCGGACGCTGCTCCTCAGCGTCCGGTCGCTCGATGGATGCCACGAGTCACTAGCTTCAAATGATGTTCGTCAGATGTCAACGGTTATGAAGCTGACCGGACGCACCAGCAAGACTGACCGGACGCTGAAGCCCCAGCGTCCGGTCGAGTACAGTAAGCTCCCCGAGGCGTATTTCTTCGACCGGACACGTCCGGTCCACCTTGACCGGACGCAGACCAGCGTCCGATGCAATACCCTAGGTACTGTGCCGATCAACCAGTTCGATCGGACGCACGCGGACAGCGTCTGATGCTTTCAGACCCAGCGTCCGATCAGTTGACCGACGCCAGCGTCTTTGCGACCAACTCGTTTTCACTTCTAAGTTCTTCACCCTTGTTCCAATGTGCCAACCACCAAGTGTTTCACCTTGTGCACATGTGTTAGCATATTTTCACAAACATTTTCAAGGGTGTTAGCACTCCACTAGATCCTAAATGCATATGCAATGAGTTAGAGCATCTAGTGGCACTTTGATAACCGTATTTCGATACGAGTTTTACTCCTTTTAATAGTACGGCTATCTATCCAAAATGTGATCACACTCACTAAGTATCTTGATCACTAAAACAAAATGGCTCTTACATTTTATATCTTTGCCTTGAGCCTTTTGTTTTTCTTTTTTTTTCTTTTCCAAGTTTAAGCATTTGACCATCACCATGCGATCACCATTGTCATGATCTTTGTCATTGCTTCATCACTTGGAGTAGTGCTACCTATCTCATAATCATCTTGATAAACTAGGTTAGCACTTAGGGTTTCATCAATTATCCAAAACCAAACTAGAGCTTTCAATCTCCCCCTTTTTGGTAATTGATGACAACCCTTATACAGAGATATGAATTAAAGTTCATTTGAGTCTACGTTGCTTGCCCAAGCATATTTACCATGTGTAAAGGATATGGACAAGTTGCATGAACTCCAAATGGTAGTAATTGCTCCCCCTACATATGTGCTAAGAGTTTGGATTGAAGCTTGCACATATGCTTAAATAGGAAATATAGGAGTCAATTTCTACCAAATGATGCTAAGGTATAAGAGATGGACCTTTGAAGCATGATACCAATCGGAGTGCACCAATATACCATCCTTAGCACCATTAGTAACTAGACATACACAAAAACTAGAAAACCCCATGAGATCAACATTAAAAGCAAGGGTCTAGTTTTCATAATGTGAGCATGAGTCTAGTTACTTTAGCCTATGCATGCTAGTTTTTCATTTCATCATTCAAACCTATAACTAGCATACACCATACAAGCATGGATTTTGAAATTAAGAACTTGTAACATGCAAGCAAATATATGAAATGTTCATTCAAATGCATCATACAAGTTTATGAGCTTGCTCCCCCTACTTGTGTGCTCAAAATTTTAATTGATCCCTTTCCTTTATTATATCTTTCCCCTAACACTCATATCTTTGTTTCTCTCCCCCTTTGTCAACAATTAGCACAAAAGATGAGCTCAAATTATGGATAAGTTAGGGTGACACTATATGAAATAAGGATCAATTTCCTAATTTGGTTCAATCTAGATTACTTGTAAAAGATATTTAACTCGGTTTGATCCAAGGACAAGCTTCTTCACACCTCCAAATAAGGGTTATCTTGTACCATATTGAGTTAAAACACTTATAGCTCATTTTCTAAATTAAACACTAGGTTTTCAAGCCTACAAACATGTCATATGCTACCACTAAATCATTTCAAACATACAAGCAATAGTGGTACCATACAAGCATCAAATTCATTTGATTTTCATGAATGAGCCTATTCAAAAATAAAATATGTCTAGATCCACTAATCATGTCCTTAGCAAGGATGTATGCCATGCCAATCAACTTTTACCTTTGATTGCTCGAAGGAGAGGCATGTCATATAATGGGGGTGCATCAACACATATTGGAGAAGTCAAGTATGTTCAATTCATTCCTTAGCTTGCAAAACCTCTTCTCATCAAGTGGCTTGGTGAATATGTCGGCAAGTTGATCTTCGGTGCCCACACTCTCTATGCAAATGTCCCCTTTTTGTTGGTGATCTCTTATGAAGTGATGACGGACATCTATATGCTTTGTTCTTGAGTGTTGAACCGGGTTGTTGGTGAGCTTCACGGCACTTTCATTATCACATAACAATGGCACTTGCTTGAACTTGATTTCAAAGTCACTCAAGGTAGCCTTCATCCAAAGTAATATAGCACAACAACTACCGGCCGAAATGTACTCCGCTTTGGCGGTTGAAAGTGCTACACTATTCTGCTTCTTTGATGACTAAGATACAAGTGATCTTCCCAATAGTTGACATGTGACCGATATGCTCTTTCTCTCAACTTTGCATGCCGCATAATCGGAGTCCGAATATCCAATCAACTCAAATCTTGCTCCTTTGGGATACCATAATCCAACATGTTGTGTATGCTTCAAGTACCTCAATATTCTCTTAGTTGCCTTCAAATGACTTTCTCTTGGTGAGGCTTGAAATCTAGCACACATGCATACACTAAACATCACATCTGGTCTTGATGCGGTCACATAGAGTAGGCTTCCAATCATAGACCGATATATCTTTTGATCCACCATGTTGCCACTAGCATCACTATCTAAGCTTCCACTTGTCCCCATTGGTGTACTAATAGCTTTACTCTCATCCATTTCAAACTTCTTAAGCATGTCCTTGATATACTTGCCTTGACTCACAAATGTGCCATTCTTCATTTGCTTGATTTGAAGACCAAGGAAGTAACTAAGTTCTCTAATCATAGACATTTCAAACTCACTTGCCATCATCTTGCCAAACTCCTCACAAAATTCTTGATTTGTTGATCCAAAGATGATATCATCATCATAGATTTGCATTACAAACAAGTCATTTCCAAGCTTCTTGGTAAAAAGAGTGGTGTCAACCTTTCTCATCTTGAATCCCTTAGAGAGTAGGAAATCCCTCAATCTCTCATACCATGCTCTAGGTGCTTATTTCAATCCATACAAAGCCTTTCTTAACTTGAACACATGGTTGGGTTTCTTTTTATCTTCAAAACCAGGAGGTTGCTCAACATACACAAGCTCATTGGTGTACCCATTTAGAAATGCACTTTTCACATCCATTTGGTACAACTTGATGTTGTAGGCACAAGCATAAGCTAGCAAGATCCTAATTGCTTCCAATCTTGCAACCGGGGCATATGTTTCTCCAAAGTCAAGACCTTCAACTTGAGTGTAACCTTGAGCCACTAATCTTGCTTTGTTCCTTATTATTATCCCATCTTGATCTTGCTTGTTCTGAAAGACCCACTTAGTTCCAATCACATTATGATCCTTAGGCCTCTCAACTAAATCCCATACTTGGTTTCTTGTGAAGTTGTTTAGCTCTTCATACATAGCATTGATCCAATCTACATCCCTCAAAGCTTCATCTATCTTCTTAGGTTCAATGGATGACACAAATGAGAAATGTTCACAAAATGAAGCAAATCTTGATCTTGTTTGCACACCTCTTGAAATATCACCAATGATAGTGTCCAATGGATGATCTCTTGCAACATTGGTTGGTTGAAGCACTTGCACTTGATTACTAGCATATGATTGATCACTTGGTTGAGATGATGAACTAGCCATTTGTTGATCTTGTATATTGCCATCACTAGTGCTTGCTTGGATTTGATCATGAGAAATACTATCTTACACATTTGAGTTAGAGAGCACTTGATACTTGTCATCCTCAATATCAATCACCTCTCTAGGCCTTAACTCACCAATATCCATGTTCTTCATTGCATTGACCAATTGAGTGCCTCTTACATCATCTAGATTCTTATCTTCCTCTTGGGAACCATTTGTTTCATCAAACTCCACATCATGAACCTCCTCAAGAGTACCACTAGCCAAATTCCAAACTCTATAAGCCTTGCTAGTAGTGGAGTAACCAAGCAAGAAACCTTCATCACATTTCTTTTCAAACTTGCTCAATCTAGTGTATTTCTTCAATATATAGCATTTATAACCAAAAACCCGAAAGTATGCTATGTTGGGCCTTCTTCCATTTAATAGCTCATAAGGTGTCTTGTCCATCATGGGGTGACAATAGAGTCGGTTGCTATAGTAGCAAGCCGTGTTGATTGCTTTGGCCCAAAATGAATGATTCACATTGTACTCACTCAACATTGATCTTGCCATATCAATTAAGGTTCTATTCTTTCTTTCAACTAGCCCATTTGATTGAGGAGTATATTTGGCTGAGAATTGATGTCTAATTCCAAATTCATCACACAACTCATCAACTCTAGTGTTCTTGAATTCACTACCATTGTCACTTCTAACTTTCTTGATTGTGGTTTCAAACTCATTGTGAATGCCTTTGACAAATGATTTGAATGTTGCAAACACATCACTCTTGTCAACAAGAAAGAACATCCATGTGTATCTAGTGAAATCATCCACAATCACAAATCCATATTTGTTTCCGCCAATGCTAGTGTATGTGGTTGGTCCAAATAAGTCTATGTGCATCAACTCAAATGCCTTAGATGCGCTCATTATGCTCTTCTTAGGATGTATATTACCAACTTGCTTTTTGGCTTGACATGCACTACATAACTTATCCTTCTCAAATGTGACATCTTTCAAGCCTCTAACTAAGTCATGCTTAATCAATTTGTTCAATTATTTCATTCCAACATGACCAAGCCTTCTATGCCATAACCAACCCATGCTAGACTTAGTGATCAAACATGTTGACAATTGAGCTTCTCTAGCATTGAAATCAACCAAGTATAGATTCTCATATCTAAATCCTTTGAATATTAAGTTAGAGCCATCTACACTTATGATCTCTACATCATCCACACCAAATATGCACTTGAAACCAAGATCACACAATTGAGCTACCGACAATAAGTTAAAGTTTAAGCTCTCTACTAGTAGCACATTGGAAATGCTCAAATCATTGGATATTGCAATCTTACCGAGCCCTTTGACTTTGCCTTTGCCATTGTCACCAAATGTGATACTATCAATCCCATTGCTCTTGCTTTCATTGATTGAATTGAACATTCTTGAATCACCGGTCATGTGTTGTGTGCACCCACTATCAAGCACCCAATGCCTTCCTTTGGCTTTATAATTTACCTACAAAAGAAGATCAATTCCTTTTAGGTACCCAAACTTGCTTGGGTCCTTGTAGGTTAGTCACCAAAGTTTTTGGTACCCAAATGGCCTTCTTCTTTGGGCCCATAATTGGTGTACCAATGAACTTAGCCTTCACATCATAGGCACCCTTATAAAGCATGTAACAAGAATCAAATTTGATTGAGGATACATTAGATAGCTTGTTCTTGTTAGTCTTGCAATTTTGCTCTATATGCCCAACTTGCTTGTATCTATTGCAAAACCGACCATTGCTCTTCACAAAGCTAGCTTTGGGAGTGACAAAGGCCACCTTGCCTTTCTTGGAGGTATAGCCTAATCCCTCTTTGTTGAGAGAAAACCTTTGGCTACCCAAGCACTTTAGCAAGCGGGCATCTCCACCATAGGCATTGCCTAAGGCACGAGTGAGCTCATTCACCTTCTTCTTGAGGATTTTATTTTCCACCATTAGTGGTGTATCATTCATAGGTGGAGTGGTAATGGTTTTGCTACAAGAAGTGTTAGTGGGAGCAACAATAATGGGTTCATGATAAGACTCATCAATAAGATCATATGTTAGTCCCACATCACATGTTACTATTACTTGCTCCTTCTTGGCTTCCTCCTTCTTGACTTGCTCAATGAGAGAGGAGTGAGCCTTTTCAAGTTCAGAGTGAGCTTTGCTAAGCTTCTCATGGGCATCCATTAGCCCCTCATGAGTGGCATCCATTAGCTCATATTTTACTTTCGTAGGCTTTGCCATAAGACATGTCGATGGAGTGTCGAAGATGGAGGGCTTATCGTTGATGGTGATGCTTGCTAGTGCTCTCTTGATAGACTTCTTGCCATCATCACTAGAGTCATCACTATCCGATGAGCCATCACTATCCCAAGTGACTACATAGCCTCCACCCTTCTTCTTCTTTTGGAAGGTCATTCTCTTCTCCTTCTTCTCCTTCTTTTCTTTCTTCCCCTCCTTGTGCTTCTTCTTCTCATCCTCATCATTATCACTATTGTATGGACAATTTGCTACTACATGATCGGGGCTCTTGCAATTGTAGCATCTTCTCACATACTCTTTCTTCTTGGTGTGATCTCTTCTCTTTCTTGCACCATAGCTCTTCTTCTTCATGAACTTACCCATCTTGCGCACAAAGAGAGCCATAGCCTCATCATCAATATCACTTAGATCTTCATCATCACTTGATTCTTTCTTGGACTTGCCCTTGTTTTTGTATGATGATGAACTAGCCTTGAATGCTATGCTTTTCTTCTTCTTGTCCTCTTCTTCCTTCTTGTCCTCCTTGTCATCCTCCTCCCTTTCCACACGGTATGTCTCTTGTGTCATGACATCACCTAGTACTTGGTTGGGGGTAATGTCCTTCAATCCTCCTCTTATGATGAGCAATCTTAACATCTCAAATCTTGGAGGTAAGCACATCAAGAATCGATGGGAGACATCATCATCCTTGATCTTTTCTCCCAATACCTTCAAGTCGTTGACAATGACTTGTAATCAATGGAACATCTCCGGAATGCTCTCATCTTCCTTTATCTTGAAGCTTGTCAATTTATCTTTGAGGATATACAACTTGGCACTCTTCACCACCGATGTGCCCTTATATGTTTCCTCTAATCTCTTCCACACCTCATTTGCTCTATCACAATCCTTGATTTGCTCAAACACCTTGGAATCAATGGCATTGTATATGGTGTTGAGAGCCATTGTATTGCATTGCTTGTTGATCTTATCTTGATTTGTTGGATCATCAGGATCAATGATAGCATAGTCATTCTCGATCACTTCCTATACTTGATCATTGATTGAACCTAGATACATCCTCATCTTTCTCTTCTAATAACCATAGCATGTGCCATCAAAGAACGGTGGTTTGCCCCCCACATGGTTGAACACAACTTGAGCCATAATTTGACACCGAGGTTGTTAACCCTTTAATCAAACGGTGACCACGGCTCTGATACCACTTAAAAGGTCCTAGTATGGCTAGAGGGGGGTGAATAGCCTATTTAAAATTTTACAAATCAACTAGAGCAATTTGATTAGTATGATAAATAGCGTAATGTAAACTTGCTCTAGCTCTACAAGGGTTGCAAGCCACCTATCCAACAATTCTAGTTGCAATGATTACTTAGGCACACAAACTTGCTACTCTAAAGAGCTCAACTAGATGAATGTAAATAATAAAGCAAGCTCTCAATTCTAATTACACTAAAGAGCTTGTATCAACTAGTTTGCAAGAATATAAATAAGTGAGTAGGGTGATTATACCGCCGTGTAGGGGATGAACCAATCATAAGATGAAGATTAATCCAATTACTAGGAGAATGCAAATGACAAGAGACAGTTAATTTTTCTCCCGAGGTTCACGTGCTTCCCAACACGTTAGTCCTCGTTGTGTCGACCAACACTTGGTGGTTCGGTGGCTAAGAGATGTTTCACAAACCTCGTCCACACGATATGACACCACAAGAACCAACCCACAAGTGAGGTAACTCAATGACACGAGCAATTTACTAGAGTTACCTTTCGGCACTCCACCGGGGAAGGTACAACTCCCCTCACAATCACAGAAGGCAGCCACAAACAATCACCAACTCGTGCCGATCCTTCACCGCTGCTCCAACCGTTTAGGTGGTGGCAACCACCAAGAGAAACAAGCGAAATCCACAGCGCAACACGAATACCAAGTGCCTCTAGATGCAATCACTTAAGCAATGCACTTGGATTCTCTCCCAATCTCACAATGATGATGGATCAATGATGGAGATGAGTGGGAGGGCTTTGGCTAAGCTCACAAGGTTGCTATGTCGATGAAAATGTGCAAGAGATGTGAGTTACAGCCGTCCATGGGGCTTAAATAGAAGCCCCCATGGAATAGAGCCGTTATGCCCCTTCACTGGGCATAGCACGGGCCGACCGGACGCACCAGTCCAACTGACCGGACGCTGCTCCTCAGCGTCCGATCACCCAATGGATGCCACGCGTCACCAGCTTCAAACGCTGTTCGTCAGATGTCAACGGTTATGAAGCTGATCGGACGCACCAGCAAGACTGACCGGACGCTGAAGCCCTAGCGTCCGGTCGAGTACAGTAAGCTCCCTGAGGCGTATTTCTTCGGCCAGACGCGTCCAGTCCACCTTGACCGGACACAGACCAGCGTCCGGTGCAATACCCTAGGTACTGTGCCGATCGACCAGTTCGACCGAACGCACGCGGACAGCGTCCGGTGCTTTCAGACCCGGCGTCCGGTCAGTTGACCAACGCCAGCATCTTCGCGACCAACTCGTTTTCACTTCTAACTTCTTCACCCTTGTTCCAATGTGCCAACCACCAAGTGTTTCACCTTGTGCACATGTGTTAGCATATTTTCACAAACATTTTCAAGGGTGTTAGCACTCCACTAGATCCTAAATGCATATGCAATGAGTTAGTGCATCTAGTGGCACTTTGATAACCGCATTTCGATACGAGTTTCACTCCTCTTAATAGTACGGCTATCTATCCAAAATGTGATCACACTCACTAAGTGTCTTGATCACTAAAACAAAATGGCTCCTACATTTTATACCTTTGCCTTGAGCCTTTTGTTTTTCTCTTTCTTTTTTTCTAAGTTTAAGCATTTGACCATCACCATGCCATCACCATTGTCATGATCTTTGCCATTGCTTCATCACTTGGAGTAGTGCTACCTATCTCATAATCATCTTGATAAACTAGGTTAGCACTTAGGGTTTCATTAATTATCCAAAACCAAACTAGAGCTTTCAGTCGGGCACATCCCAAGGGAGAACCCAAAAGATCCATATTTTTCCCAATGATCCAATAATGAGAACGAGTTACAATACTTGTCCATTTCATACATTAAAGTTTTTTAAAATTACATTATTACAATACCGAATGTCAGAGTGCGGAATGATAAACAGCGGAATTTAAAATAAACATCTAGCGATAAGAACGAGGATTCGTCTGAGCCTACCAGAAGAATCCTCTACACAACGGTACTTCTCAAGCATCACCTGCAATAGGGTAAATGAACTCTAAGTACACAATGTACTCGCAAGACTTATCCGACTAGTGAAAATAATTTCCCGACTCCAAGGAATATGAGAAGCTTTATGGTTTGCTAGTTTTCTTTTAGCAGAAAGCAATACTAATAGTGAGTCCTTATTTATGTTATTATTATCTGCCGTATTAAGTTATTATCTATCCAGTCTATATAAGCACATGTTCTACTTTTAAGCAAGAGTTGAGCAATCAGTTCCATTTCATCTTCTTTCAACTTTCAATTCTTACTACGATGCTAGAGGTAAGACAAGTCGTACCGACTCGGCGGCGATTCGTGAACCAATGTGCCCAGCTGGGTGCCCCGAAAACACACGCCCCGCTTGTATCCCAGGCACAAGCAGGACTAACCCATCACCCTCCTGTCCTGGGTGTCCAGGTCCCCATCCAAACTTGGACTCCAAGCCCCCAATCCTAAGTCCCAGACTCAGTGCAGTGCAAGGACCTCCATCATCCCCGCCTCTAATCAGTCAGTCCGGAAAGAGCCAGATCCATGATAAGAGAGCAAAAAGTCTTCCCTGCGCCCATTGCAATGACTGGTCCTTAACCGACCAGATAGGAAAAAAGTGTAACCAATCTATGCCCTGTTGGCCGCAGAACACAACCCCTTACAGCCACTAGTACCCAAACCATGTCCCTACCCGGTCACCATTTTCTTTTCCACCATTTTATCATGCGTGATCATATTTATCACCTAATTGTGAGTAACGACAGGTTACTCACGCTACCGATATCCTGAGCATAGCAGCTACTCGACCTATACTAGTAGGACTCATGGGTAAATATATTTATGCATGTAGTTTCCATAAAATGCATGTAACTTAAATACACATATATATATACTTAGCGATCATAAAATAGGGTTATGCACCGGGGCTTGCCTTAGACAGGCGACG
Organism: Miscanthus floridulus; assembly: GCF_019320115.1. Classification (NCBI taxonomy): domain Eukaryota; kingdom Viridiplantae; phylum Streptophyta; class Magnoliopsida; order Poales; family Poaceae; genus Miscanthus; species Miscanthus floridulus. The sequence goes on along the minus strand of NC_089580.1, from coordinate 44,648,321 downwards.
GGTCAGCAAGGTCAGCTCTAAAAGGCTTCGGGGCTCCCTCCTGCATGAGGATCTCCTCCTCGTACTCCTCGATGACTTCCTCGTACTCCTGTTCGTCGATGGGCACGAACTCTACCAACTCATGATCTACATGCATGAAATGATGATGCAATACTTAGTAATATAGCAACGACAACTTTTAAAATAAAAGTACATCTGTCTAACTACTAAGCTAGTGCTACTGGCCATGGTACTAAGTTATCTATTGTTACCAATAACAGGTATGAAGTATGGCATTCCTTATTATAGCAACTACAGGTATTCTTACTCATAATGTTGATTTACGCTATATATGATGAAGCAAGGATAATAGCTACTCTATTTATCAACTTACTCTAGGGCTACAAAATTTATAGCAAGTACCTAATAATCTAGTGAGCCTACTGTAAAATTTTCATAGCCATAGCTAACACCAATTTACCACAAAAATTCCTATAAATATTAATCTATATAATGCTAAGCTCTTTAGTTTGAATTTATGAACCTACCATTGCCATAGCTAACTATAATCTAACTACACTAACAGATAGTGGCATTTTTGTGAACCTAACAAAATTGGTCTCATTATTTTTGGACAACTACACAATTTACTATAATTTATCAAAGTTCAGCTAGAAATTATATTGAATAAACGTTGGTAATTCACTGGAGAATTGAAAAACGAATTCACTGCGCGGCCCGCGAGTGACGGCTCGGCCCACCCCGGTGTCCCGCCCGTGCGTATGCGCAGCAACCGACGTAGCCCATTCAGCGGCGCGCGACTCGGCCCACATCACGTGGCCCACAGCGGAACCCGCGCGCGGCTGGCTCTTTTGCGAAAGATCCCCTGTTCTCTACCCTATTCGTAAAACTAACCCGAGCACTATTACACCGAGTCACAGATTTTTCATCTACCACCCTCCCCTTTCCCTTCTTCGCCACGGCCACGTCCCCCGGCACCCGTGCACGCACCGGCTCGATGGCGCGGGCATCAAGCGGCTACGCCGGCCACACCCGACCCACCAATTCCTATCTAAGGAGTCGATGCTCACCTCGACGTCAACGCGAAGCAGTTGGAGGTGATACGGCGAACAGGGACGCTGTCCCGAGCTCCCTCCCTAGCGGTGGACCTCTTCCTGTGATGGTGGACACGTTCCCATGAGCCAAAACACCGACAGCTTGAACCAGCTCATGGATAGGCAATAGAGACTCACCCTGAGCCTACTCGTCACGGTGGCTAGACCGGAGACTGCCCGAGTGAACCTAGCCACGCGCACACAGCAGGCCTTGCGATGGCGGCGATGGCGCGACCACGACGGCAGCGCAGGGCAGGCCACAGCAGGGTGAACTGGGGCGCGCACGTGGTAGAGTGGAGCAGGGTGAAGGTTCAGTGCTAAGGAATTGAACAACGATGGACATGGGTTAGGGGAATTTCACGGTGCTGCTGCTGGTCTTAAAATGATCGACGGCGACGAAACCGCCAAATTTAGGCTTGGCAACGGCCGGCAGCAGCAGTGGACGCTTTCGGCGTGCAGCTAAGTCTTCACTCCATCCCTAGGCGCACGCAATCTTACTGCTTTGGCCGATGCTGCGTGTTGTCTCGGTGTGGCCCGACGACAGAGGAACAGGGGAAAGTAGGCACATTGGCTCGACGCTGTCGCCGTAGAGGATGGCATGTCAGGGGAGACAGTGGCGTAGCGTGGCAGCAGACACGGACGCACTGGCGAAGGTAGGTAGTCGTCCCACGCGCGTGCAGCCATGGCGGGTCAACGGGAGCAGTGCCACGCGATAGCGATGGATGGCGCGCAGCGCGACCGGGGTGCCGTGCGACGCGACGGTGAGGCAGGGCAGCCAGATCCACCGGCGTGGTGCGCGTGCGTGCGTGGGGGTGCGTGGTGTGCCGTGTAGCAACGACAGCGTGATCTGCAACGCGGGACTCGGCGGCAAATCCGGCCCATGCGTGGGCAGGGCACGGGCAGGCGTCCAGGACGCGGCACGGCAGCAGCGGCGGTGCGAGCTGCGCGCCAGCGCGTGGTGGCAGGCGCCCGTGGCCAGCAGCGCAAGGGCCACGCCCGTGGACGTGCTTGCACAGGCTTGGCAGTGAGGACGCGGCCGGCGCGGCAGCGCGCGTAGGGCAGGCTAGCAGCGGTGCCAGGTCGAGCAGAGGCGGTGACCGCGACCAGCGCTGGCTTCATTCAAATTACGTGACTTGCACGCTTTTTAAAGCTGTTGAAAAATCCTACCCGATGATCCCATAGCTAAACCAGCTCTTCTATCCTCAAGAGGGTACATAGGGCTATCGCACTAAGCCAAAACATCTAGCCACTTCTTAACCCGATCGTTCTACGAAAATTGTCGAACATGGCTTCGTCGACCCATTTTCGGACTTACGCAAAATGACTAAACTTCAAACGGTTTCGCGTTGAATTCCATTCCCGAGCCATTCGATACACTAGCTAGCGAATCCCGTCCTCGACCGTACGTATTTCATCGTCGTCTACAAAGTTCGTACTATGAAATTATCAAAGTTTCGCATAAGCGTTCTATAGCATTTTTGTTCGATAAAAATTCACTTAGAATACTAAACTATATAAAGCGACATGAAATGTAACATTTGTTTCTTGTTTCATATGAACGTTTCAAGTGCCGTACATTGATTCATACTCTATATTACACACATGTACAAACAAGTATGATGGTCATGCAGTGTTTTAGCAAAAACTGTACAATGTAACACCGAGGGTGTTACACGCGTCACCCGCAGGAAGATGTGTGTGCTTTGCTGCTCTGTTCCCCCGTCATCTGAAGCCCCACCGACAACATCTCCCGCGGCCCGCCGCGCGGCAGGAGGAGCGGCGCGAGGTGCCCATCCTGTGAAGGGGAGATGGTCGTGGAGGTGCCGCTCCTCCTCCACCACCCCACCGGCTGGCAAGGCCTGCTCCTCCTCGCTGCCATGCTCGCCGGCCAAGGTGCTCGCAGTACCCACCGCTGCCCACTACCTATTCGACTAAAGTCTTCAAAGGGGGGGGGGCGGGGGGTAAAATTACCGGTCGAAGGAAGAGGTGATTCTATGTAAACTAAGCCAGGCAACCAAACACACCGATTCCTAACCAGGCTTAGCCAGCACAGATAACCAAACATGTGCTACTTGCATTGGCTAAAGCTAGCTAGAGCTAGCCTATCTTAGTTTTGCTAGCCAAGCTTGTCTAGGAAACGAATCAAACACACCCTACACTGCTACATGGGAACCGACATATTAAAATTTGCAAAGTTTCTTGGATGAAAACCAACTAATGCAAAATTGGTGGTAGATCAACGGATCTATTCAGCTAGCGCTTCTTCTTGCTTCCTTTTGTAGCGCTTGTTTGTGATGACCTGGCATCTGGCAATCAAGTTACACAAACACACCAACAAACAAAACTACTGTCTGACACCATATTTCCCAGCAAATCTCTGCAAACCAACAGTTTAATTAAGTCATGTGTTCATCATGGTCTAAACAAATGCAAGTTCAAATGCAAAGGTGTCAACTCACCGGTGATCTTAACCACTTGGACAATTTGGAAGCATCGGAACCGCTACGTGTTTGAGGGTTGTACAACAGAACAACAGATGTTTGTGTGATGCGTGCTGCAGGAGATTGTTGAGCAAGCAGTGCAGTGCTCTGGGTGATGGTCGGAGCTAATAAGGCTCTAGGAGAGGATTTGGGTTAATTAGTTTTTTGGGTATGGCTATTAGATCTTTAAAGGGTGCGTATGTGTAAAAAGAACTAACCCATGCCGTGAATTCAGCTTCTATCTTAATATAATGTGTGCAGTTTTTTTTTTTGGTGTTCAAGATTTTTTTTTCATATTTGTAGTAAGGGCTACGGAACAAACAAGTCGTCATATTTTTCCTCCTAGTCTGATTTAAGCCCAATAGGATTTAGTGCATTTTAAAATACACAAAGAATAAGAGGACGATAGAATTCTCACTCCTTAGTTAGGTGTTCAAATAGGACCTGATAATTGAGATTGAGTTTTTCTCTCTATGCACTACTCCCTCTATTCCAAATTATAAGACGTTTTGGCTTTAGCGCATGACAAAAGCTATGAATCTTGAAAAACCAAAACATCTTGTAATTTGGAACACAGGGTACTATGTGTCAATATAGTATCTTGCACCAAATATCTAATTGATCAAGAATGATTCTTTTGGCTAGGTTGAAAGAAAGAATGTCGAAAGGATTCTTTTGGATCCGGCAGAATGGCTGTGCTGTGTGATCCGAAAATAAACTACACACAAGCTCACATCATTGCAAGCACCACAAACTCTTGCTACCATTCAGTTCAGTTCAGGTCAGGTACACCCCAAGGATCCAAACATAATTGAGAGAATTCCTTATTTGACACCAGACAAATGACCCGTTCCTTTTTTGGCCCTCAAAAAATTTCCGTTTCCTATTTGACACCGAGTTCAACTTTCGTTCCTTATACGACACTCCGTCGGGTTTGCCATCCGTGAACCGTTAACTGACATGTGGGCCCCACCACCCTTCTCCCCTTAACTGACATGTGGACACCAGACAAAACGACGACGGCGCTTGGACGGGGCGCATCCGCGCGTGGACTAAGGTTTTCATTATCGGAAATAAAAATTTATCGGAGGTCATGGATAAATAGGATAAGCAAGATATATCGGAAATATCGGACCAAATTCAAAAAAAATTCAAATTGTTTTGAAAAAAATTCGTAGAATTTGACTTGAAACTATTCCTAAGCTATTAAACATCACTTGTTCACTGATAAAAACAAGAATAAAACACTATAGTGTGGGATTGTCGCACGGCTGAATTTGGGTTGTCTGTGAGAAAGTAGGAAAGAAGGGAAAAATTTGACCGATGTCAAATTTTATCGGACCCTGTGGATAGAAAGAAAATTTCGGAAATTTCCATGAATTTCGGCCGATAAAAAAAACCTTGGCGTGGAGGTGGCGGCGCAGGCGCGCTCGCGCGGCCAGGGGCGCGTCCCATCCCCGCAGAGCCAGCACCCCGCAGAGCCCATGCCCACCCCACCCGGATGGACGCCGGCCGGCCGATTCCCCACTCGATCCACTCGCCGCGGCTGCGCATATCATCGACGACGGACGACGACACCTCGATCACCCCCTGTCCAATCCGCGGGACCACAGCCCCGCCGGCCGGAGCCGGACCCCCATCTGCCCCGCGCCCGCTCTGCCTGCTACCAGGACTGCTAGCTCGCTCATCAGTCGCGTGAGGAAATAGCTTGCTGCTGCGAGAGCTAGCGAGGTCGCCTAGCTTCTTCCGGGTTCCCAAACACTCTCTCTATAAGTAGAAAGAACTAGCCGCAGCGGCAAGAGAGCTCCCCTCCCCTCCCCTCCCCTGGATCGTGTGGTGCGTGGTGCAACGACGTGCGCGCGCCCCGAGCTGGTGGGGTGAGGAGCTGCGGTCGTCGCCTCGTTGGTGACCCATTATTGCTGGGCTGGCCGTGGCCGGCCTGCTGTGGTGTGGTCTGGAGGAGGAGGAGGAGGACGAGCTAGCGGCAGGGAGGGCTCGATCGACCGGCACGCAGCGGCGGCGGCGGCCATGCAGCGCGGGGACCCGCTGGTGGTGGGGCGCATCATTGGCGACGTGGTGGACCCCTTCGTGCGCCGGGTGCCGCTCCGCGTCGCCTACGCCGCGCGCGACATCTCCAACCGCTGCGAGCTCAGGCTCTCCGCCACCGCCTCCTGCTGCTCCAGTTCCTGGACGACCTGAGCGCGAGTAGGAGGACGCCGTGGAGCACGCGGACTCCGCCCCCCGTGACGACGACGGCGGCGTTGGCGGCTCAGGCCTGCCGTTGAAGATGGCGTTGAGGAACCCGCGAGCCGCGCACCGAGGGACGCCGGCCTCCTTGGCAGCCTTCTTCTCCGGCGCGGGCTCGGACTTCGCGGTGGCGGCGACGCTCGAGACGAGAGCCCGTCATAGCTGGAGCACTCGGAGAGTCGGAGAAGCTCGACGTGGTGGCACCGTGCGGCCCTGGAGCCGCCGCCTTGCTGCCACGATAGCTCCTCGCCGCGGGGATGGGACGCGCCCCTGGCCGCGCGAGCGCGCCTGCGCCGCCACCTCCACGCGCGGATGCGCCCCGTCCAAGCGCCGCCGTCGTTTTGTCTGGTGTCCACATGTCAGTTAAGGGGAGAAAGGTGGTGGGGCCCACATGTCAGTTAACGGTTCACGGATGACAAACCCGACGGAGTGTCATATAAGGAACAAAAGTTAAACTCGGTGTCAAATAGGGAACGAAAATTTTTTAAGGGCCAAGAAAGGAACGGATCATTTGTCTGGTGTCAAATAAGGAATTCTCTCAACATAATTTCCATGATACGTGGGGGGTTCATATGTAAGAGAATTTTGGCTCTCTCTCCGTTTGCCCTTTCTTATCTATCCGTCGTGGAGCGGAGAGTCTTCCCCACCCCAACCCATTCTCCAGCAACCATCTCCTCCTCTCCGTCCCCATCCCCTGCAATGGCGGCGGCGGCCACCTCCTTCGCGACCCTCGTAAGCCGAGCCCCCCCCCCCCCCCCCCCCCCCCCCCCCCCCCCCCTCCGCCTCCTCTTTGCCCACCATCTCCCAACCCTTCAATCGCCTGACGGACCCTCTCGTGTTGCTTGCAGGCCGTCGCGCGCTCGGCGGGGCAACGGTCCCTCCTCGCCTCCAAGGCCGCCCCCTCGCCGCTCCTCTCCCTCCGCAGCGCCGGCCTCCCCTCGCAGGCCGTCTCCTTCTCCGGGGGCCTCGCGGCGTCGCCCTCCCACAGCCGCGCGCGCTTCGCCACATCCGCCAGCGCCGAGCCCAAGGTACCATCTTTACGCTTGCGCTGCTGGGTTCCTTCTCTCTCTTGTTTAATTAATCTACACCATCTATCTATAGCGGCTGAAGTGGATACCGGGCGTGCGGTAAAGTTTGCATCTTTTTTCCATTCTACTATTCTATTTTACAGGGGAGGGAGATTATCATCCTTCAATAAGGAGGCTAATTTGTAATCCTGGCAACTTAGACAGCTTTTGGACATTCCATCTGCCTTAGATGTCAACCTTCCTGCTATCCACTTTATTAAATTGGACTTGCTACTCCTTTAGTTCAATGGGCATGCTAAATTTGAGTCACCACTAAAATTTCTGGGGACACAAGTTCTAATTGCAGCACATCATCAATGATTTGTTATGATAAAACGATTGACTCTTCAGACACTAGGAGGCCATGGGACACTCAATGTTTCAGGGACCTGTATCTGTCTGCATTATACCCACATTAGCCATCGCTTGTGCGAGGATGCAGATGTTCAATTATATTTAACTGAAACTGTGGGTTACTGGGTTAGGCAATTTTGTGGTTGCATTCAGTTAATATATGCAAAATACTCCTACCTATGTCACCTCAGTGTGTAATGTATGGCAGGATACCTATGTTGATTTGTCTCTTGTGCCTTTTGCAGGAAGCAGACCTTCAGTCTAAAATCACAAACAAGGTGTACTTTGACATAAGCATTGGGAACCCTGTGGGAAAGAATGTTGGGAGGATTGTCATCGGTCTGTATGGGGATGATGTTCCACAAACAGCAGAGAACTTCCGTGCTCTTTGCACTGGTACGAGGGATAGGACTACCATCTTGCTTGTTGTGCAATCTTATTAGTTTGAGTATTGCCTTGCCCAGAAGAGAAACATAACAAGGTCCACCTTTTGCAGGAGAGAAAGGGTTTGGATACAAGGGATCCAGTTTCCACCGTGTCATCAGCGACTTCATGATTCAGGGCGGAGATTTTGACAAGGGCAACGTATGTGTTAACCTGCTATCACTAAACTCTGTTGTACTGCACTTGGATATATTTTTTCCACTGTGCATATTCAGTTTAGAGAAATTAAAGAATATATCTGCATGCTGATGTGCTGATATGTTTTATCAAAAGACTGGATGATTTTTTTAACTTACTTTTCGTTCTACAAGTGTATCTGTTTTATCTTGTTGATTATTCTGCTAAATATTTTCTCGTTTTGGGATTAGTGAATTGAATTTACAGAAGTTCAGAGTGGTTTATGCCAGACATTTAATTGGTGAACAAAAAGAGGAATTGTCCTACTCCTACATAGGTTTCTTGATAGTCTACTAGCTTTGTGTCATACAGTAACCTTTGTGACGCTGCTAAAATCTTGTCATAGTACATTATGTCCATGATCTATTTGTCTTTATATATACATACATGCATTTTGCAATTAGTATCATAATTCATGAAATTAGAAGTGATCGGCATCTAGTCTTGTTTTCCAAACTTATGCACACATTTTCCATGTGTGACTTTATGAGGCCCAACTGGCAGTATAAGATTGGGACTTGGGACACTGAATTCTTTGTGCACAGTCTAGCAGATTGGTTTTTAAAAGACTACATAAAAGATTGGTTTTGTGCTTGAACAGTTGAACAAAGAGAAACTGAATTGGAAGATGCAGCTTTAAAGTTTTGCATGTGATTAACTAGAAGTTACATTTGCAGGGTACCGGTGGGAAAAGCATATATGGACGCACCTTCAAAGATGAGAACTTTAAATGTATGCTCTACATCTGAAACAGTAGTGATGGTTTCTAGTTCCATGCTAATCCTGATGGCATGCTGTTTTCTTGTTTTAGTGGTTCACACTGGACCTGGAGTGGTCAGCATGGCTAATGCAGGACCGAACACCAACGGCAGCCAGTTTTTCATTTGCACTGTCAAGGTAATCTTGTATACCTTGTTTAACTACCAGAAAAATGGACCTTTTTGGTGCCTCTGCTACTTCGACAATTTATGTTTCAACCACATTCTCTCATGTACTAGCTCCAAAACTAACCCGGAACTTGTATGACTGGTGCCTTGGATGCAGACACCTTGGTTGGACGGAAGGCATGTCGTGTTTGGCCAGGTCCTGGAAGGGATGGACATCGTAAAGTTGATCGAGTCACAGGAGACTGACAGAGGTGACCGCCCGAAGAAGAAAGTAGTAATCAGCGAGTGTGGGGAGCTTCCAGTGGTCTAAGTGTTACTCATCTGTTGTCCGTCTTACCTCGGATGGATGGTGATATTTCCCCCACCTGAGTTTACTGGTTCTGATGCTATGAACTTGTGCTATCTCTATGCTAGTTATAGAGATATTTCGAATTAAAGTAAGATCCCAAATCTGAGGCATACTGTTTGCTGCTCGGCTCGAATAAATGTGCTAGTTTCCCCTTGCCCTGTTTAGGGAAAGGGTTTTGTTCACGAAGTCACCCTGTAACCTTGTATGTTTCATACTTGGAATGAAGGTTCATGGAAATCATGATACAAAAATATTGTGTTGCATTGCATGCAAGAGCTGTTGATCGTCCAGAGCAATGTACATGGCCTGTTTGGTTTATGCCCAAACTTGCCACATCTAACTTTTGGCAAACCGAGAAAGTGTGGTGAGCAAAAATGAAGCCAAACTTATGATAAAGTTTGGCAAGAAAATAAGTCTACGTTGTGTGAGGCGGTGCTAAGAAAATATGGCGTGCCATAGCTACAGCAGTGAACCAAACACACGCCTATAAAACTGTGGCACGCTTGACTTGCGGCGTGGCGAGTTGTGATCACGAACCAAACATGCCTCCGTGCTATACATGCAAACTGATAAAGTCATGTGGAGTGGCACTATCATTCCAAGGTATCCTACTAACAACCAGCACAACATTACAAACTTGGTTTCACTGAGGCCAGAACTCACAGGACGCTACCTTCACAAGTAGAATGAATGGGTGATGAGTCATGCATGCTGATTTGTCAAGGTGTGCATATATACCTACATGAACTGATGGTGCTGAGTCATGCTGATGTGTCTAGCAATACTACTCAGCGTAGCCCAGTTTATCTCAACAAAAAACAAACAAACATACACGCCATTACAAAGTTAGATTCACAAGCGTCTGAATTCAGTGACAATCCTTGACATGTAAAGTGTTGATTCATATGTGCTGAAAGGAAGCTCAATGATCTGTCTATACATACAAATCCATGTAAAAAGGCACTTGTATTTCCACGTCATGCAATGCAACATTCCAAAATCATCAGTTGCAGATGCTGCAGAACGCAAGCCATGGATCATCTATAAATAGCTCCCACATATGCACTACTCTATCATCAGATCCCACATCCAGATCACAGGCACTACTACTGCACCAAAGCAAGCAAAGCAGTAGAGAGGATCGTCCAACAGATCAGCTAGCATGAAGATGGTCATCGTTCTCGCCGTGTGCCTGGCTCTGTCATCTGCCAGCGCCTCTGCTCTGCAGATGCCCTGGGCGGGGCTGCAGGGCTTCAGCCCCCTGATGACGATGATGGGCGCCGGCGGGCTGTACCCCTGCGCCGAGTACCTGAGGCAGCCGCAGTGCAGCCCGGTGGCGGCGCCCTTCTACGCCCTTCGTGAGCAGACGATGTGGCAGCCGAGCTTCATCTGCCAGCCGCTCCGGCAGCAGTGCTGCCAGCAGATGAGGATGATGGACATGCAGTCACGGTGCCAGGCCATGTGCGGCGTGGTGCAGTCCGTCGTGCAGCAGCTGCAGATGATGATGCAGCTCCAGGGCACCGCCGCCGCCAGCAGCCTGTACCAGCCAGCTCTGATGCAGCAATGGCAGCAGCTGCTGCCGGCGGCCCAGGCCCTCACCCCCATGGCCATGGTAGTGGCGCAGGTTGCGCAGAACATGCCGGCCATGTGTGGACTCTGCCAGCTGCCCAGCTACTGCACCACCCCCTGTGCCATCTCCGCTGGCATTCCGCCCTACTATTGATTCATTTGGGAAATCTGCTCTCTCTATATATGTAATAACGCAGTAATAAGACGACACACATTATCATGTGTGCCGTGGTGTGACCAATAATATATGCATGAGTCAACTACAAGTACTCATAATAAAGTTTTGGTTCTAAAGAATCTATCTATGTTGTCAACCACATCGCTTAATTGACTTGGTCAACACGTACAACGTCTTCACCTTCATTCATCCGGTACTTTTCTGGTCAGGCACATGTAGATATTTCAAAATCTCTGTTTAGGCTCAAAGTATAATCATGCATCAGTGGTGCTTCCCTAGAATAGCAGATATGCGTGAGTGGCATGGGTAGCATGTTTGAGATCAACAACTCCATCACTAGCATCAGTGGTGCTTACATAGCATGTTTGAAAAGACTTGAGGTGAATTCTTCCAAAAAAAAGAAAAAAAGACTTGAGGTGCCGAGGGACGATGTCGGTACAATGAAGAAAACCATCGAACTACTTCTGATCCACACGCCCCTCCTCTTGGAGTGCTCTATGTTCCTTGTCATCCCAACATGTCCTCTCGTCGTAGCTCTAGAGCATCTCCAAGAGATTAGCCAAAATGATTATTCAAATTTAGTGATTTAGCTATTCTCTAAAATGAATCTCACTTAAAAAAAAACTAGACTACTACAACAGACTATCTAAATTAAGACGCATGAGGTAGGCTATCCAAAAGTAGAGAGCGAATGAGGTGGGATAGAGAGCTAGTAAATTTGGAGTCATTTAAAGAGTCTGTTGGAGACGTTTTTTCCTTTAATAATAGCCAAATTTACCTTTAGAAAACGATTTGGCTAATTTTTTGGAGATAAAGCTTGCCACCCGCTCTTTGTGTTCATAGACGAGGAGTGTGTTAGCATCACTAGCGACGTCGACGTAAGGGAAACAGAAAAACACATCTCCAAAGTCTGTGCTTACATTTGATGGCTTTTATGCGGTGACCTAGTGAAGAAACGTGCTCCGACGGCTGAGACTACAACAAAATCACAAAATGTATATCTACTTTTTATATATGAGGTGCAATTGATCCACTAATTCTCCGATGCTTATGCGTGAGAGCTTGGCAAGTTGTATAAGTATTTTTTGTTCGAGAAGCAGGCCACAAGCAAAAAAATCATAGCATGACCGATATTAACTATGGTAGAGTGGTATGGGCAGCATGCTTGAGATCAACAACCTACTGGCATTATAGTGGCGATTCCAAAGTACGGTGGAAAAGGTTTGAGCCTTCGAGATACCGATGGATGTTGGTTTGATGATGGTGCCAACAAGTGGCTGCTTGAGGTAGAAGCGGCTCCAACTGACATGAGCAGAATTATGATAACCTGATGATGGTTTAGGGTAAAAAAGGCAATTATGGACAAATTTGCCAGAGAAAATAAAAAAATAGTTAAAATTTAAATTTACGAGGGACAAGGAACTAAACAATATTATGTAAGAGACTTGGATATATAGTAGTTTTATTGAGGAATGGAGAAAATTGTGCCGCCTTGAGATTTAGGCTTAGTAAAAAATTGGACAGCCACGAGGTAGCAGGGGAGAGAGGGGGGAGAAGAGGATGAAGATGACGAGAGTCAAAGAATTTATTGATGATAGTCGTACAGAGTTCATGTAGATGGTGTTAGTTTGATCTCCACCAATTGGCCCCAATGGGCCCTTGGATCAGCGCCCTGATCGGGGGCGCACAACCGTTCCATGGTTGGTGCCCCCCCGTCGCACAGCACCATAAATGGAGGTGGGGTCCGGGGCTCTAGCTACGAGGTTGACCTGAGCCGCCGTAACCAACTACAGAGAAACCCTAATCCGATCTAAAGAAGGGTGCTACCAGTGACGGGAAGCCCCACCGACTTTGTCGTCGCCTCTGTAGTGCCACCACCGGGACGTTGTACCTCGCCTCGCCGTCAGGACTGCGACTGCACTTCATCTTCGGTCGCTGCGGGCGCACTAGCTACCAAGGTACACCAACAGATGTTTTTACCCGCTAGATCTACACCTAGAGGTTAAGAGATCCTATCAATGGTACCAAGAGCTAGGTTCTAGTGTAAATCTAAATTAGGGGTAGCAATTTAGGAGGAGATGAGAAAGATCCAATTCGGATCAAGACAGAGGGTTCCGAACCCTAAACCCAAAATCGGGGAAGAAAAGGAGTGAGAAGGGCCTCGGATTTTGAAAAGCAACCCTAACCCTAACCCTAACCCGCGCAAAAGCTCGGGGAAGAAGAACAGTAACGCAACCCTAACCCTAATCGGGTGAAGCACAGAGAAGAGAAAGGGGTCTCGACACGCGAAGCCGAACCCTAACCCTAACCCACGAAATCATCTCGGGGAAGAAGAACGGTCTCTAACCCTAACCCTAGAAAACCCTAACCCAAGAAACAGATCAGACGAAGGAGAGGAGGACCTACCGGACTCTCCTGCCGCGCGTCACCACCACCGTCGCGTGGGTTGTCTCCTACCGGCGCGCGGGAAGGAGCTCCGTCGCCACCTCGTCGGCGAGCGGGGAGAAGCCGAGCCGCCGCTGCTCCTCGGGCCGAGCCGTGCGAGCTCCGGCCAAGGGTGCCGCCGCTAGTCTGCTGGACGGTGGCACGCTCAACCACATGGGGAGCGCGCGTGCCGGCGAAGGGGTCGGCAACGATGCCATGCTCTCTCCCTTTTCGCTCGGTCGATCGCTGCTGCTACGCTGAGGGGAGAAGAAAGGAGCGCGGCGAAGAGAGAGGAAGGGAGGCAGACGAATGAGTTAGGGTTCGGGGGAGGACGCCGCGCGGGCGGTTTTGTTCGAGCGAAACGCGCGCGTGGCCGTCGGATTAAGATGGATGGCGGAGAGTAACCGAACCGGAGGCCGGCCCAGGCGGGCGCGCGCGGCCGTGCAGCTTTGCCGTCCTAGGCCTAGGTTGCGGCCTGGGTGCGGGCAACGCACGTGCAAGGGAGCTGGGCTGGGCGGTTTTGCCGTTTTGGGCCGAGAACCAGTCAAGATTGAGCCCAATATTTTTTTCTTTTTTGTTTTCTAGTAAATGGTTATTTCTGGAAAATAAAAAATGGCTCAAATAAAATAGAAGAAATGTGATTTTTTCTGTGGGTAAAATTCACAAATTATCTTTAAGCTTCCGCTGCAAAGGTTAATGCTGATTATCTTCTAATTAAATTTGAACCAACGGAAGAATTTAATTTTGAAGAGCAGTTATATTTAGTAAATTATGATTATGTTGATCCTCTAATTAAATTGAAACCAACAGGAAAATTTAATTAGAGGAGTAGTCCGTTTTTGTTTATGTAAGATTATGGTATTGCCATTTTCTGACCAACGTTGATGATGACAATATTATAACGAATTTAAGTTTGAAGTTTAAATCTCTGGTAAATTTTAGACCAACGTGGTGAATTTTTCGAAGAGTAGATAAGGACCAAGAAATGCTCCTGAACTAAAAGAAGTATTTCATTTAGTTTTCGCTGCAATGAAGTTGATTATCCTCTAATTAAATTTGAACCAACGGGAGAGTTTAATTTTAAAGAGTAGTTATATGTATTTCAAGTTGATTTTTGAGTTCTATGCATTAATTCTATTTTCTATCCAACGGTGATATAGAATTGATGCAGAAGCACCTTGTATATTTTAATTCGATGATATCACTTGGCGCATGCCAACGGGCTGCAATGCTGGGGTATGTCAATGAAAAGGCTTGAGTCAAGCTAGTTCAGGACAGTTTTTATTAATTAGTTTATTAATTTTCTGATTAAATTGGAACCATCGGGAAGATTTAACTAGAAAATAAAGTATAAGTGAATGTTTTAGTCGTCATAACTAAGTTTTCGTATAGATGCATCCTGCATGGGGAGAAGTTTTGGCATAGTAATTATGTGTCCATCCAGCATGGCGGGAGAAGTTTTATGATGATTCACATGTTTTGTATCCCGCATAGCGAGAGAAGTTTGGGTAGCTCTAATGATGTCCTAGTATTGACCTTGGCACAATAGAAATGCATAGTCATGGTCAATACTAACCAAAAGATAAGAAAAGATGCAAGTGTGACTTACAAAAGTATCGCTAATGAAAGACCTCATTTAGTTCTTAAAGTGAATTGAGGAAAGTGTACTCCTAAACGGATCAAGAAATAACTTTGTTTACATGACACAATCATGTGAATGAAGTAAGTTATAAGTGTCTCCCCGTTTACAGGCCTTATGAATAGTTATCGAAATTATGGCAGTAAAGTTCATGCCATATTTCGAGAGGGAGAATATAAAGATCAATTAAGAAAGATACTCTTCATTAAGAATAAGATAAAGATTAATTAAGATGACTGTGATCGTTGGAGGAGTACAACGGTTACAATAATGATACCCCTAAACAGAGAAATAGCTAAATTCCTAGAGTTTTTAAAGTTTCGACAGGAAAATAGTGTAGTCAGTCTAAAAAATGTTAAGGTGGTGCTTAAAGCTCCATATGAGATTTTAACAGATTAAATCCAAAATAAGATATTTGAAGATATGCTATCTTTAGAAAAGATGGGAAGGTCTGGGGGAGCATGGTATGTAGAGGTATGTAGAGACCTAAGACTTGAAGAGAAGAGGGACTGTGTGCCCACTCCAGTGACTCAGGAGCAACAAGTTTCTCAATACCTGGTGATGTTGTATGACCAATACAACACCTGTTGTTAACTCTTCTAAGAAGATGAATAATGTAAACAAGGATCTTGTGATACAGGAGCCTGTAGAACCAATTGCCTCTTGGCAATGAAGGGCAACAACAGCCCCATATGAAAGTGCCAGTAGCTAAGGCCCCAGAAGGTCTCAAAGAATTAGTAAACCAGTTTTTTCTGATGACTATAAAGTCTATGTTAGTAAAGAAATTCAAATGAAAAGTGATCCCACCTCATTTGAAGAAGCCATGAGAAGTGTTTACTTATTTAAATGGCTAGAAAGATATAAAGTTAAAATGAATTTGATGAATACCAACGATATTTGGGACATAGAAGTAATTCCTAATGGAGGCAAAACAGTAGGCTGTTAATGGGTCTACAAAATAAAATGTGACTTTAAAGGGAATGTAGAAAGGTATAAAGCACGACTTGTGACAATATGCTTTAAGCAAAAGAATGAAAAGATTACAATGAGAGATTTCTCTCCAGTCTTATGTAAGGATTCTTTTAGAATCATAATGGTGTTTAATGGCACATTATGATTTAGAGTTACATCAGATGGATGTAAAGATGGCATTTCTCAACGGGGATTTATATAAAAGCGATTACATGGCACAACCCAAAAGATTTTGTCATGAAAGAAAAGAACATATGGGATGCCGCCTGTAGAAATCCATTTATGGGTTAAAAGTAAGTCTCTAGACAGTAGTATTTGAAGTTGATGAAACAATGAGAAAGTTTGGGTTTTAAGGAAAATGAGAAGGACAATAGCGTTTATGTGAAGTTTCAAGAATGGAAAATTCTTTTTCCACATCCTATGAATAGATAACATTCTACTCACTAGTAGTTATGTTAATCTGTCATTGGAGAAGAAGAAGTTTTATCCTCAAGTTTCAATGTGAATGATCTTGGTGAAGCGTCATTGGTTCTAGGAATCGAAATTCACCAAGATAGAAAAAATGAGGTATTAGGACTATCGCAAAGGCATACTTAGAAAAGTTTCTAGAGAAGTAAAGTATGCATGCGAGTAAACCTACGCCTGCTCCTATAGTCAAGGGTAATAGATTTGTGAACTTTAAGTGTTTCAGGAACCTATATGAGATCGATCAAATGAATATGGTTCCATATGCTTCAGCTGTTGGAAGCTTGATGAGTGTACAAGTACAAGTAAGAACTTACCCTGACGTAGTTTATGTATCCGGGATATTTTAGCAGAAGTCCAGTCCAGATATAGATCACTGAAATGGAGTTGAGAATTTCTTGCAATTTTGCAAAGTATCATAGGCCTCATGCTGAGTAAGAAAGAACAAGCACTCTCAAATAGTAAGGGTGCAAATGTTAAGTCTTAACGAGATGTGTAGTGAAATCCACAGCAGTTGCTAACACTCGCGGTTGAAGTATTATTGTGGAAAAGCTCCAAAGAAAAAGTTGCGGTGTCATCAGTGATGCATACCATAGTATAGCTTGACATAAGGCTTAAGGAACAGGCAAAATGAGGTTAAGGGAATTGTACCCGGATTTAATAATGATAGACAACAGGAATAACCATTTAAAGTAAGTTAACTCCTAAGACAACAAGTTAAGTGTGCTGCCAAACACATTGACACTAAGGTATATGTTGTAAAGGAGAAAATCCAGAATCATGTTGAAAGCATTGAGCACATAAGTACCGAGTGAGTACTTACGGATCCGCTTATCAAAGGCTAACCACTCAGTGCGTTTAGAGAACACACAGTCGACATGGGTTTATGGGAAAGCCTATGATTTCTAGATACTAAGGGCCTAGTTGAGTATCTGTTTCAAAACAGAGAGGTGCGTTGTAGCTATTGAATCTAATAGCAACAGACCGTGACGATGAGGCACGCTCTATGCACTGATCTGTGATGGAATGGGAATAAGATAAAGTAAGTAAGTTAAGTTTAAGGAATAATATGAGATCAAGGGGTAGAATGTTAGTTTGATCTCCACCAATTGGCCCTGGGCCCTTGGATCAGCGCCCTGATCGGGGGCGCACAACCGCTCCATGGTTGGTGGGCCCCCGTCGCATAGCACCATAAAAAGAGGTGGGGTCTGGGGCTCTAGCTACGAGGTTGACCTGAGCTGCCGTAACCACCTACAAAGAAACCCTAATCCGATCTAAAGAATGGTGCTGCCAGCGACGGGAAGCCCCACCGACTTCGCCGTCGCCTCTACAGTGCCACCACCGGGACGCTGTACCTCGCCTCGCCGTCGGGACTGCGACTGCACTTCATCTCCGGTCGCTGCGGGCGCACTAGCTACCAAGATACACCAACAGGTGTTTTTACCCGCTAGATCTACACCTAGAGGTTAAGAGATCCTACCAGATGGATGTAACAGAAGCGGATAAAGAGAGAAAATTAGAATCAAAGACAAACAAAACTATTTACAAAAAAAATCTCAAACAAAAAATAAATTAACAGAAAAATATGCAATTTGCGCGGATAACCTTACTAGTTTAATTAATTTGAGACTGATTTCATCGGTAGTGGACGGAATTGGAGTAGTGCGTGGTATGGTATATATGGGAGGGAGCAGCGTCTTTTCCTCCTTTTTGTGCTTCATTCCAAAGAAGCTTTTACAACAACGCAACCACACTTAGGTTTGCAATGGCCCACGGTCGATCTGTCCACCGTTGGTTTGTTCATCCAACGGACTATACACAAATTACATCAACATGCATGGTGCATATACCGTGTATAGAAGGTTCATTTCCATGCTATTGCATTGTTGGGAGCGGCCATATCGGTCGTCAGTCGTCACAGCAAGAAAAAGCTACTACCTAGCCGGCCGGCCTCCGTCTTCATTATCACACCATTTATTTCTAGAGCGAGCGAGCCATAGCCATAGACGCATGCATGTATATATTATGTAGAATCATCCAGTCATCCTGCAGTCTAGCTAGCAATTTTCAGATCGAGAGATCGAGAGAGAGAGAGAGAGAGAGAGAGAGAGAGAGAGAGGAACACGTACACTACCTACCTTAGGTACGTAGCTATACACCTAGAAGGCTAGAAGAAGAAGAAGAATTGGGGAAGGAAGGAATTAGAAAGATGCAGGACTGGGCACCGGTGTTCATCTCGTTGGTGCTCTTTTCATAGCTCTAGCTTCTAGTTACATACTAGCTGCTATGTATATATATACTGATCGAATAAGATGATCAGTAACAAACTAGCTAGCTATCAACCTAACTCCGATCCATACATGCTCACCCTTCAAGGGGCCGTGCAAGCTATAGACAGATACGTAGTACATACATACATGCATGTTTGTTTTCCTCTCACCAACTCTCTCAGCAGTCTGCACTGAACACTACCGTATGTCGTATATGTGATCGACACAGCCAGCCACAAACTTTATTAACCGGGAGAAATTGATTTATTCGCTAGCAAGCCACAAACGATATCCAAAAGATCGAACACTAGGCAGGTTTGCAGAACAAGCTAGGTCATCCGATTCCCATTGCATCATCGATAGCGAGGCAGAGGCAGGGCAGGAGGACGACAGTGCTAATTAAAGGTCGTAACAGCAAGAAGATTCCTTGCTTTAGGCCTCGTTTAGTTGGCGTTTTTTTTGGCGAAATAGTACTGTAGCACTTTCGTTGTTATTTGACAATTAGTGTCCAATCATAGTCTAATTAGGCTTAAAAGATTCGTCTCGTGAATTTCGTCTAAACTGTGTAATTAGTTTTATTTTTTATTTATATTTAATGTTTCATGCATGCGTCTAAAGATTCGATGTGACGGAGAATCTTGAAAAATTTTGTAAAATTTTGAGAACTAAACAATACCTTACTCTTACGATAGACCGATCGATCGATTTGCATTCGCTGCCTCATTTGCATTGGTTGGTGTTGCACGCACGCCACACACAGCAAAACAAGTTGTTAGTCCAAATCAGGAATTGACACACGACAGGACAACCAAGACTCCAAGAGAGCTAGCTAGCTACTCCATTCGTTCCACAATAATTTTCATTCTAGGAATAAAAGAAATCTCCAAATTACTAGCTCGTCATTTTCGGCTACTGATCGATTTTATTTGCTGTTGCGCTTAATCCAAACGTGTTCAAAGGAACGAACTATAAGAGATGGCACACAAGAACAACTGGTTGTTGAGAGCGAGCTATATGTCATAGACTAGTTCTATGACTACAAGATTGTCAATGACCGTTCTATAGCAGAGAAAGCTCATGAGATTCAGACACTGGCAAAAGAATTCGAGAATTTTCCATGTATGTTGCTGGATAAGTTTGTGGCAATGCAAGAAGAATTATTACAAAGTTGCCATCATCGTGGCCGGATTTTGTCACTTATCGAAAGCAAAAGAGGCAAGAGTTTACCGTTGCTGACCTTATTGGATCTTCGGATGTTGAGAAGTCAAGGACAAAAGACACTCGCGGCGTAGGAGAATGTTGGCCCACAGGATCACCGGCTCAGGTGAGTGAACCACTCACCAGTCTTGTCGAGCACCCGCTAGTGTTGCCGAGCACCCACTAGCCATGCTGACCACGAACAAGCGTTGTCCGTCCCCACACACTATGGCTAGAGCTAGAAGAAGAGAGAACAGAGCATGCACACACAGTACAAGACACCAGCGTTGACCGAAACCCTGTCTAGGAGATGACAAATCTGAACTCTCGTTACTGAGTTGCCGTGGTAGTCTATTTATACAACTCTATCCATCTAGTCCCAGTACAGCTGCCCTGCTGCAACAGTGACTAGATAACATACAGGGCTGACACTGCGCCGGCCACTGCATGTGCCTACAGTGCTGCAGGTGAGCATTTCGGCGCCTGCACCTGCAGTGACTACTGTATCACAGCAGGGGGCCTTTTCGGCGCCGCCTTCCCCTTGCCGTGTTCACACAAGGTAGCAGTAGACTATCTAACAATCTTTCCCTAATCCTACTGCTAACCCTTGTACCCCCTCCATGCCGATCATCTCCTTCAGCTCTGTGAGTCGAAGACGTCTGAGCGGCTTGGTGAGGACGTCTGCGAATTGCCGACCAGTTTAGATGAACTCGATGACGATCTGCCCTCCATCGACATAGTCCCTGAGAAAGTGGAACTTCACGTCGATGTGTTTACTCCGGTCGTGCAGAACTGGATTCTTCGCGAGGGTGATGGCGAGCTGGTTGTCCACCATCAGTGCTGGTGGGTGAGCTTCCACGCCGATCAGCTCACCCAGCAGCCGGCGTAGCCACACAACTTGGCACGCCGCTGTGGCCACCGCTACGTACTCTGCCTCGCACGTAGATAGCGTCACCACCTTCTGCTTCAGCGACAGCCATGAAATTGGGGCTGACCCGAGGAAGACGAGCACGCCAGAGGTGCTCCGTCGCCCGTCGATGTCCCCTGCCATGTCTGCATCATTGAACACAGTGAGCTGCAGCCTACTCTCGCCGATCTTTGGGAAGATGATCCCATGATCTACCGCCCCTTTGATGTAGCGCAGTAGCCGCTTCACCGCAACCCAGTGATCCTCTTTGGGATCCTCCATGAAGCGACTGATGTAGCCCACGACGAACGCAATGTACGGCCTCGTGTGGACTAGGTAGCGTAGACCACCGATGATGCTCCGGTAGAGTGTTGCATCCACCTTCACCGCGGTGCTGGCCTTCGTCAGCTTCAGCCGCTCCTTCATCGGAGTTACGCATAGCTTGCACTCAGCCATGCCGCTCTGCTCCAACCGCTTGGAGGCATACGCGCTCCGACCGAGCGTGAGTTCCTCCTTCCCCTATCTCACCTCAATGCTGAGGTAGTAGGAGAGTGCGCCGAGATCGCTCATTTAAAAACGAGCTGCCATCTCATGCTTGAAGCTGTTGATGTCCTCTGTGCGTGCGCCGGTGATGATTAAGTCATCCACATACACGCCAATGACGAGCTCCTCCTTCCCCCATCGCCACGTGTAGAGCGCGTGCTCGGTTGCGCACCTCTAAAACCCAAGCTCGACCAGCGTGGCGTCTAGCTTGGCGTTCCATGCTCGTGGGGCCTGTCGTAACCCGTAGAGCGTCTTGCGCAGTCGGAGCACCATGTGCTCCTCTCCCTTGACGGCGAAACATGGAGGTTGCCTAACAAAGACTGTGTCCGCTAGCTCGCCGTTGAGGAAGGCGGATTTAACATCCAAGTGATGGACGCGCTAGTCCTTTGCTGCTGCCAAAGCTAGTAGCAAACGAACCGACTCCATGCGCGCTACTGGCGCAAAGACCTCCTCGAAGTCTATGCCCTTGCGCTGAACAAAGCCTTGGGCGACGAGACACACGTTGTGCTTGACAATGGCGCCGAGTCCGTCCCGCTTGACCTTGTACACCCACTTTAGGCTGATCGGACGGCATCCTAGAGGTGGATCGACGAGCTGCCAAGTCTCGTTTTCCTCGATCGCCTTCATCTCCTCCAGCATCGCCCGTCGCCAGTTTCCATCGCGCTCGGCTACCGCGAACGTGGGTGGTTCCTCAGCACTGATGAGTAGCAGCTCTGCGTCATTGAGCAGCCTACCCGCCAAGCCTGAGGGACCTATGTCGCCGATGATGTCGTCTAGCCTGCGGAACCGCACATCCTCACCTTCGTGGTAGGCATCCACGAACTCAGTGATGTTACTTGGAGGTGAGGCTGAAAGCATCTAGGCCCCTAGTTGGATGTCGGTGATTAATATCAATACAAGATTACTATGACTAACGTGTGTTTTGCAGAAGCAATTAAGTTAGGTCATGGTAATGGTGATCGATTGGGCAATCGAGGTGGTCATGCCCCTACGATGGAAATCATTTCGGTTTTCAAAGGATGGACGACAAGGTTAAGGATGACTAGTTCTAAGTATCGATTGGAGTTGGAGAGACACTTAGAGTAGTTTAGGACTTTGTTTTTCCTTTGGCCGTACTATTAAGGGGGGTATGGACGGGTAGCTTGACCTAGATGAGTCTAGTGAGTTAGGTGTGGTGCACACTTGTTATTACTAGCTCTAGGTAGCTCCTATGAATGCCTAAGATCCTTTGGAGCAAACTTCATTCACATATGTTTGAGAGTTGGAAGTGAATGGAGGGTCAAATGCTGACCGGACGCTGGCTCCGGTGTGACCGGACGCTGGCCGTAGGGTCCGGTCAGTTCATTTGATCAACAGACTGCATTCGGTGCGACCGGACGCTGAAGGGGTCAAGTGACCAGACGCTGAGAGGCAGCGTCCGGTCGACTCTAGTAAGGTTCCAGTGAAGGGAATCTATGACCGGACGCGTCCGGTCAGTACTGACCGGACCCTAAGGGTTCAGCGTCCGGTCGAGTCCAGTAAGCATCCAGTGAGGGTTTCATGCGACCGGACGTGTCCGGTCAGTGGTGACCGGACCCTGCCAGCGTCTGGTCAATACATTTTCACTGGCTCGCGGGTTGAACTGATCGGAGCATCCGGTCAACACGACCGGAGCGTCCGGTCACCCCGTAGAAGCTCATAACGGTTTATTTTTCAGGCTGTCTTATAAATAGAAGCTCCACTCGTGTGTGGAGTTACTTTTGCTCATTCCAACAGCTGAGAAACACGTTTGTGAGTGTCAAGAAGAGCAAGGTCCTAGTGAGGTGATTGAGATTTGAGAATCCAAGAGAGTAGCCTCATTAGTAAATCAAGAGTAGCAAAGTGTGCATCCATCTTCTCATTAGGCTTCGTGTGGTCAAGTGAGAGTTCGTGCTTGTTACTTTTGGTGATCGCCATCACCTAGATGGCTTGGTGGTGATTGGGAGCTTGGTGATCACCCGGCGGAGCTTGTGGGTGACCCAACTCAAGTTGTGAGCGGCTTTGGGTGATTCGCCGTGACAGAGTGTCGAAGAATCAACCCGTAGAGAGCACTTGATCCTTGCACGGATCAAGGGGGAGCT
The DNA here is from genome assembly GCF_019320115.1 of Miscanthus floridulus. Lineage (NCBI taxonomy): Eukaryota > Viridiplantae > Streptophyta > Magnoliopsida > Poales > Poaceae > Miscanthus > Miscanthus floridulus. Next base: position 44,624,959 of record NC_089580.1, on the reverse strand, counting down.
ACACCCTTGCGCGGGTGCTCCAACGAGGACTAGTGGGGAGTGGCGACTCTCCGATACCTCGGCAAAACATCGCCGCGTTCCTCTCTCTCTCTTTACTTTGAGCATTTACTTTGAGTATTTACTTTGAGCAATTCAATACTTGTCTTTACATTCGTAGAATTGCCATGCTAGAGTAAGTTTGGAACATAGGTTGCAAGTCCTTTGTGCGTTAGTTTGATAGAAACACTTTTCTAGGCACAAGGGGTTAATTGGGCCATCTGTAGGATTTGATTATTGCAAGAAATTTTAGAATTAGCCCAATTCACCCCCCTCTTAGGCATCTTGATCCTTTTAGAGGCGAACTCGATCGGCGTCGATGGAATTCCCTGTTCCACCAGAGCGCTCGGCACAGCACCTTGAGTGCTCGGCACTACTTCTGGACAGCTCGTCATAACTCCTGCAGTGTTCGACCACACTGTAGGAGTGCCCAGCCTCAGTCTTGGAGTGGTTTGCACCACTGCAAGACGTCTTGGCTCCGCCACGGGAGTGCTCGGCACCCATCGTAGAGTGGTCGCCACCACTACAGAACCTCCCGGCACCACTCTTGGCGTGCTCGGCATCCTTCCGGGAGTGCTCGGCACTCTTCCTTGAGTGCTCGTCATCCCTCCCAAAGTGCTCGGCACTGCCCTAGGAGTGCTCGGCTCTACCGCCGGAGTGCTCGGCACTCCTCCCGGAGTGCTCAGCACCTCTTCCCCAGCGTCTCCACCACCGTGGATGACCAAGCGCTCGACGATGAAGGTGTTGGTGAAGCTGCCAGCTTCCCCTATGCTCAGACTGCTCCAGTCCCAAGCTGCCTCCTCATCGAACATAACGTCGCACGAGACAAGCACCTTGTCTCCGCATGGGTCGTAGAGCCGGTACGCCTTGGTACCCTCCGCGTAGCCTAGGAACACCATGGGTGTGCTCCTGTCCTCCAGCTTGGTGAGGTTCGGCTTCGTCTTCCTGACGTGGCCGATGAATCCAAAAATCCAAAGGAAGGACACGCTCGGCTTGCGCCCATACCAAGCTTTGAACGGCATCTTGCCCGTTAGGGCCTTGGTCGGAGAGCGGTTGAGAATGAACACCACTGTGGTCACCGCCTCACCCAGAACCTTGTCGGCATCCCTTTGGCCTTCATCATGGATCGGGCCATGCCGACCACCGTCTGGTTCCGTCTCTCCACCATGCCATTCTGTTGTGGTGAGTACGGTGCGGTGTGGTGTTGCCCCACACGCTGATCCGTGTAGTACGCAGCAAACTCCACCGAAGTGAATTTGCCGCCGCGATCAGTCCTCAGCACGCGGAGCTTCTTGCCGCTCTTGGCCTCCGCGCGCGTCTTGAACTTCTTGATCGCCGCCACCGCTTCGTCCTTGCTCATCAGGAGTTGTAGCCACATGTAGCGACTGCAATCATCCACAAGCAGGAGGAAGTACCGCCGACCACTGTTTGTAGTAGGCGTGATCGGCCCGCAGAGGTCGTCGTGGACAAGCTCGAGAGCATCCTTCGCGCGATACTTGGCCGCCTTTGGGAATGGTAGCCTCCTCTGCTTCCTGGCTAGGCAGCTGTCACACAGCTCGCCTCCGTACTTGATGTGGGGTAGCCCTCGGACCATCTTTTCCAGCCGACCAAGCGCGTCGAAGCTGAGATGTCCGAACCGGGCATGCCACATCCACGGTTCCTTGGAGTGTCTTGCCGCCAGGCACACCGGCTGCTCTACCTTCAGGTCGAGCAGGTACAACCTGTTCAGGGACCTCTTAACCTTGGCAAGAAGTCGCTGCTCCCGGTCCCTGATCCTAAGAACTCCGTCCTTGATCAGTACCTCGCTACCGCACTCATCCAGCTGACCAATGCTGATGATGCTGGAACGCAGCTGCGGGATGTAATATACATCCGTTAGTGCGCGGTGCTCCCTGTTCAGGCACATGAAGATAATGGTGCCACGCCCTTGGATAGTCACCCTTGAGCCGTCACCAAACTTCACCGTACCGGTAACATCGTCGTCGAGCTCGGAGAAGGATTCCTTGGAGCCCGTCATGTGGTTACTGGCACCAGAGTCCAGATACCACCGCTGCTCCTGGTCGGTGCCCACACGTCTGAGGTCAACTTGAGCACGTGGTTCATCGAGGTTGACGATCTTCAGGGCCTTCCCAGGTCCTTCCACCGTTGTTGCCTGTTCCCTCTCCTCGGCCTCGACGTTGTACAGTGCACAGAACGTTGCCATCAGGATAGTGGCCTCATCCTCATCATCGGCTTGTGCTAGATGAGTGTGAGTCTTCTTCTCCTGCTTGCGGTTTGGGCACTCCCGTGCCTAATGGCCCATTTTCCCACGATGCCGGCAGGCGTTGGGGTTGACCTGCTTCTTCTTCGAAGAAGCCTTGTCGCGGCGCTTGCTATCGCCACCGCGGCTGGAGGAGGCGGCTGCCTTCCCGGAGTTCCTCCGAGCAGCCCACTCCTCTTTCGTCAGCAGGAGTTTCCTGCTGTCCTTCATTGCTGTCTCCTGCTCCAGGCGCTCGTCCACCGCCCGCAGATGGCCTGTCACATCCTCAATGGTGAGGGTGGACAAGTTCAGCATCGTCTCTATGGAGAGAGCGATCTGGATGTACTTTGCCGGCACGGAGTGGAGGTACTTGGAGACCGCCTCTTCTTCGTCGATGGGACGCCGTGGCTCTTCAGCTTGCTGATGAGCGTCTGTAGACGGAGGGAGAAATCCTTCACCGTTTCACCATCCTTGAACTTGAGGTTGGCGTACTCCTGCTTCAGAAGCTGGGCCGTCGCCTTCTTTGCGCGGTCGAAACCGACGCGCATCGCCGCAATAGCCTCCCACGCCTCTTTAGCAGAGCTCTTTGCCCCCAACGGCTCCCTGTACTTCGCCGGTACAACAGCGAGGATAGCCTCCAACGCTGACATGTCATCTTCTTCATTGTCGGTGCCCTTATCAACAGCATTCCAGAGCCGTCGGGCTCTGAGCTTGACCTTCATGGTCACCGACCACTCTCCATAGTTGGTGCGAGTCAGCGTCAGCCAACTGGAGCCGCTGACCTCCCGCACCGTGCGAACAACGACCTCCGGTCGTGGCTAGGCAGCCACAGCAGTGCCATTGCTGTCGTCCATCTCCGAACCGTTCGTCATCGCCAGCGGTTAGTCTAGCGACGGCGCTTGTATAGCTCTGATACCACTTGTTGGCCCACAGGATCGCCGGCTCAGGTGAGTGAACCACTCACCAGTCTTGCCGAGCACCCACTAGCCGTGCCGACCACGAACAAGCGTTGTTCGTCCCCACACACTATGGCTAGAGCTAGAAGAAGAAGGGAGAACAGAGCATGCACACACAGTACAAGACACCAGCGTTGGCCGAAGCCCTGTCTGGGAGATGGCAAATCTGAACTCTCTTTACTGAGTTGTCGCGGTAGTCTATTTATACAACTTTATCCATCTAGTCCCAGTACAGTTGTCCTGCTGCAACAGTGACTAGATAACATACATGGCTGACTTTGCGCCGGTCACTGCATGTGCCTATAGTGCTGCAGGTGAGCAGTTCGGCGCCTGCACCTGCAGTGACTACTGTATCACAGCAGAGGGCCTTTTCGGCGCCGTCTTCCCCATGCTGTGTTCACATAAGATAGCAGTAGATTATCTAACAGAGAAGAGTCGGGTCCATTAGATGTTTTGCTATTTGACAGATCTTTATTGCCCTCCTTTTTTTTCTAATAACATGCATATTAGCATTTGGTTGACCAAATTATTGTGGACGAAGTAGATGGGCTCCGTTAATATACAGTTGACATATACATGCTTCAACTGTTATGTTGAGAATTCCACAAGACTGAAGCCTAATGATTGTACGTACTCTGAAATTTGTGCCCCATCCTCAAATAAAGACAGAAGGAAATTAAAAAGCACACCTGAATGCATGTATCAGTTGGGTTGATTGGTCACGCAATTGAACGAAGACTTATTGCTGCTAAGCTTACCTCAGCTGCTCAACATATACATTGCATAAATATCATTAGTTAAGGATAATGAGAAACGTCCAGATAGATATAGATCCCTCTCGCTCTCGGTGTCTGTTAGTATCACACTTTATACTTTCTAGTAAGAAGAAACGCTAGCTAGCTCTGCCGCATACTGAATGAAAAAGAAAGAAAGCAATTCCTTATAATAAAGTAGTCATCTCTTCTGGTGACAACAATCTCCACCACCTGACCTAAGTAATGACCAGCAAATAAAAGTAGCGTTGTTTCTGTTTACATACACAGACACACACCCAAAAAAAGGTATCTCCGTCCTGAACATACATATACATACCAGTAGATATAATATATGGTTATTAGAAGTGAAGGAAGAGAAATCTATACACAACTGAAAGAGAGGCGTGTGGGCAGAGGGGACGACATGCCATTGTCATGTGGGAACGACCATGGAAAGCGAGACATCACCAACCAACCAGAACCAGAATCAGCAGGCGGATCATCATATCATAGCAATCAAATATGCAAAGCATGGCCAAGAGAGAGCTAGAGCGAGCACTGTATGTACCAGCAAAACCAAACGAAAGCATGCAGGCCACATGCGTGTGATGAGGTATAGCTCACCTCACCTCTTCTTCTCCGGCTCGGCCTTCTTCCCCCAGCCACTACTCCACAAGCAAGTCAACAAGACACTAGGTAGCTAGCCGGCAATAGTATTATACTGGTAGTAAGCGATCGATCATCCATCCATCGATCGATCAAGTGAAGAAAGATCAGGAGAAGGATGTCGGACTGGGGCCCCGTGGTGATCGGGCTGGTGCTGTTCGTGCTCCTCTCGCCGGGGCTGCTCGTCCAGCTGCCCGGCCGCCACCACTTCGTGGAGTTCGGCAACCTGCAGACCAGCGCCGTCTCCATCCTCGTCCACTCCATCATCTACTTCGCGCTCATCACCCTCTTCGTCATCGTCATCGGAGTGCACATCACCACCGGCAACTAGCTACCTATAATATATCTCGATCACCACCACCTTGTTGTAGATTCAATCATATCGTCTTTTCATTAATTTCCTCCTCTTCTTCATTCGCTTCTTTCTTTTAATGCATGCATCTGTATTACTACATCATATATACATGCCTTCCTACTTCTGACTCCTCTGTGTCCTTCATCACCATACTAGAGTGTCGTGTATGTAGTAAGGTGGATATGTAAAGGAAATTTTTTTTTGCCCCACCCCTTGCAAATAAAAGGATCGGACCAACTCTTTCTTTGTTCAGGTACTTTTTTTAAGTTAAAAGTATCGTTGGTTCATTAACTTTTACCTATGTTTCACTTAGGTCCATCAACTACGAAAGTGGTTTTTCAGGTCCATAAACTTTTGAAGTGATGCATCTCTAGTCCATACCCCTTCGTTTATATTTTTAATCTGATGTGGCAGTCCACGTTGTCGCTGATCTGTCTTCTGGAGTCATGCGAAACGAGGTCGCGCGAAGGCGGGGCGGCCGGAAGTGGCAATCCTAGCTCCACGGAAGGGCTCGGGCTTGTGCTAGTGCGTGTCCGTGATCCAGTGCGGCCTTCAAAGACTCGGCCTTGGTTATCACGGGGTCCGCGGAGGACATGGACATGGCTGCCGCGAGTGGCGCGGCAGCGCCGTGCTGTGCAAATGTGCCGCAGTGTGGGACGCCTTCGCGGTGACAAGCCGCGCCGACGCCACTGCGGCCGCGGCAGCGTCGTGCGAGCGACCGTGAAGTGCACGGTCTGTGCAAAGGGTGGCGGGGCACTACGTGCCTGCGGCAACGTCGTGCGAGCGACCGTGAAGTGCACGGTCCGTGCGAAGTGCACGGCATCGCGTGTTGATGGTGTCCGAACGGACTGGGCGACGTGAGCTTGCAGGAACCACGTACGCGCGCATCCAGGCGAGGTCACGAGGCGGCTCGAAGGCCGGGCAGATAGGCCAAGGCGGAAACAAGGAAAAAGGGCGGGTCTCGGGTGTGCTCACCAGCGGGCTTGGTGACGGCAGGGCGCCTGGTGCAGGGAGGGTTCGGTGTAGACAGGGCCGATGCAGGGGAAGGCGTGTCCCTGAGCGGCGCGGCTTCAGTGGTTGCGGCGGTCACCGTGGTCGAAGGAGAGCCAGCGCCGGGGCGAGGAAACTCCTGCAGGCGGTCGGATGAGCGGGCGTCGATGGCTAGATACAGATAGGTTGGGCCTTGGGTCACAGAGCGGCTCACCGGTGGCTCGGGAGGTTGCCGATCACGGAGCAGAGGCGGTAGGACGCCGGCGGTCCACAGCACGGCGTCGCGGACGGCGTCTCGTGGCGCGGCGCAGAGGAACGGCGGGGCTCGGCGAGGTCGACACGTTCTTGTGCTGCGAACAAGACGATGGTGAAGGCTGGGACGGACGACAAGGCTTCTACGGCAGGAAAAGGGGAAGCTTTGATCTTGGGGAGGCTCGCCGACGACTTGCGGGTGGAGGTGCGGCGGTGGGCTGGCTCGGAGTCGCGGTCGCAGGTCGAGGGCGCGGCCAGGGTCACAGGCTACTCGACGAGGATGGAGGCGGGGTCGTGCGGCTCCGTGGCGACGAAGGCTCGGTGCAGGGCTGCAGGCAGAGCTCCGCGGCGGCGGCGGGGTCGTGCCGTCGCGGCCTCAGGGCGTCTCGGCCATGGCGGCCTTGGGCTGGGAAGGGAGGCAGGGAGGATTGGGCTGCGGCAGCTGGGAGAGGGAGAGGGCAAGGGTGAGGGCAGCAGCACGTGACGAGGGCAGCGCGAGCGCGGCGTGCGTTGCATCGGGGAAGCAGCGGGCAGAGGTCTCTGGCTAGCGTGCGCATAAGCTTCACCGGGAGAAGGCCAGGTATCGCCGCCGCCCCTGTGGAGCAGCCGAACGCGGCGCCGCTGCCTGTGCTGACCGTGGACCTCCAGAAGACAGATCAGCGACAACGTGGACTGCCACATCAGATTAAAAAGATAAACGAATGAGTATGGACTAGAGATGCATCACTTCAAAAGTTTATGGACCTAAAAAACCACTTTCGTAGTTGATGGACCTAAGTGAAACATGGGTAAAAGTTAATGGACCAACGATGCATTTAACTCTTTTTTTTACTAGCCCTCTCCAAACTTCTATAATTTCTCTCGTACAACTAGCATTTTTTTTTAGAATTACACATTACAACATAGATGCCCACAATACACACGCACACTCACACCCTATGAACACATCACATACGCAAACCCTATCCCTACGAAGTATATTGTAGTTGAAAAGAACATTTTTTTTGTGTGTGTTATCTGATTCATTCTTTGAGTACTGTGACTAGTTAACTAGAAAAATTATCTATTGTCCCAAATGTTACTCCCGTTACGGAAGTAGAGTGATATTTTGGGTTGCGTGTAATTAACCTAGCTACCAGAACTTTTATTATCAAATACTTTGTGATTAAGGGCCCGTTCGACTTACCTAGAAACCGACTTGTTCGGCTTGTTTTTTCAGCCGGAACAGTATTTTTCTCTCACAACAATTCAGCCAGAACAGTGTTTTCAGCCAAGTTTCAGCGAGCCGAACAGGGCCTAAGGGTACAATAAGATTCAACACATTAAATTTAGAGGTTTTATATGTCTCTAACTAAAGGTACTTTCATTAACCATGTAAGTTTTCTGTGGTTCAAAGGGATAAGATATATATACTACTGATCCCTCCATCCTAAAAAAATAATGTAATTCTAGGTTTTGAGCTAGTCAAACGTTAAGATTGATCAACTTTTTAGAAAATAATATCAATATGTATGTCTCTAAATAAGTTTATTATGGACATACATATTCCACTCATATGGTACTTATTCGATATCATATTTTTTATATAGATTTAGTCCTTGGAAAGTGAGAATTACATTTTTTTAGACAAATAAAGGGACTGTATAGGAGAAGTTGTAGTGTTAAAATTTGTGTTATAGAGACCGTACGTGTTGATATTCAAGTCTCTCTCTTTTACTTAGACTCTACCATATACCCAAATGTTGTACAAGACATGCATGAGAGTTAGGAGGACCAATGGATCCATCCATCTTATTAGTTAGGTCATGCATGCATGCTATCATAATCATCAACTTAATTCAATGTCCCCCAACTACTACAACCATATCTCAGGCAGCTACTTAATTTCTCAGCATCCATCTGCCTCTTGCAAAACTAAATATTTTCTCCTTTACAAACAACAATTAGTTGATAACTTTGACCTCACTGTTCAAAGTTTGATATTTGGTTGCTTCTCATAGATAGAGATATACATACTGCACGAGAGAACGAAACCAATTGTAAGTGTATATGCATGTTCTCAAAGTGCCTAATTTTGACGGAAAATGTATTATACACTCTTCATATTATTTGAGTTGACTAACTAACCATTTGATAAATTATGACAAGTTAAAGGGATGGTTGTTTTTACATGGAGTGAGTATATATGTACATTTTCGAAAGGATAATTTCGAAGAATTAGAAAAGGAAGTCCCTTATGTTTTATTTCTTTTTTAGTTTACACAATAAGTACATGTTGTGTAGACGTGACAGAGACGTAGATGATCGTCCACTACCTTTCTTTCTCCTATATATGATGATGATGAGGCGATTCTTGTTCACCACTGAAGGATGATCGATATGACTGAAGCTGAACGGTGGTACCTAAAGATAGCATCCAACAAACAATTTTATTAATAGAGTTCCTAAGCATAGCATAGCGGCTCTGCACCATCTGTTTTTTAGGCCCTGACGACCTCTCTCTATAATAATATTAGCAGTAATGACATTATTTATAGAAGATTGGTAGTGTCGCATTCCTCCATCACTTCCGGTGATCCAAGAAAAACATCTAACACAACAGTACGTCGACGGACGGCGATGGGCAAGGCATCATGGAGGACGCCGTCCTTGGTCGCATTGGCGCTGCTGGTGGCGCTGCTGGCGGCAGGAATGGAGCATTCCCTGGCTGCCGCGGCAGAGGAGGAGGGGTCAGCGGCGCCGTCGGTTGCGGATACTGATGCACCGGAAGCTGATGCACCAGCGGTGGCGGACGAGGACACGACAGGCGGCGGCGACGGAGCTCCGGCACCAGCGCCGGCGAGCGAGGAACCCAGCCCCAGCCACAAGACGACGATAGGCGCCAAGGCCAAGGCGGGGCTGCACACCGTGATGGCGGGCATCTCCAAGGGCAAGAACGAGCTGGAGTGCAAAGTCCTGGGCCGCCATTGCCCCGCCTCTGAAGCTCCCTCCGCCCAGTAATAATTAATAACATATAACAATAACAAAAAGGCATCCATGATCCATCCACCACACCACACATTCTTCATTTGTTCATTCTTGTTCAATGCGGCGATCTGCATGCATGTATGAATTATGATCATTCCACTCCCCTCCCCTCCCCTCCCTCTCGGTCTCACAATGCAAGGAGAAGAGAGCAGAGGAGATAATAATGCAGTCAAACATGGGTACATTAAGAATTTCTTGTTATTTATATTCTTGATTGATTCTTAACTGGGTACATTAAGAATTTCCAATCGAGCAATTCATCCATCAATTGGCCGGTGATATATATATATATATATATATATATATATATATATATATATATATATATATTCATTTTGATCAAAAGGGTGTGTAAATATAAAAACCAACAAACCAGCAGAGGAATGTATATGAATCTCACAAGTTTGCAAAGTGCAAGAATGACAGGCACTCATCATTCAGACAGAAATTCTGTGTTTCAAAAGATAAGGTGTGGCCGAATACAAAATTCACAATACTGGAATATATCTTCATATCATCATAGCAGCAAACCAGAGTGGTAACAACAAAGTACCTTTGGTTCCAAATTTTAAGACATTTGGCTTTTCTACATTCATGTCTTTTGCTATGCACTTAGATATACACTATGTCTAGATACATAGTAAAAGCAATGTACTTAGAAAAGCCGAAACGTCTTATAATTTAGAACGAATGGAGCATATATATCTTCTTGTTGCCAAAACGAAAAGGCAGATTAAATGTCGAATTTCTTTGAGATCCTTAGTTGCAAAATATAAGAGACAGTTGTTTTTTAGGAAAAATAAAAAAGCCCAGGCATCGTTCTCAGACTTTCATAGTTCTAAAACCAGGCATCACTAAGGTTTCCCTCATTGGGAGATAAACAGGACAATATTTCCTACGGCACAATGTATAAATATATTTCAAAGATCAATGGAAACTGTTCTCTTCTCAATAGGTGTTTGTTCAAGACACCCTTTTATATGTATAAATATATATTAGAGATCAATGAAAGTTACAGTTCTTCCAATCACTTTCATTTACATTAATTTCTAACAAAAAAATAACTCAATGTTCGAGAAAACCTTCGAACCTTGGCTTTTACCTTTGCCGATGAGAGGAATTTTTTAACACCAGCCCCGTAAATTCGCACTAGGATTCGAACCCAGGCCTGCTAGATGCTACGCAAGTACTCTAACCACTCGGCTAAGGGCCCTCTTCGCAAGGTTGCTAAGTACACCTACTCCTACAGGCAGGCTACTGCATGCCGGCCCGGGCGGCACCAAGCTCTAAAATCTCCATGAATCAATCATTGCAATCGTGGGGGTATTACTGTATAATAAGCCTCTGTACTCTGTATTTGAACACACATACACACCACACCCACATGCTTACCGCTCACCAAGATCACCCAAAGTGGGAACGCTCGATAATACTTCCTCCGTTCCAAATCAGAGTCGCTTAAATTTCTTAGTACATCTATTTTGCTATGCATCTAGATAAATAATAATATGTCTAGATACATAAAAAAATAAATGAACCAAAAAATTAAAACGACTTATAATTTAGAACATAGGAAGTATTAAATAAGGTGGAGAATGAAATAGTATTTTTTGCTAGGCTCACCCCTACCGAGTGCTTAATGGCAACATTCACCAATTTCAAAGACAGGGAATACAATCACTAAGAGTAGTTGCAACCATCAAAATACTAGTTGTGTTCAATTTTCTGCATCAAATGGCCGGATGGCCGAGCACTAGTCCTCTAGAATCACTTGTTTAGCTTCATATGCTTCTTCAGCCTCCTTCAAGTAACGGGGCAACTGTCCTAGCCACTTATTCCTAATTCCAAGGGCCCACACAATGTCTTCATAGACTAGCTTGACGGCCTTCGGCTTTAATTTGTCTTTGTATTCTGGTGCATTCTGCAGCAGCTTCTTTAGCTCATCTTCTGAAAAGATCTGGGAAAAAAAAGCACATTGGCCCATTACCCAAATGACAAGTTTGTCAAATGCACACAAGATTAGAACATATTTGCAAAATACTATGATTTACCTGCCGAGGATGACCAGCTAAAAGATGATCTTCAGGGTAACATACCATCTTGAGAGCGGTGGCAAGTTTAAACAAACTCCAACCCTCAGAATTAATGCCAGATATGTTCTTAAGGTGTTTGCCAGCCTCACGCAAGGATTCAGAATGTTTTTCCACACAACAATCATAGTTATACACGACACATGCCACCTCAATAATACGATCATTAATCTGGATGCAAAGAGCATTTGTACGTCACTATCAGAAAAGAAACAAAAGCAAAATAAAAATATTTCATCAAAATACTTTGGTCAGTGAAATTCAAGGGCTAATATGCACATAAAGAGTAACAGTACATGACAGGGAGCAACATAAAGCACTTCACATAAGACATATATGGAAAATGGGGTGATGAGCTCACAATCTCTGGTTTGTAGACAAAGTGATATTTATCCAAGACCCTTTTCATTCCTTCACTCATGAGGGGGCGATCATCCTTAGTCAGCTCGGCAGGCACTAAATGGTGCATGCAATTCTTCAGGCCCCACATAACCTCCATCACGGTACTATCATGCAGGCAAGATATTTTCTGAAAAAATCCACAGTAAAATTGGTGCTCAAAATTGTTCACAGACATAAGCAAAACAAGGAACTAATACTGACCATGGTTTTTTCAATGATTTCCTTATATTCATGACTTCCTACAGCTAGTTTCTGGTCAGGCTTGATACAACATCTGATCATCTTCGCAAGCTGTTCATTAACACCAGTATTAGGGTCAATGGCACTGGCCTTATCCTCAAAAGCTTCAAATGCTTTCAGCCAACAAATCTGATAAAGAAATGAACAGAGACATGAATGTTAGGAGGACACATGCAATTAGTGAAATGATATGCCATGTCTTAGCTATAGAGTGGGTAATTCAGTAAGTACATGTGCCTCAATTGTAAAGATATAGCCTTGCTTGATTGAAAACTGACCATAGCGGCATTAGTTGGTAGTAGTATCATTACCATTTCAGGCCTCAATCATCCCTATCTAGCAGTTACTAGTCAGGAATTCGGGCATGCAAATATCGCCGAAGGTATAAATTTGTACCAACCGCTTCTTTAGATATCTCTTCGCACCACTAGTGACCTTTTAGCTAGTAAATAGTTTTGGGGGAATAAGAATAATACCATCATGCTACATGCTTTCTAAACTGATTAGCATTTCTAACTGATTTATGGCGACAAATTTGCATTCAGAGTCATTAGTAAACAGCTAATGACCACATGACTTCACAATTCTTATCTGATGCAACCAATGAATAAAACAGCAAACATGAATGCTGCTAAATTGCTGCTCACAGTATAAATTGGATACGAGTAACATAGAATAGAAATAACAATAAGGTGGAAAGAAAGAGTTCTAACTGTTTCTGCTATATCACACTTCACGAAATCAGTCCATATGTGCTGCATGTCACAGAGAATAGAGAAAAATGAGGTCAATGGCAAAGACAGAAAGAGCAAACTGCTGCAGATGAATACACAAAGGTAGCCGATTAAACAAAGTTACCTCTATGGCACCTGGTAGAAGGAGTTTCACCCCATCATAACTGAACAACGCAAAGCCAGAGGGCGTTTCAAAAAGGACCAGAATGATCCCATTGTTTCCCAACTCGACACCTGAGGAAACAAAGATTTAAAATAAATTTAGGCAAGCAGAATTAGCAAAGAGAAAGAGAAACATAGTTCGTCCAGATACGAAGCGCGAAGTCAATCTCGTCCAGTTATGAAGGGCGAAGTCAATTGTTCAGAGGCATTCCTCGTCCACGACACCGTAGATCACCACAGCACAGACTCAACACGTCAGCCCCAATTCCCGAACCCTAAAACCTAGATCGACTTCAGCAGCCTAACAACAACGTCAGGCTCAATTTCCAACCCCTAACAACTAGATTGAGAGAGAGAGAGGATGATGGCAGCGGGGCGGTTTGACTCACCTAGCCCGGGGAAGTAGTTCCAATTCTCATATTCCTCCACGTCGTCTTCGTCGCCCTCCTCCGACTCTTCCTCCCGGTCCACCGTTTCCTCCGCCTTCTTCTCCTTCCCCTCTTCCCACGCCCTGGAGGGCGAGGCCTTCGCCTTCACCACTTTGCCCTCCCCCCGTGGCGTTGAAGGCGAGGCCTCCTCCGCCTTCACCACCATCTCCTTCCCCCGAGCCGTTGAGGGCGCCTCCTGCGCTGTCGAGGGGAAGGAGGCACCGGCCTTCTCCTCTGGTCTCCCCTAAAATGATTAAACTGGACCCGTTCCCTCCCTGACCGCACCGGGTGAAGCCGGACGCTACTTATCACCATTCGAGTTTTTTTCGACGCCGACATGTGGGTCCCCGTCTGCCTGGCATCCCACCCCGCTCGGCCACCACGCCGTCCCGCCCCCGCCCCACCTCCACTGCGCGGCCTCCCCGCGCCTCTTCCTTCCTCTCGTTCTACACAACACGCGCGTGGGGGAGACCGGTCGCGCCTCTTCTTCCCGCGCCGCCCGCCGCCCGCCGCCAGAGCTTCGTCGACCTTCTCCGGCGAGCAGGTGATGGCCGGATTGGGGAGATCCGAACTTCCTCTACTTCCCACACCCCCTTCTTCTTCCACAGCGTTGGGAAAAACGGTCCCTAGGGTTGGGCTGACGCGGCCTGACGGCGGTGCACGGCTGGGGCGATGCTGGGCCTTCTCTTCGCCACCATGGTGGTGGGCGGCTACCTCAAGGGCTCTGGAATGTTGAAGCGCCTGGGCAAGCTCCTGGCGTGGCGGAGCCAGGGCGGCCGCTACCTGCTGTGCAGCGTCTGTGTCGTCACCGCGCTCGCCAGTGCGCTCTTCACCAATGACACCTGCTGCGTCGTGCTCACCTAGTTAGTGCTGGATCTCGCCGCCGAGCGCAACCTCCCCACCAAGCCCTTCCTGCTCGTGCTCGCCACAAGCGCCAACACCATCGAGAAGCTGCTCACGGATGGGCAAGTTCATGCATCCAAGTTCCTGATGCTTTCTGGAAAAATTAAATCTCTGTCTATATACCTGTCTCTTGTTATTATCTTTTCTCCTGTGCGTTGCGGTGAATGCAGGGCGGTGATTGGAGCAGTGGCTTCATTAGGTGAGGTGATTGGAGCAGTGGCTTCATTAGGTGATTGCTACTGCTCTTGCAACTTGCGAGTCGTTCTATTCTTGGAGGATTATTTTAGTTTGCTCTTGGATTATTTTTTTATTGTGCTGATGGGAGTGATGATTAGCTGTGGATTAAAAACTTTAGATTAATAGAATTATAGAAGTTTATTTAAAGTATTGGAGTTATGGCAAAACTTCAATCTTTCAGCTAAGAAATTTCTATGTTTAAACAATTAAGAACCAAGTTTATATGATGAAGCAGCTGGGAGATCTTTTCCCTTTTGGTTTGAGAATTATAACGATGAAACTGGAATCATATATAAGATGAGGCTTACCACAGTAATCTCTTCAGCTGTAACAAATTTTGGTTTGAGAATTAGAGTTATGAAACTGGAATCATATATTTCGTTGTACACTCACTTTAGTTTCCTTGCCTTTTCCCAGGGGTTAAATCATCTTTGCCTTTTTATTTTGGAAGCAGCTGGTTCGTGATCTGAATATTTGTTTTGAGAATCATAGTCGGCTGAAACCGCCATTCTCTTTCATCTACGCCAATTTCAATCACACAAAACCTCTTCAGCCACCATGGAACTGAGCTATTGGCCTATTGCTTTGCTTTGTCTAAATGATCGACCCATCTGGAAGTAAGACATCGCTGCTGCTTCTGTGCTTCTTATTAATTAGCTAAACAGGCGAGTGTTTCTGTACAAAAAAAATTATGGTGTAAAATTATTGCTTACAAGATGTTCAATGAAATATCTATGAGCTCAAATCATGTCAGATGTTGGTTAGAAACCCGACGGCATTAATATCTGTTAGAATAAAGATCAGATTAGTGTAAATCAATCACCTTTGTTTATTCAAATTCTTCATGCTCTCACGGTGACTTTCAATTATTGGAAAATGGTTTTGTAGGTATGTAATGCGTAAGGCTTTCCTATCTTTGCCATTTTCCAGTAGTTTGTTTTTTTTTTTCTAATTCACATGTTTTATAGTGCAACTCACCTACCCATGTAGTTCGTTCTTTGGATATTTTTTGGAGTGTAGGCGGTTCATTTGCAACATATTCACTAAAAGATCTAAAGAGATAATAAATCCAATGTAAGACAAATGTTCAGCACTACCATGACACACGATGGACCATTCTTTTTTTATACAAAGAGCTCGTACCAAAATTCCCAACTCTGATATAGTTCATGTTACGAAGACCAGTTTTAAAGGGTAACAACAAAGCTTTGGCAGAAAATGGAGAAGATGGGATTGCTATGTTGATGCAAAAAATGGAGAAGATGGGATTGCTATGTTGATTCTGTATGCTAACTAAAAAGTTCATGTTTTCTACAGAATTTGCACATGTGCTTTCCCGATTTTGCACCTGTAGCTAGGCATGCAGGAATCAGGATTTATTTTATCCAAAGGAGATGAGGTAACTGATGCAATGTTTTTGTGCTGTGTCGATCGATTGCATTGCTTATTTACATGAATAACATGATGAGTAATGTAATTCCAATTTTATCATGATGAAGCTATTACCTCAGGCTTGATACATTCTCTCTAAAGTTGGAACTACTATCTTCTTGCTTGCCCAGCATATCTTGAGACTGGTGCTTTCCTCAATACCAGTCAGACTTGCTTAGGCTTTTAATTTCCTAATGTTAAATTTACCTAACATATGGTGGCAGTTACTCGTCCTCAGATCAAGCAGAAATGTTCAGTTGTGACTTTTCTAATTATTCACTTACTCCATTTTCCATGCTGCTCCCTCTCTCTTAGAATCTTACACATACACCACATCCAATTATTCCCTTACTCTATTTTCCATGCTGCTCCCTCTCTTAGAATCTTACACTTACACCACATCCAATTATTACTAATGTCAAAGCTGCAAAATCAACACAGATACTTTTTATGGTGCAATTTCAATCTTGTAAATTTCATACATGCTGTTTAAAATTGGTACAAATGTTCTCAAGTTAGCTCACGGCTTTCATTTTTCTTTTTGTGCAGAGCTTTGGAAAGGAGGAGAAGAAACAACTTACCCAAGATAGTGGGAAATTGCAGCTTGTGGCATGATTTGATGAAATTAGAAATTAGTGAGCCAAAACAAAGCAAAAAACTAGAAATTGGATTCTATATTATCATCATCATCTTTCTTTACTGTTTGATCCTACAAGTCTTGATTTAACAATAGTTATGTAACCCTTTGGTTTTGGGTTGTTGAATTCTGCACTTCTGAGATGGGGAGGCTCTATTATTTGTATGTTGATTTTGACCCGTATTTGTTTACCATACCCATTGCGCTGAAAATATTAAAGCCCCCCTAAGCAACGCACGGGCATCTGCTAGTAGAGACATAACTCTATGTTTCAAAAGAAACTCTATGGTAGAAGCAAAGATTCTATCCAGTAATATAACACATTCCACTCTTTGAAACAGCAGGCTAACTGACAACATATAGAGTTCAGATTTGGTGCCACAAAAATCATGTTTCATGTATGTAATACACATAAAGTTAAGTATAGCTGCACCAATTCAGTTTGAAATTCATCCTAGATGCCAAGAAACAAAATAGACAAGCAACCAACCTGGCACTCTTCATCATGTGCTGACAGTGACACTTCTATTTTTTTAATCTCAGCATCAAAGATGAATTTCAATCTGAATTGTCGTGGATACACTTTAGATGTACTATATACATGATTCTTGTGATGACTTCTGAAACATTGTAACATGGTATTTTAGTCCTTTAGCTAACGAGGGCGCTAGCCCCCCTGAGCGCCATATGATTTTTCCAACATATATATGTTCTAGCTGTGAAAAAGGAAAGGCAGATTAAGTGGCGATTTCTTAGAGATTCTTAGTTGCAAAAAATGGGACACCTTTTTTTTTTAAGAAAGACCACCTTGCCTGGCTTACCTAGCACCGTTCTCAGACTTTCAGAGTTCTAAAAGCACTCATTATTACTAGTGTGCAAAGCACAAGAATGAAAAGCAGCGTGCAAATAGGTACGTACTTCGGACATAAATTTTGTGTTTCAAAATAAAAGGTGTGGCCGAAGGAAAAATTGAAGTACTAGAATATGTTGAACTCATTGGATCAGCAAGCTAGAGTGGCAACAATATATATGTGTTCTATTTGCAAAAAAGAAAATGCAGATCATATTTCGATTTTTAGTCGAAAAAAAGGAGAGAGAATTCTACAACCCATGAACTGAATGAAATAATAAAAGTATATATGCAATATACTCTTGTTTCTTAATTGGGTGTATTAAGAATACCCAATTAAGCAAATCATCCATCGATCGGGTATATATTCATTTCGATCAAGAGGACATAAATAATGAACCAACAAAACAACAGAGGAAGACAAGCGTTGCACAGGGAAGGCAAGTACTTGTGTGACAATAGCTAAATCACTAGTGAGTGAGTTTGCAAAGTACTAGAATGGAAGGCAGTTGAGAAAATGGGACCTAACACAAGACAATGGCAGTATTCAGACATACACACTGCGTTTCAAAAGAAATTAAGGGTAGAAGCAAAGATCCGAATACTAGAATACATTCTGCTAATCAGATCAGCAAGCCAGAGTGGTGAAAGCATCTATATGTTTTAGTTCAAAAAAAAGGCAGATTAAGTGTCGACTTGTTAGAGACCCTTGGTTGCAAAAAATAAGAGACATAACCCCTTCTTAAGAAAAAAGGTCACCTTGCCTGGCCAGCACCATTCTCAGACTTTCAGAGTTCTAAAAGCAGGCATCACTAGGGTATATCATGGTCATGGGAGATAAACAGGACAATATTTTACAAAAGTATTCTACAAAAGCCCGTGAGGATATAATAACATTGGTCCAATTGAATAATTCATCCATCAATTGGCCGGAAATATATTATTTTTTCAATCAAAAGAGTATAAATAATGAACCAACAAAACAACAGAGGAATGTAGATGACACGAGTTGCGTGGGGCAACCAAAGTGACCATAGCTGAATCAGAGTGAATGAATTTGCAAAGCACGAGAATTAAAGGCAGTTGAGCAAATGTTGTACCCGCTTTACACATGATAATGGAGTATAGAGACATAAACTCTATGTTTCCAAAGAAACTCTAGGGTAGAAGCAAAGATTCTATCTAGTAATAGAATACATTTCACTCTTCGGATCAGAAAGCTAACTGACAACATGTATATGTTCTAGCTGTGAAAAAGGAAAGGCAGATTACGTGGCAATTTCTTAGAGATCCTTAGTTGCAAAAAATGGGACACCTTTTTTTATTTTAAGAAAGACCACCTTGCCTGGCTAGCACCATTCTCAGACTTTCAGAATTCTAAAAGCACTCATTACTAGTGTGCAAAACACAAGAATGAAAAGCAGCGTGCAAATAGGTACGTACTTCAGACATAAATTCTGTGTTCAGCAAGCCAGAGTGGCAACAATATATATGTGTTCTATTTGCAAAAGGAAAATGCAGATCATATTTCGATAATGGCAACAATATACATGTGTTCTATTTGCAAAAGGAAAATGCAGATCATATTTCGATTTTTAGTCGAAAAAAAGGAGAGACGGTTTCTTTTAGGGGGGTGTGTGTGTGGTGGGGGGAGACTGCCTGCCTGGCACCATTCTCAGACTTCAGAGTTCTAAAAGCAGTCATCACCAGCGTTTCTCTCATGACAGATAAGCAGAACAATATTTCCTATAGCACAAGAGGAGATAATGATATTGATCCACTTGGAACAGAATTCTACAGCCCATGAGCTGAACGAAATGCAAAATAGCAATGCTGAAACTAATAAAGCATTGTGCAAATCAAGGAGAAGAGGTAAACAGAGGCATGCACACAAGAGTTCGACAATAGCCCAATAATGATACCATAGAACACAGCAAAAAATGCAGCGTGGCTAGTGGATACCATTCCAACACAAGATCCGATATATCTTTCAGACAAAAGCCTTCTCACCAGCAATTTGATATACCAATTGTAACAAACATATGCAATATCCCTGGTGCTGCCTCAGGTAGTCCAGTGCAGTGGCATTAGAAATCTACAGTGGGTCCCATGAAAATCCCTGGTTATTTGAATCACCTCAACTCAAAAGATCAAAAGAAAACGCAAACGCAGAGTCCGCGTATCAGCTCACCCCAACTCACAAAGCTTCATGGGCTACTTACTAATCGGCTTTTGCGGTGGCATTCTTGACGGCCATGCGAGCGCACGCCTCAAATCTCTTGACTGCTTCAGCACACTTGAGCGGGTCCTTTGCGTTGGTCTTGTAACACTCGAGGCATCCTGCCCTCTCCAAGGTGCAGGGCATGGGGTTCTGGTACGGCACCTTAAACTCCTTGTCGTGCAGCTCCTTTGCTCTCTTGCTGAGCTCCTGGCGTGCCCCAGCCTCCTGCTTCTCCAGCTTCTCGAGAACCGCCTCACTTTCTTTCAGTGTGGAGCGGGTGGCTTCCACCTCCGGCATTGTGGCCGGGGGTGGCGGGGGAGCAGGGGTCACGGGCAGAAACATTGGGGGAGGCTGCAGAGGCCACCCAGGAGCAGGAGCAGGGCTGGTCGTCTTGGGTTCGCTCGGGAATTCCAGGGGCTCTTCATGTGGCTGGATGGTGGGCTTCTTCTTAGGCTTGGGCTTCCTGGCTTTCCGTTTCACCTTCTCATCATCGCGAGCAAGCTGGTCGATGAGCTTGGTGCTGATCTGGATTGTGTAGTCACCCATTGCAGCAGAGATGTGTCCTGCGCCAATAGCAAGCGTATCAATGGCCACATTCACCTTTCTAGAATGCTGATAATTGCGAGCAAGATGCGGATTGTTTAAAGGTAAAATGTGTGTTTTCACTGGATTTGTATACTCCGTTAGAAGCACATCAAATGCGCGATGGTACCCTTAGAAGTAAAAACATGGGGGCGTACACCAGATATTTTTTACAAAAATCGAATAGAAGCTAGCAGTAGGCATAATCCTACATGTGCACCACGTACAAACACTTGTAATTAGATCGGATCCGGATACGAATAGCTTAGGCTAGGGTTTGGGTGCTCGGCTTTGCACAGCAGGAACGGAAGAGAAGAGGTACCTGGTGGGTGCTCGTCGCCGAAGAAGACTCCCGACGACTTCCTGGCACCTGGCGGCGGCGGCAGCCGGCCAGGCAGGCGGCGGCGGTCTGCACGAGAGAGAAACAGAGAAGGCGGACGCGGGAGGAAGGGGAAGCCGGAAGGGGACAGGGGAAAAGGAAAAAGAGGCACAGGCTGACGAAAAATTTATATTTTTACCATTATAACAATCATCACTCGTCCGATTCTTATCACAATTACATATTTATCAGAGAAGAGGGATGAAATCTTACAAATTTGCCAAAAACGAGCGCTTTTGCATACGTGGTGTGCCAGGTCACGATGCTTGCGTGGACGTGCATTGCGAAAAGACGAAGTTGTCCCTGCCCGGCTCCTCTCTCTCCCTCTCTAATAGCTGGGTCCCGCAGCTCCTCTCACCGTCATGTGGGCCCCACTCGTCAGCTTCATCCCCCCGCCTCCAGCTACTTCAGCTCCTCTCACTGACAGTGTCGTGTGCAGGTACACCAGCTGCTTCAGCTCGGCCGCGGTGTGGTGGCTGCTAGCGCCGGACGACGGTGGACGGCGGATGTGTGCAGAGCTCCTCAAGGATCTTGCCCTCCACGTCGGGGTGCTTGGTTAGGAGCCTGAAGAACCATGTCAAGCCGAGCTCGTCATGTCCCGGCTGGCTGTTGTGGAGCTTGTCGCGCTTAGGAGGAGCGCTCGCTGCGGCCTGCGCATCCTCATGCCCGCGACCCCAAGCTTCCCCTACCTCGCTCTCCTTTCGTGCCGCCATGACCAGAGCTCCATCGTCACCATCGATCTCCCCAATCCAACCGTCTCTGCTACTCCCAACAGGCTCTGCGAGTTTGCAGTAGCATGACGACTTCACCCTGCCACTCGTCGTTCAGCAACCCCCGCTCCATCGTCGTGAACCACCGTCATCGCCGCTATTGCCGACCCGAGGTCGAGCTCGCTAATCTCAGCATACACAGCAACTCTCGCCACTCCGTCTCCTCCGTTGGTGCTGCAAGGACCCGCCGTGGCCACCTATCCACATCTCAGCACCAATCCATGGCCGCAGTGGCGTCTTCCCCCTCGACCGAAGCACTCCGCCGGAGAGCCCCGCTTCTACCCGTGGCTGGCTGCCACCAGTCCCTCTCTCCCGCAAGAACTCCTCCATCGACTTCGTGCGCGGTGCCTTATCATCGTCCTCGGCTGCTCAGCAGCCATGGATGGGGACGAAGTTGGATGTGCCTGGGTCCCATCCAGGTGCCAGAGGTGGGAGATGAAACTGACAGGTGGAGCCCACATGGTGGCGAGAGGAGCTGCAGGTCCCGTCTGTCAGAGAGGAAGAGAGAGGAACAGAGCAGGGGCAGCTTCGTCTTTTCGCAATGCACGTCCACGCTGGCACCGTGACCTGACACGCCACGTACGCAAAAGCACTCGTTTTTGGCAAACTTGTAAGATTTCGTCTCTCTAAATATGTAATTGCCATCCTAGGAATGAGAATCGAACGAGTGACGATCGTTATAATGATAAAAATATAAATTCCCGGTAGGCCGAGGCTCGGCGATGCTGTTGATCCCGTGGGAATTTACATGGGCCTTACCCCGGCAGATTTGGTCATCCAAGCAAGGTTTCTAGGCCCGGTCATTCTTCAATCTTTTATTAACTCTCTGGTGATGGCTGACTCTCCTTTTGCCTTCTTAATAATAAGATGGGCACGACCAAATTTATATTAGCAAACCAAACTATGGCAGTGAAGCGAATAGTAACCGATTTTTATGGGATTGCCAATTTTTGGTCTTTCTTCTCAAGCCCATAAACCAAACATGTCCGTAGGTTCCAAATAAAATATCAAAATTAAATTCCACTCCTGAACACAAATGCGTGTTTGGCTGGCTCCCTAGGCGTGTCCGGTTCCTTTGCTGGTCACAGTGTTGCCTAGCCCAGTAAAGATTGCAAGCAAGTTTGAGTGCTTGGTTCCTTTGCTAGAGTGTCTCGGAACTTGTGCAGACAAGATTTCCTTCACCTAGTTGGGCAAGTTTTTCGTTGTTGGTGCCCACAGAGCAAGTCAAGGCTTTCGCCTCGCCTCGCTGAACAAGGTGGGCCTTGCCAGCGTGGGTGAGCCAATAGTACTCCCGCAATAGCAATGAAAATTTTTGCTAGTGCAAACCCCGAGGCAAGCTCGCTAGGAAACCAAACGCTTCTTCTATCTCAATTTCTAGCCGAGCAAGAGTAAGGGAAAAAATTGCTAGCGCAAATCCTGCTGGAGATCTCACATGAGAACTAAGCACGCCCATAATGGCCATTGGCCAGTATGGTAATGTTGTGGTGCGGGCGTTCGGGCGGATGGACTCCGTCTCGCACCGTTCGTTGCCTCAAAAAAATTAGATCTCCAACTCCGCCTCGCACGCTCGCCGCAAAGCTCCGCTCCCCACCGCTGCCGCGAGTGGCGACTGCCTCCGCTTCCTCTGCCCCGGGGCCCTCGCCCGCCTTCGCGACGCTAGGCTCCGCCACTAGAGTCACGCTTGCCGCCTGCCCTTGCCCTCATCGCCGGCGCCGACGCCAGCGTCCTGCTCATTACCTCCTCCTGCTGTTGGAGGCAGCCATGCCGTACTCCGCGACGGCCTCAAGGCTCCTCGCGCCCTGGTGCCCCTAGCAGAAGAAGCTCGCGGCGGCCAAGCACATGGTGCTCTTCGCTCCGCCACCTCCTAGACCCGATCTACCCATCGAGGCGGTTATCGAGCTCCTCAACACGCCTGACATGGTGGTCGCCACCCACTAGAGTGTTGCGCCTGACATGTTGCAATCATTTATTTCAAGTGTTTCAGATGTTTTAGAGGTATGTTGCAAGTATTTCATACGGATATTGCAAAAGTAGATCGGGATGTTGTATATGTTGCAATGGTTGTACATGTATGTTGCAAGCTTCTGTTCCCAATGTTTCATCTGTTTTTCAGGCGTATGTTTTAAGTGTGTTTATTCGGATGTTGCATATTGCAAGCGTTTTATCTGGATGTTGCATATGTTTTACAATGGTTTTTAAGTGTTTTTCATGTGTTTTTACAAGTATTTCAGATGCATATTTCATCTGTCTTCGGACGTATGTTTCAAGTGTTGCATCTGGATGTTTCAAAAATAGATCGGGTGTTGTATCTCCCTCCTCCCTTTATGCTGCCTCACCTCGGTGTCTCCTTCTCTTCCTGATGCCGGCTGGGCATTCACCGCTCTCTCCTCTGCTCCATGCTGGTGACGTTCAGGGCGGCACGAGTCCTGCGTGGACGCACGAAACGGCGCGAGCGCTCCGTCCATCAGCACGTCCAGGCAAGCCCGGTGGCCAGTGACGAGAGATCGGGAGAGAAATGAGGTGGCTTTTTGCAGCTTTGTTCGCATCGTCCTTCCCAAGTACGGAGTAGGAGTTAGCTCCACGGTGCTAGGTCCGTCAACCTCGGCACGTCATTCTGTGTTCTGACGATGCCCAGGTTGTTCCTGGTCGTTAGTGAGACCCTAACAGTGATTAAAATGCAATTAAGAGCATACATGGACCGGGACGACGCGAGAGAACAAGCTTAAGATCCAGCGATGCACTTTACTCTGAAAACAATCACAAAACACAAAAAATTGGCAAATTCGCTCTTCCAAATTTCATGATCACATCTCATCGGAACTTGAGTTCCTCTATCATCATTCATCATCTCACCGGATTCCAACTAACGCCCTGTTCGCTTGGCTTATAAGCCGTACTTTTTTTAGCCAACGAACAACATTTTTCTCTAACATCAAATCAGCCCAGTACTTTACAACATAGCTTATCAGCCAAACGAACAGGGACATAAAACATTGATGCCCATCCAACTAGACTAGCTCCACCCTAATCAATATCTATCCCATCAAACAGCACAGCTTCAGGCCCCACCACATAGTCCTCGTCTTATTGTGTTGAGCTTGGCGTGTCCACGCCATGGGACTTTCTCCCGGCTTCGACGGCCTCCCTGTTTGTTTGTTTCATTCAACATGACCACAAGATCTTAGCACAAGAACAGCATGCTAGCAAAACAAAAAGGCATCTTCTTTACAAACAAGGGAATGCTTCTAAGTTCTAACCTGAATGCGCTGACAAGCTCTTTGTTCTCCGGATCAAGCTGCACCCCCTCATAAAAGGCGTTGGCGGCGTCCTCAAACCTCTGCCAGGATCACCAGCAAACAGCAAATGAACCAGTCATCATCTAAAGACAAATCAGAAGCGGGTGAATTCCCAATCACATCACAGTGCCTCGCGTACCTGTAACAGACGATGGGCCGCACCTTCCCTGTAGCAAGCTTTCGCCCAATCTGGTCTCAATGCCCGGCATGCTTTCGCATCCTCCAGGGCTACGTTCAGCTTGCCCTGCTCGCAGCCAGCAGAGGCTTCTGTTTGAGAGCACTGTTGCGTCAGTTGGGTCCAACTCTGTAGCCTGAAATGCAATTCCATACTAACATTAGTCTCTTGCGGCTAAACTAACAGCACTCTGGACATGAAGAATAACAGCTGGATCTCAGGTACGGTTAAAAGCACAATTCCAGAGTTCAATATTGCTGTGCTTTGTCTATGCAGAAAAAACATTCCATCTTAGTTACCTGCGTATAAGCATCCACTGCTACAAGGTAGTCCTTTCTTCTGAAGGCATCATCACCTCTTGATTTGGCTTCCAAGGATCTTTTCTTTGTCCTCGGGTGACACCTGCGCAGCCAATTAACTAATGTCAGATTTCAATTTTCTGCTAACCTCAACAATTAAATCAAGTCTACCTCTATTTAAGATGATAGAGGCCTACCCCTGATTATGTCCTAATACAAGTATATGACTTGACTGTCATTAATATAGTACAAGCCCGGACCGACACCAAAACTATGTAACAAGTGCATGACATACCTCAACAGTTTGTGTTCGGCCTGATTTCAGAGATGTCACTTCCTTCAATTGAGACTGCAAAGTTTGTTCAACAGTTAGCAGACACGGAGAGTTTTTCTTTTTTTGGTTAAAGGTTTATGGATCCTATGACAATGCAAAATAGCTAAAATGTTGATTCAAGAGGCACCTTTTCCCCATACTCTTTAGGCAGCATGTGTTCTATAATCCCATCTACGTTCCAGTTTGAAACACCTGGAATTGGGGATGTTAATGGTAAAAGAAGTTCCACAGCTTCACGGTTATTTCTCCAAGCAGCAACCTGAACTGGCTTCAGTTCATCCTGAGGTAGAAAATCACATGGCAATCAAGTTGTATTCAGTGTTCGTTGGCATGGTCTGGATACAAAGACCAAAAGATTGCTTGCATCTTTATGGATATTTAAAACAGGTCAACACATAGCATGAACCTGACATTGAAATTTCAGTATGACACTACTTGTTTTATTACGATGAAATACAACTTACATCATCGCAGGTATTCGGGTCAGCTCCAGCTTTAAGCAAACATTTGATAACTTCTATATTTCCACTATCTGCAGCAATATGCAATGGGGTTGCTCCACCAGCCTTGACATTTGGGTTTGCACCAGCCTACATTGCATATTATTCGGTTAGTTTCTGAGGTAGAAGTCATAGTTGATACTCCTTCCATCTGTAAATAGAAGGCGCAACTCCTCCAGCACCAAGACCAGTAAACGATTTAATTTACGTGCGTTCTGAGGAAAGCTGTTTTGGATGTCGCGCATGCGTGCATGCAGGAATGGCCAGCCCATTCACTCCTCCACGCGCGAGAGAGAGACCATGCACGCTCTGTGAGTAACGGTCTGTGCATGCGGCGAGGGAGGCGATGAGGTTAGCAGTCACAGCAGTAAATGTTGCATGTGCGTGAATGGTGCCAGGACTCGGCCGCCTTGTACACTCAGACTATAGAAAAAGTGGTTACGCCTTCTATTCACGGACAGAGGGAGTACAAGGTATTAGTAACTAAGTACATGGAACAATATTGTGTTGCATGTATCAGTCAACTAAGCATTTTGGTCCCCCCCCCCCACCCCCCACCCCCCCACCCCTGAAACTCCTTTATGCTGGCAAACAAGCATCACAGTTCGCATTGCATAATCTAAGCAAGACTGAAAAAGAGGGGCACAAGAAATATGCTTAATTTTATTTATGTGCGTATTCCTACGAATCCCAAGGGCATAGGACACAGCATGAGTATTGCTAGAGTTGTGATTTCCTTATTGGGCTAACCCTAGAAGGGTAGCAATGTATATTGGTCATACATGGGCCTCATGGGCCTAATACACATACTCTCATACTCCAACACCCCCCCGCAGTCTGAGCTACCGGCGCAGCGGAGTTACAGACTGGACATGAAAAGAAGCACACACGATCACACGATCCCCCCCCACAGACGCAACTAGCCACCAATGATGTTGAGGCTGGAGCGAAACTCGGTGAAGGTCGATGACGGGAGGCCCTTGGTGAAGATGTCGGCAAACTGGGAGGTGGTCGGGACGTGGAGGACCCGAACATCGCCGATGGCAACCCGATCACGGACAAGTGTAGGTCGATCTCCACATGCTTGGTCCGTTGGTGCTGCACAGGGTTGGTGGAGAGGTACACCGCACTGACGTTGTCGCAGTAGACCAACGTGCTCCGGGAGAGAGGGCTGTGGAGCTCGGCAAGGAGCTGTCGGAGCCAGGAGGCCTCAGCCACGCCGTTAGCGACAGCTCGGTACTCCGCCTCGGCACTGGATCGGGAGACCACCGGCTGGCGCTTGGACGACCAGGACACCAGGTTGCCGCCCAGAAAGACAGCGTAGCCGGAGGTAGAGCGCCGAGTGTCCGGACACCCGGCCCAGTCGGCGTCAGTGTAGACGACGAGCTCGGTGGAGGAAGACCGCTGAAGGAGTAAGCCGTGGTCGACAGTGCCGCGGAGGTAGCGGAGGAGGCGCTTGAGCGCAGTGAGGTGAGGCTCTCGGGGATCATGCATGTGAAGGCAGATCTGCTGTACTGCATAGGTGATGTCTGGCCTGGTGAAGGTGAGGTACTGAAGGGCACCTGCCAGACTCCGGTAAGCAGTGGGGTCTGCCACGGCGGTTCCCACGGCCTCGGACAGCTTGCCCTGTGTGTCAACTGGAGTAGAGCAGGGCTTACAGTTAGTCATC
The DNA here is from genome assembly GCF_019320115.1 of Miscanthus floridulus. Lineage (NCBI taxonomy): Eukaryota > Viridiplantae > Streptophyta > Magnoliopsida > Poales > Poaceae > Miscanthus > Miscanthus floridulus. The sequence continues at coordinate 44,597,344 of NC_089580.1, read as the reverse complement.
CCAGCACGCTCCAGGATATCAAGAGTGTACTGCCGCTGGTGAGGAGAAGGCCGGTGGGGCGAGGCTCAACAGTGACCCCGAGGAAGTGGTGGAGCACACCAAGATCCTTCATAGCAAACTCCTGCTGAAGAGAGGCGATGACACGGCTGAGTAAGGACGGACTGGAGGCTGTGAGGACAATATCATCAACGTAGAGCAGCAGATAGGCAGTCTCAGCTCCATGGTGATAGATAAACAGGGACGTATCTGACTTGGCCTCCACAAACCCCAGTGTCAGCAGGAAAGCAGCAAACCGAGAATACCACGCCCGGGGGGCCTGCTTGAGCCCGTAGAGAGACTTGTTGAGCCGGCAGACCATGGCCGGACGAGAAGAGTCAACAAACCCCGCTGGCTGGCTGCAGTAGACCGTCTCGGTGAGAGTCCCGTGGAGAAAGGCATTTTTGACGTCCAGCTGATGCACGGGCCAAGAGCGACTGAGAGCCAGGGAGAGCACTGTGCGTACGGTGGCCGGCTTCACCACGGGGCTGAAAGTCTCATCATAATCGACTCCAGGGCGCTGAGTGAAACCCCGGAGAACCCAGCGAGCCTTGTACCTCTCAAGGGAACCATCAGCCCGCCGCTTGTGTGTCCAGATCCACTTCCCGGTGACGACGTTGGATCCGGGTGGACGGGGCACCAGATCCCATGTCTGGTTGGCGAGGAGAGCCGCGTACTCCTCTTCCATCGCGCGGCGCCAATGAGGGTCCGACAAGGCGTCGCGAACGGAAGAGGGAACAGGAGAGATCTGCGGGTCGTCGGGCATCGTCGCGAGAGCCCGGGGCCGCAGGGTTCCAGCCGCGTGTCGCGTCACCATAGGGTGAACATGCCGCGGGTGTCGGTGAAGGAGTTGCGGGTTGGTACACGGCGACACGACACGGGCAGCCTGAGGCGGCGGCGGCGGTGTAGGGTCGCCGGCGGAGAAGGGGCCACCGGTGTTGTAGGCGTCACCAGTGGAGAAGGGGACCCCGGTGATGCCGGAGGCAGCGGTGCCCGCCCGGCACACGCGCCGGTAGACGTGCACCGGCTGGGCGAAACGCGCAGGAGGTGCGACAGGCAGCGTCCCCGTACCCGCTGCGGACGTAGGGTGTAGGAGCAGCTCCGGAGGGCGACGCCTCCGGACCCGGGCAGGGCGCAGGGCCAGGGGCGTCACTGGTGGGTGGCGAGGCGGGGCAACGGGCCCGGCGAGGGGCACGGGGAAGCAGTACCTGCAGGAGACAGCGGTAAAAGTGCTGGACCCCCGTGTCAGTGGGAAACAAAGAGAAGGGTCCGGATCGGGGGTGGGAGATGGGGTGGTGGTGGTGAAGGGGAAGACAGACTCATCAAACACCACATGGCGAGAGATGATGACCCGACGGGAGGTGAGGTACAAAGCACCGGTACCCCTTATGATCCGGGTGAGTACCCAAGGAAGACACACAGAGTGGAACGGGGAGCCAGCTGTGGGGAGCGGTGCAGTGGTGTTAGGGTAACACGCACACCCGAAGACACGAAGGTGGTCATACCGAGGAGGGGTACCGAAGAGAGCGTGGTGTGTGGTGTGGGAGCCGGGCAGGCAGCGGAAGGAAGGCGGTTAAGGAGATAGTGGAGGTGTGCAGACTCTCTGCCCCAGAAGCGAGCAGGTAGCGACGCCTGGAGCAGAAGGGTGCGCATGGTGTCGTTCGTGTGTGCGAATCATGCGCTCGGCCTTGCCGTTCTGGGAGGAGGTATACGGGCAAAGACATGCGCAGCTGGACACCGTGAGAGAGGAAGAAGGCACGGGAGGTGCCGTTATCGAACTCACGGCCATTGTCACACTGGACGGCCTTGATGGTGAGGCCGAACTGAGTAGACACCCAGGCGAAAAGTGGAGAAGAGTGGTGAAAGTATCCGACTTCGCACGCAAAGGGAAAGTCCACGAATAATGCGAGAAATCGTCAACCACCACAAGATAGTATTTATACCCAGAAATGCTGATGACAGGAGATGTCCATAGGTCGCAGTGTACAAGATCAAACACATGCGTAGCATGTGAAGAAGAGAACAAAAAGGGAGACGAACATGACGGCCCAGCTGGCACGCATGACACAAGTGCTCATCGTGAGCCCGAGTACAACCAATGTCGGAACTGCGACTAAGCTGCGTCAGAGCATCACGTCCAGGATGGCCAAGGCGACGGTGCCAAGTGGTGGAAGAAGGAGTGGCGGCGAAGGCAGCTGACAAAGTAGACGGCGACGAAGAGGAAGCAGACGCCCGGAAACCGAAGGGTGTAAAGGGGTCCCGTGCTGTCACATCGGAGAAGAGGACGCCGGGAAGCCAAATCCTTCACAGTAAGACCAGAAGAGTCAAATTCAACAGAACAAGAATTGTCAGCTGTAAAACGACGAATAGAAAGAAGGTTGTGAACCATAGAGGGTGCAACAAGAATGTCAGGAAGACGAAAGGAACCATGAGTGCCGGCGGCACCCACGGACGTAACTGGAATACAGAACCATTCGCGACCATGATGGACGAAGGATGAGAGGAAGAGAATAGAAGAGAGTATACCAGGGTCTGGAGTAGTGTGGTAAGTGGCACCCGAATCGGCAATCCAGTCGGTACCAGCAGGCGGTGTCAGGGCCATGGTGCTGAAGGATCTGGCCAAGGCCGCCGGGTTCCAACCGACAGGCCCGGGCAAGATGTCGGGAGGTGGCACCCACGAAGATGGGCAGTGAAACCCTGGAGGAGCTCCAGTGAGCAAGGCTGCTGGTGGGCGAGGCTCTCCGCCTGGAGCCGGGAAGGGCCACATGTAGATGCGCCCCGACCACGGGTTGTGGAAGGAGGGCGAGGGTGCACCCCGTGGAGTCGCGGGCGTAGGGGCTCCGGAGGGCGACTGCACCGGTGTGTGGTGGCTTCCGCGGCCCCCACGTCCCCCTCCACGGCGACGGCGGCCGCCACGGCCCCCCCACCCCCGCCCGGCCCGGGGGAGGAGAACCAAGAAGCGACGACGGCGGTGGAGCGAGGGAACGCGCCGGAGGAGTAGCGGCCAGGGCAGTCGAGGAAGACGAGGACCCTGGCGTGGAGGTGGACCCTGGCTGGACGCCCTGAGTGAGCTCCTCCATGACAAGGTCGTCGGACCTGCAGGAAGGAGGGAAAGGGCCTCTGCCGGGTGATCCACGTCCGGAGGTGGGCGTAGCGGTCACTGAGCCCGCGGAGGACATTGAGGACCAGGATGCGGTCCTCCACGGGCCAGCCAAGGTCGCCGAGGGAGTCCGCCATGCTCTTCATGCGCCGGCAGAAGTCGCCAACGGAGAGGTCACCCTGGACGAAGGTGCGGAAGCTCGCATCGAGACGCAGGGCCCGGGCTTCGGCATTGCCCAGAAACTGGCCCTCGAGCGCAAGCCAGGCCCGGCGAGCGTCAGCAGTTGCGGACGAGGTCGTGGAGGTCCAGGGAGATCGTCCCGATGATCCAGGAGAGGACGACGCTGTCCAGGCGCAGCCACGATGAGGTCTGGACTGCGACCGAGGCGTCGACTAGGACGTGGTCGTCGAGGGCGTAGCGGCGGAGGGTGAGAAACCAGGTCCCTCCAGCGGGCGTAAGAGGGCGACTCAGGTTCGAGGACGACCGGGACGAGGAGTCGGATGTTCTGGACACCCCCGGCCTGGTAGTGGAGCTGAGCGACGTGCGGGTCGGCCGGGTCGTGCCAGATGACCGTGGTGTGAGACGCGCGGTGACCCGTCGAGCCGAGGAGGTGGCCGCGGTGTCGTAGGATGTAGGGAGGACGAGGAGCTGCTCCGCCTCAGCGATCTGGCGGGCCAGGGCATCAGCCGCGTCGCGCTCGCGCTCCAAAGCGAGGGCGGCCGCCCGCACCCGGGCCTGGCTGTCAGCAGCAGCAGCCCGTGCAGCCACGAGAGCAGCGGCGAGAGCGGAGCTGGCCCCTGCCGTCTGGAGAGGGGCAGGGGCGGCAGAGGAGGAGGAGCGGGGAAGAAGAAAGGCTCCAGGTTCTCCCCCGCACCCCCAGGCGGCAGCGGCGTGGCTGTCTGCCGCAGCAGCGGCGGCGGCAGCGGCCAGGCTGCCCACCCCGCCCGCGGCGGCAGGGCCAGTGGCCAGGCTGCCTGCGCCCGCCCGCCCCGCGGCGGCAGGGCCGCCTTTGCCGCCGCCCGCAGCTTCGGTCCGCCTTCGCCCGCGCCCGCAAGCGACTGGTGCCTCCTGCGCCCGCACCCTCTCATCGTGGCCCCGCTCCCTCAGCTTCTGTCGGTCCACCACTCCGCGCCCCATCTCGAGTCCCTCTCTCCTTCACCCTCTGTCCCGCTCTTCCTCTCCTTCACCGCCTCCCTCTCCCACCCTCCATCTCCCTGCTTGCTTCTTCTTTTCCAGCACCGGCCTTCTCCTCTGGTCTCCCCTAAAATGATTAAACTGGACCCGTTCCCTCCTGACCGCACCGGGTGAAGCCGGACGCTACTTATCACCATTCGAGTTTTTTTCGACGCCGACATGTGGGTCCCCGTCTGCCTGGCATCCCACCCCGCTCGGCCACCACGCCGTCCCGCCCCCGCCCCACCTCCACTGCGCGGCCTCCCCGCGCCTCTTCCTTCCTCTCGTTCTACACAACACGCGCGTGGGGGAGACCGGTCGCGCCTCTTCTTCCCGCGCCGCCCGCCGCCCGCCGCCAGAGCTTCGTCGACCTTCTCCGGCGAGCAGGTGATGGGCCGGATTGGGGAGATCCGAACTTCCTCTACTTCCCACACCCCCTTCTTCTTCCACAGCGTTGGGAAAAACGGTCCCTAGGGTTGGGCTGACGCGGCCTGACGGCGGTGCACGGCTGGGGCGATGCTGGGCCTTCTCTTCGCCACCATGGTGGTGGGGCGGCTACCTCAAGGGCTCTGGAATGTTGAAGCGCCTGGGCAAGCTCCTGGCGTGGCGGAGCCAGGGCGGCCGCTACCTGCTGTGCAGCGTCTGTGTCGTCACCGCGCTCGCCAGTGCGCTCTTCACCAATGACACCTGCTGCGTCGTGCTCACCTAGTTAGTGCTGGATCTCGCCGCCGAGCGCAACCTCCCCACCAAGCCCTTCCTGCTCGTGCTCGCCACAAGCGCCAACACCATCGAGAAGCTGCTCACGGATGGGCAAGTTCATGCATCCAAGTTCCTGATGCTTTCTGGAAAAATTAAATCTCTGTCTATATACCTGTCTCTTGTTATTATCTTTTCTCCTGTGCGTTGCGGTGAATGCAGGGCGGTGATTGGAGCAGTGGCTTCATTAGGTGAGGTGATTGGAGCAGTGGCTTCATTAGGTGATTGCTACTGCTCTTGCAACTTGCGAGTCGTTCTATTCTTGGAGGATTATTTTAGTTTGCTCTTGGATTATTTTTTTATTGTGCTGATGGGAGTGATGATTAGCTGTGGATTAAAAACTTTAGATTAATAGAATTATAGAAGTTTATTTAAAGTATTGGAGTTATGGCAAAACTTCAATCTTTCAGCTAAGAAATTTCTATGTTTAAACAATTAAGAACCAAGTTTATATGATGAAGCAGCTGGGAGATCTTTTCCCTTTTGGTTTGAGAATTATAACGATGAAACTGGAATCATATATAAGATGAGGCTTACCACAGTAATCTCTTCAGCTGTAACAAATTTTGGTTTGAGAATTAGAGTTATGAAACTGGAATCATATATTTCGTTGTACACTCACTTTAGTTTCCTTGCCTTTTCCCAGGGGTTAAATCATCTTTGCCTTTTTATTTTGGAAGCAGCTGGTTCGTGATCTGAATATTTGTTTTGAGAATCATAGTCGGCTGAAACCGCCATTCTCTTTCATCTACGCCAATTTCAATCACACAAAACCTCTTCAGCCACCATGGAACTGAGCTATTGGCCTATTGCTTTGCTTTGTCTAAATGATCGACCCATCTGGAAGTAAGACATCGCTGCTGCTTCTGTGCTTCTTATTAATTAGCTAAACAGGCGAGTGTTTCTGTACAAAAAAAATTATGGTGTAAAATTATTGCTTACAAGATGTTCAATGAAATATCTATGAGCTCAAATCATGTCAGATGTTGGTTAGAAACCCGACGGCATTAATATCTGTTAGAATAAAGATCAGATTAGTGTAAATCAATCACCTTTGTTTATTCAAATTCTTCATGCTCTCACGGTGACTTTCAATTATTGGAAAATGGTTTTGTAGGTATGTAATGCGTAAGGCTTTCCTATCTTTGCCATTTTCCAGTAGTTTGTTTTTTTTTTCTAATTCACATGTTTTATAGTGCAACTCACCTACCCATGTAGTTCGTTCTTTGGATATTTTTTGGAGTGTAGGCGGTTCATTTGCAACATATTCACTAAAAGATCTAAAGAGATAATAAATCCAATGTAAGACAAATGTTCAGCACTACCATGACACACGATGGACCATTCTTTTTTTATACAAAGAGCTCGTACCAAAATTCCCAACTCTGATATAGTTCATGTTACGAAGACCAGTTTTAAAGGGTAACAACAAAGCTTTGGCAGAAAATGGAGAAGATGGGATTGCTATGTTGATGCAAAAAATGGAGAAGATGGGATTGCTATGTTGATTCTGTATGCTAACTAAAAAGTTCATGTTTTCTACAGAATTTGCACATGTGCTTTCCCGATTTTGCACCTGTAGCTAGGCATGCAGGAATCAGGATTTATTTTATCCAAAGGAGATGAGGTAACTGATGCAATGTTTTTGTGCTGTGTCGATCGATTGCATTGCTTATTTACATGAATAACATGATGAGTAATGTAATTCCAATTTTATCATGATGAAGCTATTACCTCAGGCTTGATACATTCTCTCTAAAGTTGGAACTACTATCTTCTTGCTTGCCCAGCATATCTTGAGACTGGTGCTTTCCTCAATACCAGTCAGACTTGCTTAGGCTTTTAATTTCCTAATGTTAAATTTACCTAACATATGGTGGCAGTTACTCGTCCTCAGATCAAGCAGAAATGTTCAGTTGTGACTTTTCTAATTATTCACTTACTCCATTTTCCATGCTGCTCCCTCTCTCTTAGAATCTTACACATACACCACATCCAATTATTCCCTTACTCTATTTTCCATGCTGCTCCCTCTCTTAGAATCTTACACTTACACCACATCCAATTATTACTAATGTCAAAGCTGCAAAATCAACACAGATACTTTTTATGGTGCAATTTCAATCTTGTAAATTTCATACATGCTGTTTAAAATTGGTACAAATGTTCTCAAGTTAGCTCACGGCTTTCATTTTTCTTTTTGTGCAGAGCTTTGGAAAGGAGGAGAAGAAACAACTTACCCAAGATAGTGGGAAATTGCAGCTTGTGGCATGATTTGATGAAATTAGAAATTAGTGAGCCAAAACAAAGCAAAAAACTAGAAATTGGATTCTATATTATCATCATCATCTTTCTTTACTGTTTGATCCTACAAGTCTTGATTTAACAATAGTTATGTAACCCTTTGGTTTTGGGTTGTTGAATTCTGCACTTCTGAGATGGGGAGGCTCTATTATTTGTATGTTGATTTTGACCCGTATTTGTTTACCATACCCATTGCGCTGAAAATATTAAAGCCCCCCTAAGCAACGCACGGGCATCTGCTAGTAGAGACATAACTCTATGTTTCAAAAGAAACTCTATGGTAGAAGCAAAGATTCTATCCAGTAATATAACACATTCCACTCTTTGAAACAGCAGGCTAACTGACAACATATAGAGTTCAGATTTGGTGCCACAAAAATCATGTTTCATGTATGTAATACACATAAAGTTAAGTATAGCTGCACCAATTCAGTTTGAAATTCATCCTAGATGCCAAGAAACAAAATAGACAAGCAACCAACCTGGCACTCTTCATCATGTGCTGACAGTGACACTTCTATTTTTTTAATCTCAGCATCAAAGATGAATTTCAATCTGAATTGTCGTGGATACACTTTAGATGTACTATATACATGATTCTTGTGATGACTTCTGAAACATTGTAACATGGTATTTTAGTCCTTTAGCTAACGAGGGCGCTAGCCCCCCTGAGCGCCATATGATTTTTCCAACATATATATGTTCTAGCTGTGAAAAAGGAAAGGCAGATTAAGTGGCGATTTCTTAGAGATTCTTAGTTGCAAAAAATGGGACACCTTTTTTTTTTAAGAAAGACCACCTTGCCTGGCTTACCTAGCACCGTTCTCAGACTTTCAGAGTTCTAAAAGCACTCATTATTACTAGTGTGCAAAGCACAAGAATGAAAAGCAGCGTGCAAATAGGTACGTACTTCGGACATAAATTTTGTGTTTCAAAATAAAAGGTGTGGCCGAAGGAAAAATTGAAGTACTAGAATATGTTGAACTCATTGGATCAGCAAGCTAGAGTGGCAACAATATATATGTGTTCTATTTGCAAAAAAGAAAATGCAGATCATATTTCGATTTTTAGTCGAAAAAAAGGAGAGAGAATTCTACAACCCATGAACTGAATGAAATAATAAAAGTATATATGCAATATACTCTTGTTTCTTAATTGGGTGTATTAAGAATACCCAATTAAGCAAATCATCCATCGATCGGGTATATATTCATTTCGATCAAGAGGACATAAATAATGAACCAACAAAACAACAGAGGAAGACAAGCGTTGCACAGGGAAGGCAAGTACTTGTGTGACAATAGCTAAATCACTAGTGAGTGAGTTTGCAAAGTACTAGAATGGAAGGCAGTTGAGAAAATGGGACCTAACACAAGACAATGGCAGTATTCAGACATACACACTGCGTTTCAAAAGAAATTAAGGGTAGAAGCAAAGATCCGAATACTAGAATACATTCTGCTAATCAGATCAGCAAGCCAGAGTGGTGAAAGCATCTATATGTTTTAGTTCAAAAAAAAGGCAGATTAAGTGTCGACTTGTTAGAGACCCTTGGTTGCAAAAAATAAGAGACATAACCCCTTCTTAAGAAAAAAGGTCACCTTGCCTGGCCAGCACCATTCTCAGACTTTCAGAGTTCTAAAAGCAGGCATCACTAGGGTATATCATGGTCATGGGAGATAAACAGGACAATATTTTACAAAAGTATTCTACAAAAGCCCGTGAGGATATAATAACATTGGTCCAATTGAATAATTCATCCATCAATTGGCCGGAAATATATTATTTTTTCAATCAAAAGAGTATAAATAATGAACCAACAAAACAACAGAGGAATGTAGATGACACGAGTTGCGTGGGGCAACCAAAGTGACCATAGCTGAATCAGAGTGAATGAATTTGCAAAGCACGAGAATTAAAGGCAGTTGAGCAAATGTTGTACCCGCTTTACACATGATAATGGAGTATAGAGACATAAACTCTATGTTTCCAAAGAAACTCTAGGGTAGAAGCAAAGATTCTATCTAGTAATAGAATACATTTCACTCTTCGGATCAGAAAGCTAACTGACAACATGTATATGTTCTAGCTGTGAAAAAGGAAAGGCAGATTACGTGGCAATTTCTTAGAGATCCTTAGTTGCAAAAAATGGGACACCTTTTTTTATTTTAAGAAAGACCACCTTGCCTGGCTAGCACCATTCTCAGACTTTCAGAATTCTAAAAGCACTCATTACTAGTGTGCAAAACACAAGAATGAAAAGCAGCGTGCAAATAGGTACGTACTTCAGACATAAATTCTGTGTTCAGCAAGCCAGAGTGGCAACAATATATATGTGTTCTATTTGCAAAAGGAAAATGCAGATCATATTTCGATAATGGCAACAATATACATGTGTTCTATTTGCAAAAGGAAAATGCAGATCATATTTCGATTTTTAGTCGAAAAAAGGAGAGACGGTTTCTTTTAGGGGGGTGTGTGTGTGTGGTGGGGGGAGACTGCCTGCCTGGCACCATTCTCAGACTTCAGAGTTCTAAAAGCAGTCATCACCAGCGTTTCTCTCATGACAGATAAGCAGAACAATATTTCCTATAGCACAAGAGGAGATAATGATATTGATCCACTTGGAACAGAATTCTACAGCCCATGAGCTGAACGAAATGCAAAATAGCAATGCTGAAACTAATAAAGCATTGTGCAAATCAAGGAGAAGAGGTAAACAGAGGCATGCACACAAGAGTTCGACAATAGCCCAATAATGATACCATAGAACACAGCAAAAAATGCAGCGTGGCTAGTGGATACCATTCCAACACAAGATCCGATATATCTTTCAGACAAAAGCCTTCTCACCAGCAATTTGATATACCAATTGTAACAAACATATGCAATATCCCTGGTGCTGCCTCAGGTAGTCCAGTGCAGTGGCATTAGAAATCTACAGTGGGTCCCATGAAAATCCCTGGTTATTTGAATCACCTCAACTCAAAAGATCAAAAGAAAACGCAAACGCAGAGTCCGCGTATCAGCTCACCCCAACTCACAAAGCTTCATGGGCTACTTACTAATCGGCTTTTGCGGTGGCATTCTTGACGGCCATGCGAGCGCACGCCTCAAATCTCTTGACTGCTTCAGCACACTTGAGCGGGTCCTTTGCGTTGGTCTTGTAACACTCGAGGCATCCTGCCCTCTCCAAGGTGCAGGGCATGGGGTTCTGGTACGGCACCTTAAACTCCTTGTCGTGCAGCTCCTTTGCTCTCTTGCTGAGCTCCTGGCGTGCCCCAGCCTCCTGCTTCTCCAGCTTCTCGAGAACCGCCTCACTTTCTTTCAGTGTGGAGCGGGTGGCTTCCACCTCCGGCATTGTGGCCGGGGGTGGCGGGGGAGCAGGGGTCACGGGCAGAAACATTGGGGGAGGCTGCAGAGGCCACCCAGGAGCAGGAGCAGGGCTGGTCGTCTTGGGTTCGCTCGGGAATTCCAGGGGCTCTTCATGTGGCTGGATGGTGGGCTTCTTCTTAGGCTTGGGCTTCCTGGCTTTCCGTTTCACCTTCTCATCATCGCGAGCAAGCTGGTCGATGAGCTTGGTGCTGATCTGGATTGTGTAGTCACCCATTGCAGCAGAGATGTGTCCTGCGCCAATAGCAAGCGTATCAATGGCCACATTCACCTTTCTAGAATGCTGATAATTGCGAGCAAGATGCGGATTGTTTAAAGGTAAAATGTGTGTTTTCACTGGATTTGTATACTCCGTTAGAAGCACATCAAATGCGCGATGGTACCCTTAGAAGTAAAAACATGGGGGCGTACACCAGATATTTTTTACAAAAATCGAATAGAAGCTAGCAGTAGGCATAATCCTACATGTGCACCACGTACAAACACTTGTAATTAGATCGGATCCGGATACGAATAGCTTAGGCTAGGGTTTGGGTGCTCGGCTTTGCACAGCAGGAACGGAAGAGAAGAGGTACCTGGTGGGTGCTCGTCGCCGAAGAAGACTCCCGACGACTTCCTGGCACCTGGCGGCGGCGGCAGCCGGCCAGGCAGGCGGCGGCGGTCTGCACGAGAGAGAAACAGAGAAGGCGGACGCGGGAGGAAGGGGAAGCCGGAAGGGGACAGGGGAAAAGGAAAAAGAGGCACAGGCTGACGAAAAATTTATATTTTTACCATTATAACAATCATCACTCGTCCGATTCTTATCACAATTACATATTTATCAGAGAAGAGGGATGAAATCTTACAAATTTGCCAAAAACGAGCGCTTTTGCATACGTGGTGTGCCAGGTCACGATGCTTGCGTGGACGTGCATTGCGAAAAGACGAAGTTGTCCCTGCCCGGCTCCTCTCTCTCCCTCTCTAATAGCTGGGTCCCGCAGCTCCTCTCACCGTCATGTGGGCCCCACTCGTCAGCTTCATCCCCCCGCCTCCAGCTACTTCAGCTCCTCTCACTGACAGTGTCGTGTGCAGGTACACCAGCTGCTTCAGCTCGGCCGCGGTGTGGTGGCTGCTAGCGCCGGACGACGGTGGACGGCGGATGTGTGCAGAGCTCCTCAAGGATCTTGCCCTCCACGTCGGGGTGCTTGGTTAGGAGCCTGAAGAACCATGTCAAGCCGAGCTCGTCATGTCCCGGCTGGCTGTTGTGGAGCTTGTCGCGCTTAGGAGGAGCGCTCGCTGCGGCCTGCGCATCCTCATGCCCGCGACCCCAAGCTTCCCCTACCTCGCTCTCCTTTCGTGCCGCCATGACCAGAGCTCCATCGTCACCATCGATCTCCCCAATCCAACCGTCTCTGCTACTCCCAACAGGCTCTGCGAGTTTGCAGTAGCATGACGACTTCACCCTGCCACTCGTCGTTCAGCAACCCCCGCTCCATCGTCGTGAACCACCGTCATCGCCGCTATTGCCGACCCGAGGTCGAGCTCGCTAATCTCAGCATACACAGCAACTCTCGCCACTCCGTCTCCTCCGTTGGTGCTGCAAGGACCCGCCGTGGCCACCTATCCACATCTCAGCACCAATCCATGGCCGCAGTGGCGTCTTCCCCCTCGACCGAAGCACTCCGCCGGAGAGCCCCGCTTCTACCCGTGGCTGGCTGCCACCAGTCCCTCTCTCCCGCAAGAACTCCTCCATCGACTTCGTGCGCGGTGCCTTATCATCGTCCTCGGCTGCTCAGCAGCCATGGATGGGGACGAAGTTGGATGTGCCTGGGTCCCATCCAGGTGCCAGAGGTGGGAGATGAAACTGACAGGTGGAGCCCACATGGTGGCGAGAGGAGCTGCAGGTCCCGTCTGTCAGAGAGGAAGAGAGAGGAACAGAGCAGGGGCAGCTTCGTCTTTTCGCAATGCACGTCCACGCTGGCACCGTGACCTGACACGCCACGTACGCAAAAGCACTCGTTTTTGGCAAACTTGTAAGATTTCGTCTCTCTAAATATGTAATTGCCATCCTAGGAATGAGAATCGAACGAGTGACGATCGTTATAATGATAAAAATATAAATTCCCGGTAGGCCGAGGCTCGGCGATGCTGTTGATCCCGTGGGAATTTACATGGGCCTTACCCCGGCAGATTTGGTCATCCAAGCAAGGTTTCTAGGCCCGGTCATTCTTCAATCTTTTATTAACTCTCTGGTGATGGCTGACTCTCCTTTTGCCTTCTTAATAATAAGATGGGCACGACCAAATTTATATTAGCAAACCAAACTATGGCAGTGAAGCGAATAGTAACCGATTTTTATGGGATTGCCAATTTTTGGTCTTTCTTCTCAAGCCCATAAACCAAACATGTCCGTAGGTTCCAAATAAAATATCAAAATTAAATTCCACTCCTGAACACAAATGCGTGTTTGGCTGGCTCCCTAGGCGTGTCCGGTTCCTTTGCTGGTCACAGTGTTGCCTAGCCCAGTAAAGATTGCAAGCAAGTTTGAGTGCTTGGTTCCTTTGCTAGAGTGTCTCGGAACTTGTGCAGACAAGATTTCCTTCACCTAGTTGGGCAAGTTTTTCGTTGTTGGTGCCCACAGAGCAAGTCAAGGCTTTCGCCTCGCCTCGCTGAACAAGGTGGGCCTTGCCAGCGTGGGTGAGCCAATAGTACTCCCGCAATAGCAATGAAAATTTTTGCTAGTGCAAACCCCGAGGCAAGCTCGCTAGGAAACCAAACGCTTCTTCTATCTCAATTTCTAGCCGAGCAAGAGTAAGGGAAAAAATTGCTAGCGCAAATCCTGCTGGAGATCTCACATGAGAACTAAGCACGCCCATAATGGCCATTGGCCAGTATGGTAATGTTGTGGTGCGGGCGTTCGGGCGGATGGACTCCGTCTCGCACCGTTCGTTGCCTCAAAAAAATTAGATCTCCAACTCCGCCTCGCACGCTCGCCGCAAAGCTCCGCTCCCCACCGCTGCCGCGAGTGGCGACTGCCTCCGCTTCCTCTGCCCCGGGGCCCTCGCCCGCCTTCGCGACGCTAGGCTCCGCCACTAGAGTCACGCTTGCCGCCTGCCCTTGCCCTCATCGCCGGCGCCGACGCCAGCGTCCTGCTCATTACCTCCTCCTGCTGTTGGAGGCAGCCATGCCGTACTCCGCGACGGCCTCAAGGCTCCTCGCGCCCTGGTGCCCCTAGCAGAAGAAGCTCGCGGCGGCCAAGCACATGGTGCTCTTCGCTCCGCCACCTCCTAGACCCGATCTACCCATCGAGGCGGTTATCGAGCTCCTCAACACGCCTGACATGGTGGTCGCCACCCACTAGAGTGTTGCGCCTGACATGTTGCAATCATTTATTTCAAGTGTTTCAGATGTTTTAGAGGTATGTTGCAAGTATTTCATACGGATATTGCAAAAGTAGATCGGGATGTTGTATATGTTGCAATGGTTGTACATGTATGTTGCAAGCTTCTGTTCCCAATGTTTCATCTGTTTTTCAGGCGTATGTTTTAAGTGTGTTTATTCGGATGTTGCATATTGCAAGCGTTTTATCTGGATGTTGCATATGTTTTACAATGGTTTTTAAGTGTTTTTCATGTGTTTTTACAAGTATTTCAGATGCATATTTCATCTGTCTTCGGACGTATGTTTCAAGTGTTGCATCTGGATGTTTCAAAAATAGATCGGGTGTTGTATCTCCCTCCTCCCTTTATGCTGCCTCACCTCGGTGTCTCCTTCTCTTCCTGATGCCGGCTGGGCATTCACCGCTCTCTCCTCTGCTCCATGCTGGTGACGTTCAGGGCGGCACGAGTCCTGCGTGGACGCACGAAACGGCGCGAGCGCTCCGTCCATCAGCACGTCCAGGCAAGCCCGGTGGCCAGTGACGAGAGATCGGGAGAGAAATGAGGTGGCTTTTTGCAGCTTTGTTCGCATCGTCCTTCCCAAGTACGGAGTAGGAGTTAGCTCCACGGTGCTAGGTCCGTCAACCTCGGCACGTCATTCTGTGTTCTGACGATGCCCAGTTGTTCCTGGTCGTTAGTGAGACCCTAACAGTGATTAAAATGCAATTAAGAGCATACATGGACCGGGACGACGCGAGAGAACAAGTTTAAGATCCAGCGATGCACTTTACTCTGAAAACAATCACAAAACACAAAAAAATGGCAAATTCGCTCTTCCAAATTTCATGATCACATCTCATCGAACTTGAGTTCCTCTATCATCATTCATCATCTCACCGGATTCCAACTAACGCCCTGTTCGTTTGGCTTATAAGCCGTACTTTTTGAGCCAACGAACAATATTTTTCTCTAACAACAAATCAGCCCGCAGTACTTACAACAATGGCTTATCAGCCAAGCGAACAGGGCATAAAACATTGATGCCCATCCAACTAGACTAGTTCCACCCAATCATATCTATCCCATCAAACAGCACAGCTTCAGGCCCCACCACATAGTCCTCGTCTTATTGTGTTGAGCTTGGCGTGTCCACGCCATGGGACTTTCTCCCGGCTTCGACGGCCTCCCTGTTTGTTTGTTTCATCAACATGACCACAAGATCTTAGCACAAGAACAGCATGCTAGCAAAACAAAAAGGCATCTTCTTTACAAACAAGGGAATACTTCTAAGTTCTAACCTGAATGCGCTGACAAGCTCTTTGTTCTCCGGATCAAGCTGCACCCCCTCATAAAAGGCGTTGGCGGCGTCCTCAAACCTCTGCCAGGATCACCGCAAACAGCAAATGAACCAGTCATCATCTAAAGACAAATCAGAAGCGGGTGAATTCCCAATCACATCACAGTGCCTCGCGTACCTGTAACAGACGATGGGCCGCACCTTCCCTGTAGCAAGCTTTCGCCCAATCTGGTCTCAATGCCCGGCATGCTTTCGCATCCTCCAGGGCTCGTTCAGCTTGCCCTGCTCGCAGCCAGCAGAGGCTTCTGTTTGAGAGCACTGTTGCGTCAGTTGGGTCCAACTCTGTAGCCTGAAATGCAATTCCATACTAACATTAGTCTCTTGCGGCTAAAGTAACAGCACTCTGGACATGAAGAATAACAGCTGGATCTCAGGTACGGTTAAAAGCACAATTCCAGAGTTCAATATTGCTGTGCTTTGTCTATGCGGAAAAAACATTCCATCTTAGTTACCTGCGTATAAGCATCCACTGCTACAAGGTAGTCCTTTCTTCTGAAGGCATCATCACCCCTTGATTTGGCTTCCAAGGATCTTTTCTTTGTCTCGGGTGACACCTGCGCAGCCAATTAACTAATGTCAGATTTCAATTTTCTGCTAACCTCAACAATTAAATCAAGTCTACCTCTATTTAAGATGAAAGAGGCCTACCCCTGATTATGTCCTAATACAAGTATATGACTTGACTGTCAATATAGTACAAGCCCGGACCGACACCAAAACTATGTAACAAGTGCATGACATACCTCAACAGTTTGTGTTCGGCCTGATTTCAGAGATGTCACTTCCTTCAATTGAGACTGCAAAGTTTGTTCAACAGTTAGCAGACACGGAGAGTTTTTCTTTTTTTGGTTAAAGGTTTATGGATCCTATGACAATGGAAAATAGCTAAAATGTTGATTCAAGAGGCACCTTTTCCCCATACTCTTTAGGCAGCATGTGTTCTATAATCCCATCTACGTTCCAGTTTGAAACACCTGGAATTGGGGATGTTAATGGTAAAAGAAGTTCCACAGCTTCACGGTTATTTCTCCAAGCAGCAACCTGAACTGGCTTCAGTTCATCCTGAGGTAGAAAATCACACGGCAATCAAGTTGTATTCAGTGTTCGTTGGCATGGTCTGGATACAAAGACCAAAAGATTGCTGCATCTTTATGGATATTTAAAACAGGTCAACACATAGCATGAACCTGACATTGAAATTTCAGTATGACACTACTTGTTTTATTACGATGAAATACAACTTACATCATCGCAGGTATTCGGGTCAGCTCCAGCTTTAAGCAAACATTTGATAACTTCTATATTTCCACTATCTGCAGCAATATGCAATGGGGTTGCTCCACCAGCCTTGACATTTGGGTTTGCACCAGCCTACATTGCATATTATTCGGTTAGTTTCTGAGGTAGAAGTCATAGTTGATACTCCTTCCATCTGTAAATAGAAGGCGCAACTCCTCCAGCACCAAGACCAGTAAACGATTTAATTTACGTGCATTCTGAGGAAAGCATTTTGGATGTCGCGCATGCGTGCATGCAGGAATGGCCAGCCCATTCACTCCTCCACGCGCGAGAGAGAGACCATGCACGCTCTGTGAGTAACGGTCTGTGCATGCGGCGAGGGAGGCGATGAGGTTAGCAGTCACAGCAGTAAATGTTGCATGTGCGTGAATGGTGCCAGGACTCGGCCGCCTTGTACACTCAGACTATAGAAAAAGTGGTTACGCCTTCTATTCACGGACAGAGGGAGTACAAGGTATTAGTAACTAAGTACATGGAACAATATTGTGTTGCATGTATCAGTCAACTAAGCATTTTGGTCCCCCCCCCCCCACCCCCCACCCCCCCACCCCTGAAACTCCTTTATGCTGGCAAACAAGCATCACAGTTCGCATTGCATAATCTAAGCAAGACTGAAAAAGAGGGGCACAAGAAATATGCTTAATTTTATTTATGTGCGTATTCCTACGAATCCCAAGGGCATAGGACACAGCATGAGTATTGCTAGAGTTGTGATTTCCTTATTGGGCTAACCCTAGAAGGGTAGCAATGTATATTGGTCATACATGGGCCTCATGGGCCTAATACACATACTCTCATACTCCAACACCCCCCCGCAGTCTGAGCTACCGGCGCAGCGGAGTTACAGACTGGACATGAAAAGAAGCACACACGATCACACGATCCCCCCCCACAGACGCAACTAGCCACCAATGATGTTGAGGCTGGAGCGAAACTCGGTGAAGGTCGATGACGGGAGGCCCTTGGTGAAGATGTCGGCAAACTGGGAGGTGGTCGGGACGTGGAGGACCCGAACATCGCCGATGGCAACCCGATCACGGACAAAGTGTAGGTCGATCTCCACATGCTTGGTCCGTTGGTGCTGCACAGGGTTGGTGGAGAGGTACACCGCACTGACGTTGTCGCAGTAGACCAACGTGCTCCGGGAGAGAGGGCTGTGGAGCTCGGCAAGGAGCTGTCGGAGCCAGGAGGCCTCAGCCACGCCGTTAGCGACAGCTCGGTACTCCGCCTCGGCACTGGATCGGGAGACCACCGGCTGGCGCTTGGACGACCAGGACACCAGGTTGCCGCCCAGAAAGACAGCGTAGCCGGAGGTAGAGCGCCGAGTGTCCGGACACCCGGCCCAGTCGGCGTCAGTGTAGACGACGAGCTCGGTGGAGGAAGACCGCTGAAGGAGTAAGCCGTGGTCGACAGTGCCGCGGAGGTAGCGGAGGAGGCGCTTGAGCGCAGTGAGGTGAGGCTCTCGGGGATCATGCATGTGAAGGCAGATCTGCTGTACTGCATAGGTGATGTCTGGCCTGGTGAAGGTGAGGTACTGAAGGGCACCTGCCAGACTCCGGTAAGCAGTGGGGTCTGCCACGGCGGTTCCCACGGCCTCGGACAGCTTGCCCTGTGTGTCAACTGGAGTAGAGCAGGGCTTACAGTTAGTCATCCCAGCACGCTCCAGGATATCAAGAGTGTACTGCCGCTGGTGAAGGAGAAGGCCGGTGGGGCGAGGCTCAACAGTGACCCCGAGGAAGTGGTGGAGCACACCAAGATCCTTCATAGCAAACTCCTGCTGAAGAGAGGCGATGACACGGCTGAGTAAGGACGGACTGGAGGCTGTGAGGACAATATCATCAACGTAGAGCAGCAGATAGGCAGTCTCAGCTCCATGGTGATAGATAAACAGGGACGTATCTGACTTGGCCTCCACAAACCCCAGTGTCAGCAGGAAAGCAGCAAACCGAGAATACCACGCCCGGGGGGCCTGCTTGAGCCCGTAGAGAGACTTGTTGAGCCGGCAGACCATGGCCGGACGAGAAGAGTCAACAAACCCCGCTGGCTGGCTGCAGTAGACCGTCTCGGTGAGAGTCCCGTGGAGAAAGGCATTTTTGACGTCCAGCTGATGCACGGGCCAAGAGCGACTGAGAGCCAGGGAGAGCACTGTGCGTACGGTGGCCGGCTTCACCACGGGGCTGAAAGTCTCATCATAATCGACTCCAGGGCGCTGAGTGAAACCCCGGAGAACCCAGCGAGCCTTGTACCTCTCAAGGGAACCATCAGCCCGCCGCTTGTGTGTCCAGATCCACTTCCCGGTGACGACGTTGGATCCGGGTGGACGGGGCACCAGATCCCATGTCTGGTTGGCGAGGAGAGCCGCGTACTCCTCTTCCATCGCGCGGCGCCAATGAGGGTCCGACAAGGCGTCGCGAACGGAAGAGGGAACAGGAGAGATCTGCGGGTCGTCGGGCATCGTCGCGAGAGCCCGGGGCCGCAGGGTTCCAGCCGCGTGTCGCGTCACCATAGGGTGAACATGCCGCGGGTGTCGGTGAAGGAGTTGCGGGTGGTACACCGGCGACACGACACGGGCAGCCTGAGGCGGCGGCGGCGGTGTAGGGGTCGCCGGCGGAGAAGGGGCCACCGGTGGTGTAGGCGTCACCAGTGGAGAAGGGGACCCCGGTGATGCCGGAGGCAGCGGTGCCGCCGGCACACGGCGCCGGTAGACGTGCACCGGCTGGGCGAAACGCGCAGGAGGTGCGACAGGCAGCGTCCCCGTACCCGCTGCGGACGTAGGGGTAGGAGCAGCTCCGGAGGGCGACGCCTCCGGACCCGGGCAGGGCGCAGGGCCAGGGGCGTCACTGGTGGGTGGCGAGCGGGGGCACGGGCCCGGCGAGGGGCACGGGGAAGCAGTACCTGCAGGAGACAGCGGTAAAAGTGGCTGGACCACCGTGTCAGTGGGAAACAAAGAGAAGGGGTCCGGATCGGGGGTGGGAGATGGGGTGGTGGTGGTGAAGGGGAAGACAGACTCATCAAACACCACATGGCGAGAGATGATGACCCGACGGGAGGTGAGGTCAAAGCACCGGTACCCCTTATGATCCGGGGAGTACCCAAGGAAGACACACAGAGTGGAACGGGGAGCCAGCTTGTGGGGAGCGGTGGCAGTGGTGTTAGGGTAACACGCACACCCGAAGACACGAAGGTGGTCATACCGAGGAGGGGTACCGAAGAGAGCGTGGTGTGGTGTGGGAGCCGGGCAGGCAGCGGAAGGAAGGCGGTTAAGGAGATAGGTGGAGGTGTGCAGACTCTCTGCCCAGAAGCGAGCAGGTAGCGACGCCTGGAGCAGAAGGGTGCGCATGGTGTCGTTCGTGGTGCGAATCATGCGCTCGGCCTTGCCGTTCTGGGAGGAGGTATACGGGCAAGACATGCGCAGCTGGACACCGTGAGAGAGGAAGAAGGCACGGGAGGTGCCGTTATCGAACTCACGGCCATTGTCACACTGGACGGCCTTGATGGTGAGGCCGAACTGAGTAGACACCCAGGCGAAAAAGTGGAGAAGAGTGGTGAAAGTATCCGACTTCGCACGCAAAGGGAAAGTCCACGAATAATGCGAGAAATCGTCAACCACCACAAGATAGTATTTATACCCAGAAATGCTGATGACAGGAGATGTCCATAGGTCGCAGTGTACAAGATCAAACACATGCGTAGCATGTGAAGAAGAAGAACAAAAAGGGAGACGAACATGACGGCCCAGCTGGCACGCATGACACAAGTGCTCATCGTGAGCCCGAGTACAACCAATGTCGGAACTGCGACTAAGCTGCGTCAGAGCATCACGTCCAGGATGGCCAAGGCGACGGTGCCAAGTGGTGGAAGAAGGAGTGGCGGCGAAGGCAGCTGACAAAGTAGACGGCGACGAAGAGGAAGCAGACGCCGGAAACCGAAGGGTGTAAAGGGGTCCCGTGCTGTCACATCGGAGAAGAGGACGCCGGGAAGCCAAATCCTTCACAGTAAGACCAGAAGAGTCAAATTCAACAGAACAAGAATTGTCAGCTGTAAAACGACGAATAGAAAGAAGGTTGTGAACCATAGAGGGTGCAACAAGAATGTCAGGAAGACGAAAGGAACCATGAGTGCCGGCGGCCCCCACGGACGTAACTGGAATACATGAACCATTCGCGACCATGATGGACGAAGGATGAGAGGAAGAAGGAGGGTGAATAGAAGAGAGTATACCAGGGTCTGGAGTAGTGTGGTAAGTGGCACCCGAATCGGCAATCCAGTCGGTACCAGCAGGCGGTGTCAGGGCCATGGTGCTGAAGGATCTGGCCAAGGCCGCCGGGTTCCAACCGACAGGCCCGGGCAAGATGTCGGGAGGTGGCACCCACGAAGATGGGCAGTGAAACCCTGGAGGAGCTCCAGTGAGCAAGGCTGCTGGTGGGCGAGGCTCTCCGCCTGGAGCCGGGAAGGGCCACATGTAGATGCGCCCCGACCACGGGTTGTGGAAGGAGGGCGAGGGTGCACCCCGTGGAGTCGCGGGCGTAGGGGCTCCGGAGGGCGACTGCACCGGTGTGTGGTGGCTTCCGCGGCCCCCACGTCCCCCTCCACGGCGACGGCGGCCGCCACGGCCCCCTCCACCCCCGCCCGGCCCGGGGGGAGGAGAACCAAGAAGCGACGACGGCGGTGGAGCGAGGGAACGCGCCGGAGGAGTAGCGGCCAGGGCAGTCGAGGAAGACGAGGACCCTGGCGTGGAGGTGGACCCTGGCTGGACGCCCTGAGTGAGCTCCTCCATGACAAGGTCGTCGCGGACCTGCAGGAAGGAGGGAAAGGGCCTCTGCCGGGTGATCCACGTCCGGAGGTGGGCGTAGCGGTCACTGAGCCCGCGGAGGACATTGAGGACCAGGATGCGGTCCTCCACGGGCCAGCCAAGGTCGCCGAGGGAGTCCGCCATGCTCTTCATGCGCCGGCAGAAGTCGCCAACGGAGAGGTCACCCTGGACGAAGGTGCGGAAGCTCGCATCGAGACGCAGGGCCCGGGCTTCGGCATTGCCCAGAAACTGGCCCTCGAGTGCAAGCCAGGCCCGGCGAGCGTCAGCAGAGTTGCGGACGAGGTCGTGGAGGTCCAGGGAGATCGTCCCGATGATCCAGGAGAGGACGACGCTGTCCAGGCGCAGCCACGATGAGGTCTGGACTGCGACCGAGGCGTCGACTAGGACGTGGTCGTCGAGGGCGTAGCGGCGGAGGGTGAGAAGAACCAGGTCCCTCCAGCGGGCGTAAGAGGGCGACTCAGGTTCGAGGACGACCGGGACGAGGAGTCGGATGTTCTGGACACCCCCGGCCTGGTAGTGGAGCTGAGCGACGTGCGGGTCGGCCGGGTCGTGCCAGATGACCGTGGTGTGAGACGCGCGGTGACCCGTCGAGCCGGAGGAGGTGGCCGCGGTGTCGTAGGATGTAGGGAGGACGAGGAGCTGCTCCGCCTCAGCGATCTGGCGGGCCAGGGCATCAGCCGCGTCGCGCTCGCGCTCCAAAGCGAGGGCGGCCGCCCGCACCCGGGCCTGGCTGTCAGCAGCAGCAGCCCGTGCAGCCACGAGAGCAGCGGCGAGAGCGGAGCTGGCCCCTGCCGTCTGGAGAGGGGCAGGGGGCGGCAGAGGAGGAGGAGCGGGGAAGAAGAAAGGCTCCAGGTTCTCCCCCGCACCCCCAGCGGCAGTCGGGGGGTGGCTGTCTGCCGCAGTCACGGAGGCGGCGGGGCGGCCAGGCGCCCACAGCCCGCGCCCCGGCGGGCAGCGGCCAGTGGCCAGGCTCCTGCGCCCCCAGCCCGGGCGGGCAGGGCCGCCTGCGCCGCCCGCAAGCGGGGCTACGTGCTGCCGCCCGCGCCCATGCCCGGTAACGCTGGCCGCTGCGCCAGCACCGCAGGCGCCAGCCTGAGCACGCACCGCCGCGGCGGACCCACCCGCCGCCCGCGCTGCGCGGCACCCGCGCCGCCCCGGCAACGCGCCCGCAGCCCCGCGCGCGCGCAGGGCTCGCCAGCCGACGTCCGCGGCGGGGGATCCGGCGCGGCCGCGCGGCGGCTGGCCCAGGACGGGTAGGGAAGGGAGGGGAAAGCCTGGAAGTAGGTTGGGGAGGGGGGGAGGGCGGCCAGCCATTGGCGGCGGCAAGAAATCGGCCGGCGACGCCTGCGGGCTGGGGAAGGGGGAGGAAGGAAAGCCAGGCTCTGAAGGCTCTATACCATGCTAGAGTTGTGATTTCCTTATTGGGCTAACCCTAGAAGGGTAGCAATGTATATTGGTCATACATGGGCCTCATGGGCCTAATACACATACTCTCATACTCCAACAAGTATAGTAGGGGGAAAATACAGGTGTTCTACTCATCAAATTAGACTGCGTACCTCGATTAGAACCTCTAAGCATGGGAGGGAACCTGCAGCAACAGCAGATAACAATGCTGTGACACCATCATCGTTTTCAGTATTTGGCTGCAAAAAAAAAAGATATATAAAAAGAATTAGCCCAATCACAACGTTATAGGAAGCCTAAATAACTTCATGACATACTCAGGAATCATGATTTAATTATTGTGCTTCCAGATTGGCACATCTGGATCCAGAGAAACATATGCATCTCTTGCATGGTGGCTTGAAACGCTCAAACATGTCTAGATGAAAGATGTCACTAACAGCAGATATAAGTCTGGAAAAGGCAAAGGTTCATAACTAACGTTTGCTGCACCTACTGGGTTGGCTACCAGATAATCAATTGATTGTCTTTGACATTTATATTAGTCCCGTTATAAATGTTGGCTTCGTAGACTTCTGTGCTTTTGTCCTGGTCTTGTAGGTTTTGAACACTATTTCAATACATTAGTAGCGAACTAGGGTTCTCCTCTATTGTTCTCCGGACCAAACACAAAAAACGAAAGGAAGAGATTATTGCTGCAAGTTTCTTTTTATTGGTTGTTGTTGGTTCAGATCAAGGAGAAAGGGTTGCAATTAGGAAAAAAAATAAATGGTCATGGAGATAAGTACTGAGGTGAATTGACAGCATCGGAAAAGTTACAAAGCTTAGCCAGCCTAATGTGTAATGCTAAACTGAATATGTAGTCAGCATGTTTTGAAAGAATAATCGAAAACCGAGATCTGTACCATATAATACATGTAAGAGGTACGGTACCTTAGCATTGTGTTGAAGCAGAAGTTTGACAGCATCCGGATTGCCATGACCAGCAGCCCACACGAGGGGAGTGCCAGCGTCACTTTCTGATTCGACGTCAACTCCCTTGGAGAGGAGAAGCTTCATGAGCTCTGTGTTTCCTGCTCAAGAAAAAGAGACGTTGGTATACATGATTTGGTGATTATTGACTGGTGGAATGGCGGTGGTGTGGAAGGGGCAGAGCACGAAGAGGCCGCGCATGTTATGTTATGTTACCTATGCCTGCAGCATTGTGTAGCGCTGTGGCTCCTAGGTTGGTGGCCACCGAAGGATCAGCTCCATGGTCAAGGAGGTACTTGGCAGTGTCCAGATGGCCCTGGCGTGTCGCATGGATGAGCGGAGTTTCGCCTATGGAGTAGTATACAGATGAGATATGGCATAATGCATGATACATTGATACTACAGTAGGCATACCGCATACAGATGGTGTTTGTATTGTATTGGCTATTGATTGCAGTGTAGTGCCGTATATACACACAGTAGAGATGAAAAGCAAAGCAAAGGAAAGCGGAAATGTGGTATTAGAATGGTAGTCTGGAAGGTACCAACCATCATCGTCCTTTGGGTCGACTGGGAGGCCGAGCTCGCCGATGAGGAATTCGCAGACGTCGGTACGGCCCTCGCGCGCGGCGAAGTGGAGGGCGGTGCGCTTGTTGGCGTCGCGCACGGCGGCGGCGACGGAGGCGGCGCCCGTGCCGTCCTCGTCGAGCGCCGCGACGAGGCCTGCAAGTAAGCACCGGGAGAGAAGATGGCGAAGACGGTGGTAGTAAGGAGCGAGTTGAATCGATGAAGGAGGACAATCGAATCTTGAAATCGGATCGGCACGTACTCTTGAGAGACTGGAGGTCGCCGGCGCGCGCAGCCTCCAGGAAAGCCTGCACCTTGCTCCGAGCTGCCAATTCCAAGCAATGTGGGGAGTTAACCAAACTGAGCGAGCGAGAAGCGGGGATTGTTTTGGTGGATCCAGTAGAAGCTAGATACCTGAGAGGGCGGCGGTGGCGTCGGCCATGAGAGAAGCGGACGCTTGGGTTTCCAACCGGGATGGGGAGGGGAAAGTGGAGGCGGCGCGGCTCGGCGGCGGTGAGGGAGGCAGATTTCTTTCTCAGAGCGGGCGAAGTCAGGCGGAAGAAGAGGAGTGGACTCAGGCGGTCGAGCCGGGCCGGGTCTCTCTCTCTTTCTCTTCTAGATAGAGTCTACTATGAGCGAAAGGCCCATTAGAGTTACAGCCGTTCCTTAGCACTAAATTTGTTTTTGTCTATCTACATTATAATATTAGCCGCCCATGAAGCCATCAAAGCAACGGCGTTCAAATGGGTGTGATCTCCACCTCCACGACAACGTCTTCAAGGAGGAAAACAGCATCTATTGATGTAGCCAACACCGAGGTTCAATCCAATAAGTTGGCTAATGGCCGATTTCAAGGCTATATGATTATATACACCGAGACGTTTGGCACCCCGTACATAAGATGGTTATTGGAGGTGTGGATAGCAAAAAAAATTGGAATCAGCTGGTTGAGCACAACTTATTGGATTAACATAATCTATCTAGCCTACATGAGTGAAGATAGAAAAGCCTATAGCTAAGCTCGAGCTATACATGGCCAACCGTGCCGCACGGCACGGGGCATGGCACTAGCACGATTGGGCACGGCACTATGCGACACCATGCCGTGCCGACCTTGCGGCCAGGCACGTCACTACGGAGGTGGAGCCCTGCCGTGCCGTGCCGATGGGCACGACGCCCCGCCAAGCCTGTGTCAGCCCGTCGCCATGGCCACGCGCCGTCGAGCCAAAGCCGCGTCTCCACCTAGACGCGCAGCCACCAAGCAAACGCGCCTCGCTGCCCCTGGATGAGCGCCGCTGCCGCGTGGACGCACCACCGCCGAGGAGACGCGCCGCCGGCCGCGCGCGCGCCTGCGACGCCACAGACGTGCGCGGATGCGCCCCCACCGCCACTACTGCAGGGACGCGGCCCGACCTCGGACAGCCGCCGTGGAGACGTGCCCCGGCCTCGTGCCGCCGTAGTCGCGGTCAGATGCGCCACACGCCATCAGGAAAGAGAGGAGAGACGAGACAGCAAGAAGATAGGGTTTGGGAGTGAATGGTGCTTGCTTATATACTTGTGTTTTCCATCCAACGGTTCAAATTCATCGTGTGTTCATCCGATGGTCCAAATAAATCAGACCGCATAGTGCCAGGCCTTCATCCGTGCCGTGCCTGGGCTGGCACTACGGGCCGACATGGCGGCCCAGGCACGGCACTACTACCGGACCGTGCCCGGCACGGGCATGGAGGGAGCCGGGCCGGGCCATGCCTCTTCGTGGCACCCCATAGTGCCCGTGCCAGATGGCCAAATATAGCTCGAGCACACTCCATCCTGGTGCTAGATCCACCCCCCAGGTTTCTGATACATGAGTAGTAGTCGTTAGCTCATTCACGTACGCTAGGGCGGTCCGTCGGCTCCGTATCTTAGACCATTCTAAGGCCTTCGCTTGAAGGCGTCGTTGTAACCGCGCTATCTCATATCTTAATAAATAATACAAAGATGCACAAACCATTTGCTCAAGAAAAAAAAAATACATCCATCATACGTCTCGTAAAAGTTGTAATGTAAACTCATTTAAAAAAAAGGTCGTACTTTCTTTGTGAACTTGTCGTGACACATCTTTCAAAAGAAAGGAGCTTTACAAACATGCAATGTGACAAAATGTGTTCGTCGAACGAGCAGCACGTGAGTGGCATCTCGATGATCAACCGAACACAAACACACCTATTGGACGACTACACAGATCTAGGGAACGAACGGTAGCAATGAGCTAATGACACCAGCGCAGCATAGCCGGTCTGCAAAGCTTTTCCTTCGACTGTCACTTCTTCAGACAACGCACCCGTAGCCTATAGACGCCCTGAAACACTTTGTGGTTTATTTCTCTCCTTTCAAATCAGCCGCGAGACGATGAGTGCAAGTGAATCGGAACCTTTTAATGGCAAATGTGAGGAGAATCGAAAGAAGCTGTTAAACATGTGAAATCAAAGGAGGAAGGTGGAGAGAGAAAAGGCTGCACGGTCGAAAATTGATACTTTCTCTACTCACAAAACCATACCATTTATTAGGGACAAGGTCTTGTAAAACCTTAAAAACTACTACTCTATCTCAAAATATAAGGCATATATGTATTTCAGGACTCAAACTTTGTAATATTTGATCAATAATAATTAGACTAATCATATGATAAGTTTATGCTGCAAAAGTAGTTGCGTTAGATTATTTGTATTTGCACTTTTGTTGCCACAAATCATATATTATAAAAACAATTAGTGTTCAAATCATGTCTTATATATTTTGGGACGAAGGAAGGACAAACATCAATTACAATTGAACTTTTTTTTTGAAACCATATAAGTTATATGCTTGGAATTGCATTGAAAAGTACTTACTAAAGTCTTGAACAAGAGGCTGGTACTAAAAAAGACATATATGCATTAAAACAACTAATCTTTGATTATCAAGCCTGGAAGACCCTGCTAATTTTACTCAAGAAGTTCTCTATACTATACTCTTCTTTTACTGAAGTTCCATACTATAGACAAACCCTGGAAAAAAATTATAGGCCTCGCTTACTTTTATTTCATGGAAACAACACTACTACACAAACTTTGCTGGAGGCGGACGCTTTTGATTTTCCGCGGCGGGCAAAGCCATCCGCCGCGGCCTAGAGGCCACGGTAAATCGTGGCTTAACCGCAGCGGGCGGGCTTTAACCGATTTACCGCGGCGGACGGTGTAACGTGTCCGCCGCGGTAAATATACTTTTACCACGGCGGTCACGTTGCACCGCCCGCCGCGGTAAATTATTTTACCGCGGCGGACACCTTTCGTGGCCTGCCGCGGTTATGTTCGTTAGCCGTGGCGGGCATTATTATTTGCCCGCCTCGGTAAATTATTTTCTGAATTAAAAAAAATACAGCAGGCATATAAATTCAAATTCAAATCACATCCAGATTTCACAGATTAAACTTAAAAAGTATGCATGCATTACACATGAGATAATATACATATATATACATTCACTTAGTCATTCTTGTCATCGTTAATTCATTACATTTACATATTAAAGTCGTTATACATGCCCTAAGGAGTAATCCTGCGGACGCATCATCGTGGGTCATTTTCTCAGCCTCTCGTACTCCGGTAAAATCGCTAGCTGGCTGTTTTCATTGAAGAACATGCTCCCTTCAAGCACGCATTTGTCTAAGACAAACTTACATATGTCCGCCTTTGTCTGCTTGAAGGAGTGTTGGGTGCTCTGCACGTCTCTCCACCAGTTCAATCCATTCTTGAGCACCCTTCAACTGCTGCTGTACTGCTTGCACTCCCTCAGGTACTCACAGACGTAGAAGCCACAGGTTTGTGATCCTACCGATTGTTTGGCACACTGCATGATCGATACACAAGCATTAGAATACAGGCATTAGAACGCTTATGAATAGAAAGCACAATTAAACCTTTCAAATACTTACCGGAAAGTTACGTCTGATTTTGATGTGGTTCTTATGCTTAGCCTTAAAATTCTCTGTTCTTCGATCATAGCATTCAGGATCCTTCACGTACTCCTTATAAGCGCTATACGAAATGTACTAGTATTAGGCAGGGCATTAGAACGCATATGAGAAGACAGTTCAGTCACTTACACTCTGAGGCAATCTTCAAAGGCCTTGTACCCTTTTAAGTTTGGCATTCTCAACGAATCAAATACGCAGGCCCTGTCATCCTGAGGGTAGATGATAAATGCAACCCAGTGACCCTCGAGGCCTTGGCTGCGCCATTGAAACAAAATACAGGTTACGACGAGAAATAATAATACTAGCTAGCTACCCACTTATCTCTACAGGCATGTCTTCGACTTACCCAAAGTGGTAGGCAGCTACGATACACCCATTTCTCCTGATCTTCTTCATTGCTCCTAGTATGTACCTTGAAATGTTCAACTTCTCATTGTCCATCAGTTTCTTCCTGTGCGCCTCTCTCTGTCGCTTGGTCAAGTCTTTCATGGTTGGATGATTGTCATCTAGGTGGTAACCAATGATGACTCTTTGAGCAATATGCATTGGAGATAGATAGATAACATCAAGTTTTAGTTCCTTGGATATATAGGCCATCAACCTGCAAGGACAAGCCATCGTGGCATATATAAGTAGTCTTGACCGATTCAAAGGCAGGTGATATGTGAAACTCACAATTCATCACTTACATAGAGAACAAGGTGACTTGGGCGATGTCAAGGTCTTGTTCCCGTAGTAGTTTGTACACGTCGTGGAAGTCCACGAGGAGTTCTACATCGTTGCCGGGCAAGTGGAAGTACTCCGCCACAACCTTGACTAGAAAACCATGCAGGCCAGCTTTTGCCGCTTCCATGTACCAGAGATGAAACCTCCTTGTCTCCCACCTTTCCTCGTCGACGAGCTGGGCCTTGGTTATCATGAACTTCCCATGCTCGTAATGGCCGGGGCAGTCATCCGATTCAGGAAATAGATGGAAATGTGATCTCGGCCTGGGATAGAAATGTTAGTACCACATTATGGCAAAGAAAAGTTATTAGCAAATTATGCTCGCCGCTACCATACCTTTTGAACTCAAGTGAGTATGTGAGATGCCCTTGGTCGCCTTTAGTCTTCGCCGGCGGTGGAGGATAGTGGCTTGTGCTCGCAATGGCAGCAGGCGGTGTCTTTGCCCCCGGTTCCTCCGTGCCTCCCGGTCCTATATTCACCGATGGTGCTGTCGTCGTCGGCGTCGAAGAGCTCACTCCAGATGCACCGCCACTCGCACCAACTCTTTCGCCGTGAAATGTCCAGACGGTGTAGCCCTCGACAAAACCATACATGATCAAATGAGTTTGCACCTCGCTGTCTCGGTGGGCTTTCAGGTTCTTGCAACGAGAACATGGACATATGGTTGTCATCCGCTTCAGTCTCTCACGGTGAGCTTTACCAGCAGCAATAAACTTCCTTAATTCAAAGAGGTACCGCGGATCATTCACTCTATCGATCCGGTACATCCATTCCGACCTATCCATCATACATGCGAACATTATCCGTCACAATCAACAAATAAAGAAGAATTAGGAGAAATTGATGATTTTTACGTCCAAAATCATGAAAAAGAGAGGAAATAACGATGTGAAAGATGAAGCATGCATCTATGATGAATCTAAGGTTAAAGAAATACATGACATCATTTTTTCCATTAAAATTGATCTAGATCTAGATATAGATCTAGAGAGAACTCTAGGTGATGGAAATAGAGAGAGGGGATGGAAGGAGAGAGGGGGAGCCTTTATGAACCTCTTATGATATCCTCCTCCCTCAAATCCAAGCCCTTCAACTCAAATCAAAAGTTTCTTCAAATTTTAGGGCAAAACCTCCCCCATGAGTTTGAGAGAGAGGAAGACCCGTGGAGAAGACGAAGGGGCGGCGGTGATTATTTGTACAGGCTTTACCGCAGCGGGCAATATAAAGCGCCCGCCGCAGGAAATGAACTCTTTACCGCGGCGGGCAGTTTAAAGAGCCCGCTACGGTACATCGTATTAACCGCGGCAGGTGATTCATACTGCCCGCCGCGGTAAATAACGATTTCCTGCGGCGGGCAAATAAGGTGGCCCGCCGCCGTAAACCATTTTCCCGCAGCGGACGCCTCGGTGGCCGGCCTCGCTGGCTGGCCACCGGTTAACCGTGGCGGGCAAAAGAGGTGCCCGCCATGGAGCCCATTTTGGCCACGCTGCGCAAATTGATTCCTGTAGTAGTGCAAGGATGGCAGCAGCGCACACCACTTCTTTGTCCAGCGGCGAGCAATTCTTCTCATCGACGTCGTCTTGGTCCTCCTCGATACACTGTGCTTCTTGATCAGAGTCGGAGGACGTCCTTACGCCGCCCTCCTCCTCCTGTTGGTGTAAGAAGGTCATGATTTCGGCGTCCTCCTTGTTGGTGTAGCGAAGGAGCACGAGGCCGAGGCCGGTGGGCCACGCGTGTGTATATATATATATATTTGTAGTTTTGAAGAGCTACGACTACTAGTAGGAGATATAATACGACGTATCGTATCGTATCGTATCGTATCATTCATGCACACAAGATATAGTCTCCTTATATATTTTTGAGCAAAAAAAAATGAACAGATTTTCGGTCTTCGTTCCGCACTTGCTAGGCCGGGTGGGCCCATCATGAATATATCTAACTAAGCCCAGCCCAAATTTAGTCCAAGCTGATGCCGATAATTTCCCAAATTTAGCCCAATCTGGTGTCAATAATTTTGAGGATTCCAATAATTAAATGGCAATGCTACAGATAGGACGCCAGCAACTCCCCTCCGACGCGTGGCGTGGCGTGACGTGCGCGCACCCTACCCAACGAGCTCATCTCTCTCGTGCTTCCCTACTGCTCCTCTCTCGCTCGCTCGCTCGCTTGCCCACCCCGGCGCGCCCTCCCCCACCCCGGCACCCTCACCCACAGGAGTCCCCAATGCTGCAGATCCGGCCGCCCTCTCCCCACCCCGGTGAGATCCATGGAAAACGAGCGAGATCCATGGAGGTGGCGCGGCGGTGTTGCAGGGGAGTGGGCGGCTCTCCCCCACCCTGACGCGGCACCCTCCCCACCCTCGGTGGCCTTGGTGGCGGTGGTGCTCGCGCGCAGCCGCTCGTTGCCGTCTCCAACCCCGACGACTGGAATCGACTGGCCCATCTTTCCCCTCCCCCTATGTTGCATATATATGTTTCAAGTGTTTCAGGCGTTTCAGATGTATGTTCCAATTGTTTCATATGGATGTTGCAACAGTAGATCAGGAATGTTGCACATATGCATATGTTGCAACTGTTTCAGAGGCATGTTGCATGCGTTTGTTCAAAATGTTTCATCTGCTTCCAAACGTATGTTGTAATCGTTTTGATCTGGATGTTGTATATGTTTTCACACATATGTGCAACGGCATGTTCCAAACTGTTTCGTCTGTTTCTGTCTTCCATTGCAACAAGTGTTTTCCATGTTGTAAGATGCTAAGTGTTCTATCTGGATGTCGCATATGTTTTCACACATATGTTGCATGTGTATGTTCTAGATGTTTCATCTGTTTCAGACGTATGTTGCATTCAAGTGTTTCATGTTGCCCGTGTTTCATGCTGTTCGAAGAGTCAGGGGGCGTCGGGAAATGGGGCGCGGCGAGCCGGTGGCCGGTGGATGTGGCGCGTGGCATGCTGGGGGCCGGCGGTCGGGGGCACGACGGGGCAAGGGTGCGCCTGTGGGGGCAGGACGAACAGATGGGGATGGGGACGTCAGGCGTCGGGGCGGGCGTGTCAGACGTGCGGGCGGTCGTACAAATAAGCATGGCGAGGTGCAGAATTTTTTTATTCGCATATTAACGTTTCAGCGGAAATTTGCACCGTTGGACACTAAACGTCTGGATCGGATAATTAAATAGTCTCTTCAATCTTCATTCATAATTTGGTTATACAATACAACCGTCTCCAGCCGTGGCTTCGCAGTATCTCTACTAACTTGCGCTTCAGAATCATCCATTGTCTCCAGCCGTGGCTTCGCAGTATCTCTACTAACCTTAGCTTCAGAATCATCCATTGAAAGAGATAACAGGGTACTCACTTGAGCTTCAGAATCATCAAGTTCCATCGGAAGAGATAACAGGGTTTAGAGTAAACTGTTACTACTAACTCATGACCCGATTATGTTACAGAATAGAATACGGCAGTGCAATCCGAGGAGATACGAGTCAGTCAGTCAGCCTATTCGCTTGTTGGTTTCAGCAAAAGCTTATCAGCCATGGTACAGTATTTTTCTCTCACAGCAAACCAGCACCAGCCGAGCTTATTAGCTCAGAAACCAACCAGCGAAAAGGCTGAGTAAGTCGTACCAAACATTCTTTGGAAATAAATTGCACAAGTCACATAAACACAAGCACAAAGGTCTAAATCGAATTTGCTGCCAATGCATGCAAATCTTCACCCTAGCCAGATAGTTCTGATATGGAGGCACACTCGTTTCGTTTGTATACAAAAGAGTTTTGACACATGATGGTGGGACCCTTATCATCCACCCACCCACCCGTATTGCATTGCTAATTGCTATCACCTCCTCCTGTTTATCTATTGTAGCAGGACCTATCCATCTAGCTACAAAATTGCTATGGCGCTGCCATCCTGTCCTAACTTAAAGCAGAAGCCCTGAGCAAAGTGCCAAGCACAGGCATCCAGAGGCCCCCCAATCGGCTCGAGCTTGGGTTTTGTGTCTTCATGCTAGCTGCTTTAGCCGACGATAATGCTGATGATGATGATGATGGCCCATGCGAATGGGATGACTTCTCCTCAGATGATCCTTCCCTGTTTCTCGTACGACATGGTCGGCTAACACCTTCCTGCTCCTGCAATGCAACAACCTGATTGAATAAAAACACTGAAACGTATTGGATTGGACAAAATAAAAAGCTCCAACCCAACCAAACCTGCGATGTCGTCTCAGGCCGTTTGGCCGCAGGTGAAGCCTGCAGGGATGTCTCTGCTCTAGGCGATTCAGCTACAGGTGAGGAGATTGGCGATTCCAGAGCTAGACGAGGCAAACAGCTAGCCTGTTGGTATGGGGCAACTAAACAAAGTCAACAAATGAACCAGTCAAAGCTCGGACTAGGAAAAAGGCCGGACAAGGTATATATATGACTCTTTACCCTCCCAACAATTCGCTCCGAAGAGGAATCCATAACTGCAGGAATGGATGACGAAGAGACCTGAAACTCAAAACGCCTCTTCAGAACAGAGAACCAAAGGTGGAATACACAACACTTCAGATCACACCAGCATCGAGCTGCATATGCAATAATAAAGAGTAACACGGGCCATATATGTGACTTGCCTGACGAACATTGGCATTCTGGCTAGGTCCCATCTTTCGGGTGAACTCACATAAGTGATTTATTCCGTCTACCGTTTGATCCTGACAGGATTTGTAACCAGATAACGTTAGGCGCATGTACAATCTGTAAAGGGAACTGTGGTGCTATGACTTCTCCTTACCTGAGAGCTTTCAAGACGCCCCATCTTGGATTCCTGAAAGATGTATATACAGGGAGGCAGGGAGCATGACTCCATCAGTATGTGATACTTATATCCTCAACAGGGTACAAATGTGGTCCAGTACAAGGTGCCTACCAGAGTCCGAACTACAAGATTGACTGATTGCAAATCCTCCTGGAAAGCACTTAGATCTCCATGTATGATTCCAACCTACAGGTCAATAAGCTCTGCATCATTATCCACCTTCCAAATACATCAAAACCAGATAAATAAATAATGCTATGCTGCAATAAGGTTCCACCTCATCCCTTGTGCCTTCAATAATCTGCTGGGTTTCATCTAAACTAATATCCACACGATCAATCCTCCCAGCCAGATGTTTCCTTGTGACCTGAACAGTAGTAGCCAGAGAATTATGGATATGTATTGGTTGGAAATAAAACTGAAATTCTGGTGACACAATGCAGTCCCCTGAATGCAGCACAAGTGAAAATGGAAACAATTCAAGAAAAAACTTACAACGACAGAGTCTGAAACTTGATCCAAATGGTTGCCAACAGCAGTGCAAGCATCAGATAAACCACGCTTTGTCACAAACATCATATCAGAGAGTTTCCATCCCTGTACATTAATGCCCGAACTTTAGATACTAGTAGTAGCTACTATATTAGTCAAACATGACGTCTAACTGGTAAGATAGGGCTGTAACAATAATACAATATATGACCAGGATATTATTACTGGCATAAACATTAGCTGAAACTAAATAGTATTGAATGGTAATTTAGCATTGATGATCTGTACACTTCCATCCATAAACTAAAAAAATCAAACTTACCTTCCACTTTATATAAGCATAGCCGATAGCCCCAGCAACAACAACTGCTGTTATAGTATATACGCCGGGTCCTACAAGACGAGGGTGTAAGATAACAATTATCCAGGGCTCATTTGGAAACAAAATAACCCCCTCCAATCCATATATGCAATGAAAGGGGCTGGTGGGGAAGTTAGTTCATTTTCCACTCGAATCCATATGTTTTGGGAGGGAATAGGTTTGTCAAAAGAAGCCCTCCAGGATTCCGATAAATATTGTACAAATTACAAAGGAGTGGCAGTTATTGAGCCCTATGTGTTCAAGTCTTGATGAGGAGATCAATATATACCAATAAAAAACAATTGAAATAGCAAGGAAGCATGAGAAACAAGCAAAAATTATCAGAAAATAAGCATTACAAGCATCCAAAAATTTATGAGAATGTAAGTCCCATTCACATCTGATGCACGTTTGCTCTGGACCCATACACAAAAGCCATTCGCCGTTAACTTGTGTTTGTGAAAGTTCAACTGGTTAATAAACCATAACTAGTAGATGCCGAACCCACAGTGCATCAGTGCATGGATATCTTCAATAGAAGCCATAAGCAAGCACTGACCAGAATTCGCAGCCGGTGTCACTATTGTATTTGGTGTTGTGGCTAGGGTGTGTATCTGCTCCCTGAGATTGTTGATCTGAAATATCAAAGATCCCATTAATCACCATACCCTAGACGTTTAGAATTGTCCATATATATATCCTGAGAGCCAGACAAAAGTTAACATGTTAACAAACCTGAGATAGCAACTGGTTCTGATCGCTGCTGCCAGACTTTGCGTCACCGCCTTCTTTCCCATGTTTCTTCACAAACTGTATAATTAAGACAGGCAAGCACAAGCTAAGCTATAAACCCTGTGCCTATTCCTTTAAGATATACTATGTGCTACTCCCTAATTGTTTCCCTGTTGAGGGTCAATCTGACCAAGAAGGTAACAATACTACCTTGGCGGCTCCAGAGAATACATCCCCCAGTTTAGGAAGTTTGGCGTCACCAGTGAGAACGGATCCAGCGACGCCTGCAAGCAACATTGAACACGGTTACCACTTGCCGGTAACTGTGATTTTGCTATAAAGCAGCAGAACTTGTAAGACGTAAGCACGCGGTGCAAGATCATTGTTATCTAGGAGAAGTAATCGAGAAGCACTACACAATTCTTCAGCGAAACGAACAGGGCCTTCGCCAATACTAGCGAGTGGACGTACGGCAGCAGACGAACTAACGTACCTGTCACCCTAATTAATCCAACCAGGACCTAACGCAGCAAAATACTCGTAGCAAATTAAGCGAGCAGCCTGTAGCATGAAACTAATAGTAGCTAAGGTAGATTGGGTCTAGGCCATGAGACACCACAGACTGCTTCAAATTCAATCCAATCTAGCACAATCCCAACACCGCCGCGCCGCGAAATTAAAAGAGGAAGCAAGGGAGAGAAGCGGTTTGAGGGTGGGGAGCGGCAGTGACGAACCGGAGCCGAGGACGATGAAGACATTGCCGAACACCATGGGTGCCGCGACGGCGAACGAACGATCTGCTTACGACAGCGGCGGCGGCGATCTATTTATGACTCAATGTTCGCCGACTGTTCAAATCTCCTCTATCAAATCAATCAAACTACTTATGATTGTCTATATCTACTTTATTTATATATATACAGTACTTATATATTATAGAACCGGATTTATTTGTAGTATACTAGTTACAACTTGTTAATAAAACGCCCAGCCCAGCCCGTTAATAAGTTCTGTTGGGCTGGATGATTTTCCTAATTTTTACAGTTTTTTCTTATGAAAATGAATTATGAAGTTCATATATATATAATTCCTATAAATTTTTTGCATTCAAAGAGCCCCGAAAAAAAATCTCGTATTTCCGTCTAGGTTTTTGCTGCATATGACATGGATTTACTAGAAGATGGTACTATACATAGGATGATATTAGAAAATGTATTTATGTATTGAGACATTACTCCACTCTTATAAAGTCCTTCTTTTTCTTATTGTTGACCTTTAAAATGCATTGACAATCACTTGATATTACTAACCTTACACCGTTAACATCATTAGTTGGGTAAACCTCTAGGTTAGCGGGGCTTGCGCGATAGTGGTTTCGATGTGTGTTGGCTCGCTGGTGGAAGGCTTGGTCCTTTCTAGGAGGATGCACGAGGCACCCATCGTTCTGACTCCACGAAAACGAGATTGAAGCCTGACATGGCTCGCTCGATGCGAGCTGCGTGGACAAGTAAGGGCATGTTTAGATCTTCTCTACACTTTGGAGCACTTTAGCTCACTTTAAGCTCTGAAGCTCTTTTTTTTCGGAGCAAAAGCTTCAATGTGAGATGAGTTAAAGTTTAGGGCTAAAGTTAGGCTATTTATTTAGAGCTTTGGCTCTAATGTTTAGATGAGGAAATTCAAATAGACCCTAAAGCAATTGATAGCTAAATCCAGCCCATAACGAAGCAACCAATAACTTGTCAAATCTAGCTTGGTCCAAGTTCTGAAAACAAGTCCCGAACTTTCACGGGGATTACGCTGCCAAAGCTTTGTCCTAGGACATGGGCACGAGACCTGATGGATGACTCTGTATGTCCATAGGGAGGCAGAGGCGTCATCATGTGTGCTATGTGGTCCCTTTGGCAAAGCAGGAATGACCGCCGGCACGACAAGACGCCTATTGATCTGGGTGCAGCTATGGACTAGGCACTCGAGGCGTGCTGTCAGCTGTGGGGCGGTAAACAAAGGGATGTCGGGGCGAGCATCGATGTCGAACATGCATTGGCAACCACCAGAGGTGGGCTCTCTAAAGATCAATGTTGACGGGGCTTACCCCCGGGACTCAAACACGGGTGCAATGGGGGCAGTGTTGCGGGACAACAATTGGATTTTTATGGCTGCATCAGCGCACTTGATGGATTCGTTGGGCTCAGCTCTCCTTGCAGAAGTAGAGGCGTTCAGAGATGGCGTGCGGCTCATACCACAAGTGAAACGTCTAGTTTAGTTTTGGTGAATTAATAAAATCCTAAGTGTTAACCTAGTTTATCAAGTGATCATAAGATAGGTAGCATACTTTAAGTGGAGAAGCTAATGAAGATCATAACATGACAATGGTGATGGCATGGCGATGATCAAAGGCTTAAACTTGAAAAGAAGAAAGAGAAAAACAAAAAGCTCAAGGCAAAGGTATAACTTGTAAGAGCTATTTTGTTTTGGTGATCAAGACACTTAGAGAGTGTGATCACATTTATGTTTGATAGTCGTACTATTAAGAGGGGTGAAACTCGTATCGGAATACGGTTATCAAAGTGCCACTAGATGCTCTAACTCATTGCATATGCATTTAGGATCTAGTGAAATGCTAACACCCTTGAAAATGTTTGTGAAAATATGCTAACACATGTGCACAAGGTGATACACTTGGTGGTTGGCATATTTGAGCAATGGTGAAGAAGTTAGAGGTGAAATAGAGTTGGTCGAAATGACACTGGCGTCGGTCAACTGACCGGACGCTGGGTCGCTCTGCGACCGGACGCTGAAGGGCTGCGTCCGGTCATGTTGTCGGTCGGCACAGTGATTAGGGTTAAGCACCGGACGCTGGGCTGTGTCCGGTCAAGCATGACCGGACGCGTCCGGTCAGCAAAAAACTTGTTTTGGACCCTTACTGTAAACGACCAGACGCTGGGAGTCCAGCGTCCAGTCAGCTCTGTCGGAGCGT
Source organism: Miscanthus floridulus (assembly GCF_019320115.1). NCBI lineage: Eukaryota > Viridiplantae > Streptophyta > Magnoliopsida > Poales > Poaceae > Miscanthus > Miscanthus floridulus. The sequence goes on along the minus strand of NC_089580.1, from coordinate 44,558,724 downwards.
CCGGTCAATATGTCGACCGTTGAGATCAAACGTTCACTATTGAACGCAGAAGACACGTGGACGTCATCGGGCGACCGGACGCTGAAGGGCAGCGTCCGGTCAGTTGGACCGGAGCGTCCGGTCGGCCCGTGTTATGTCCAGTGAAGGGGTATAACGGCTCTATTTCATGGGGGCTTCTATTTAAGACCCATGGCCGGCTATAGCTCATAATTTTTGGCCATTTTCGTTGACATAGCAACCTTGTGAGCTTAGCCAAAGCCCTCCCACTCATCTCCATCATTGATTCATCATCATAGTGAGATTGGGAGTGATCCAAGTGCATTGCTTGAGTGATTGCATCTAGAGGCACTTGGTGTTCGTGTTTCGCTGTGGATTTCGCTTGTTACTCTTGGTGGTTGCCGCCACCTAGATGGCTTGGAGCAGCGAGAATCGTTGAGCGGAGGGTGGTGATTGTCTTCGGCTCTGATCGTGGTGATTGTGAGGGGTTCTTGACCTTTCTCCGGCGGAGCGCCAAAAGGTACTCTAGTGGATTGCGCGTGGCTTGTGTGATCCTCATCTTGTGTTGGTTGTGCGGCACCCTATTGAGGGTTTGGCGTGTGAAGCCAATTAGCGCGTGAACCACCAAGTGAGTGAATCGCCACAACGAGGACTAGCTTGCCGGCAAGCAAGTGAACCTCGGTAAAAAATCATTGTGTTCATCATTGATTCCGAGATGATTGGTCTTCATTATTATTCATCCTTGTGATTGATTGGCTCATTCATCTACACGGCAGTATAATCTTCTTGATCACTCTCTTTTCATTACCGCAAACTAGTTGCCAAGCTCTTTAGTGTAGCTAGTTGTGAGAGCTTGTTTGCTTAGTTGGTATGACTCTTTAGTTAGCTTTTGAGAGCACACCAACATAGGATAGTGTCATAGCTTTTGTGTGGATCGACACTATCAAAACTAGAATTGTGGTAGGTGGCTTGCATTTTGAGTAGGCTAGCGCAACACTTGCTTCACCTCATAATTGTCTAGCCTTTTGTTAAGTGTTGTTGTAGAAATTTTTATTAGGCTATTCACCCCCCCCCTCTAGCCATTAGGACCTTTCAAGTGGTATCAGAGCCGAGGTCACCGTTATTTGAGGCTTAACAACCTTCGGTGTTAAAATGGCTCAAATCAACAACACCAAGAAGCCACCCAAATTTAATGACTCCAACTATCCCTATTGGAAGGCCAAGATGACAACTTATATCAAGTCAATCAATAGGAAGGTTTGAAAGGTGATAGAAACAAAAATTGAGATTGAAGATCTGGAGAATCCCACCACGGCCGAAGAAGTACTTCTCCAAAACAATGACATTGCTCTAAGTGCTATTTATGATGCAATTGATGAAAGAACATTTGAGCAAGTCAAAAATATTGAAATGGCTCATGAGGCATGGAAGAAGTTGGAAGAATCATTTAAGGGCACTCAAGCCGTGAAGGGTGCAAAGGCTTATATTCTCAAAGAAAAGTTTGCAAGTTTCAAGATGAAAGATGATGAGAGTGTGCCAGAGATGTTCCATAGACTTCAAGTGCTTATCAATGATCTCAAAGTACTTGGAGAAGAAGTGAAGGATAAGGACTTCTCCCATAAGTTCTTGAGATGCTTACCTTCAAGATTTGGTACATTGGTCACAATTCTAGTTAGGAGTGGTTTGGACACCATGACACCAAACCAAGTATTGGAAGATATAATGACCGATGATACTTATAGAGATGATGATAAGGAAGAAAAGAAGGATGAGAAGAAGAAGAGCGTGACATTCAAAGCCACATCATCCAAGGGCAAAGCAAAGCAAGAAACATCAAGTGAAGAAGATGAATCTTGAGATGATGATGATGATGAGAAGATGACTCTATTTGTCAAGAGATTTGGCAAGTTCATGGTGAAGAAGGACTATCGTGCTAGAAGAAAGAAGTCTTCATCCAAGAACAAAGAAAAGTCAAGAAGGTGCTTCAAGTGTGGAAGCAAAGATCATCTTATTGCTCAATGCCCATACAATAGTGACAATGATGATGACAACAAGAAGAACAAGAAGAAGGACAAGAAGGAAAAGAAAGAGAAGAAGGACAAGATAGCCTTCAAGAAGAAGAAGGGTGGTTCATATGTAGTCACTTGGGATAGTGATGCTTCCTCAAGTGATGATGATGATGATAGTGATGATCACAAGACCACCAAGAAGAAGGTTCTTGCAAGCATTGCCATCAATGAGAAGCCTTCTCTCTTCGAATCTTCATCATGCTTCATGGCTAAGGCCACTAAGGTACAATCTTGCGATGATGAAAGTGATGAAGAACATGTTGATGATAATGAACATGAAAATGAAAATGATAATGATAGTGATGATGATGAACCTACTAAGGATGAATTATTTGACATGCTAGAAGATGCTAGAGAACACTTTGATATCAAGAGAAGAGAAAGCAAAAGCTTGCGTAAGAAACTAAAAGCCCTTAAGCAAGCCTTTGATGAGCTCAATACATCTCATGGGAGGCTAGAGGAAGCCAATGAGAAGCTTGGCAAAGCTCATAAAAAGCTTGAAAAGGCTCATTCCTTTTTGCTTGATGAGCAAAATAAAAAGAAGCATGTTGAAACTTGCAATATAGGTTTAACTTATGATATAATTGATGAATCACTATCTATGCCTATCATTGTTGCTCCTACTAACCCTTCCTGTAGTACTTCCACTCCTACCTCATCTAGTAGTGATGGTCTCACTTGTGATGCCTCACTAGTGGTTGAGAATGAGAACCTCAAGAAGGAGGTCACTAAGCTCACTCACATCTTAGCTAAGGCTTATGGTGGTGAGGACCGCTTGCTTATGTGCTTGGGTAGCCAAAGAGCTTCTCTCTACAAAGAGGGATTGGGCTATACCCCCAAAAAAGGCAAGGCGGCCTTTGCTCCTCACAAGACTAGTTTTGTGAAGAACAATGGTCGGTTTTGCACTAGTTGCAAGCAAGTTGGTCATAAGGAGCAAGAATGCAAAAATAAGAGCAAAAATGCTAATGTATCATCCATTAAGCTTGATTCATGCTATATGCTTACTAAAGGTACAAATGGTGTAAAGGCTAAGTTCATTGGTAAACCATGGATGGGTTCAAAGAAGAAAGTCATTTGGGTACCAAAGAGCCTAGTGACTAACCTTCAAGGACCCAAGCAAGTTTGGGTACCTAAAAAGAATTGATCTTCTTTTGTAGGTCAATTATAAAGTCGGAGGAAGGCATTGTGTTCTTGATAGTGGGTGCACTCAACATATGACCGGTGATGCAAGAATGTTCAACTCAATCAACACCAATGACAATGATGGTTATGATAGTATCACATTTGGTGACAATGGCAAAGGCAAGGTCAAAGGGCTTGGTAAGATTGCAATATCAAATGACATGAGCATATCAAATGTGTTGCTAGTAGAAAGCTTGAACTTCAATTTGCTATCCGTGGCTCAATTATGTGATCTTGGATTCAAATGCATATTTAGAGTAGATGATGTAGAAATCATAAGTGTAGATGGCTCTAACTTAATCTTCAAAGGTTTTAGATATGAAAATCTATACTTGATTGATTTTAATGCTAGTGAAGCTAAATTATCTACATGCTTGTTCACTAAGTCTAGCATGGGTTAGTTATGGCATAGAAGGCTTGGTCATGTTGGAATGAAACAATTGAATAGATTGATTAAGCATGACTTAGTTAAAGGCTTGAAAGATATTGTGTTTGAAAGGGATAAGCTTTGTAGCTCTTGTCAAGCCGGCAAACAAGTTGGAAACACCCATCCTAAGAAAAGCATGATGAGCACTAGTAAAGCATTTGAGTTATTGCACATAAATTTGTTTGGGCCAACATAATACACTAGTATCGGTGGTAACAAATATGGATTTATGATAGTGGATGACTACACTAGATACATATGGGTATTCTTTCTAGTGGATAAAAGTGATATATTTGCAACATTCAAATCATTTATCAAAGGCAGTCATAATGAATTTGAAACAACCATCAAGAGAGTTAGAAGTGACAATGGTAGTAAGTTCAAGAACACTAGAATTGATGAGTTATGTGATGAATTTGGAATTAGACATCAATTCTTGGCCAAGTACACTCCTCAATCAAATGGCCTTGTTGAGAGGAAGAATAGAACACTCATTAATATAGCAAGGTCTATGCTTAGTGAGTACAATGTGAGTCAATCCTTTTGGGCCGAAGCTATCAACACGGCTTGCTATTGTAGCAACCGCCTCTATTGTCACCGATTGAAAGAAAAGACACCATATGAGCTCTTGAATGGTAGAAAGCCCAACATTGCATATTTTCGGGTCTTTGGTTGCAAATGCTATATCTTGAAGAAAGGCACAAGATTGGACAAGTTTAATAAGAAATGTGATGAAGGATTCCTACTTGGCTATTCCACCACAAGCAAAGCATATAGAGTTTGGAATTTGGATAATGGTACTCTTAAGGAAGTTCATGATGTTGAATTTGATGAAACCAAGGGTTCACAAGTAGAGAATGAAAACTTAGAAGATATTAGAGGCATTCAACTTTCAAATGCACGAAAAACATAGATGTTGGTAAATTAAGGCCTAGGCAAGTGAATGATGATGAAGATGATGAAGTGCAAGTACTCTCCAACTCAAATGTACAAGATGATACAAATCAAGTTAGTGCAAGTGGATCTCATGACAATGAACAAGATCAAGTGGCTAGTACATCATCTCAACCCAATGATCAAGCAAGTGTAAGCAATCAAGTTCCAATCCTCCAATCAATCAATGTTGCAAGAGATCATCCTTTGAACACTATAATTGGAGATATTTCAAGAGGTGTACAAACAAGATCAAGATTGGCATCATTTTGTGAACATTTCTCATTTGTGTCATCCATTAAACCAAAGAAGATAGATGAAGCTTTGAAGGATGTTGATTGGGTGATGTTATGCATGAAGAATTGAATAACTTCACAAGAAATCAAGTATAGAAAATGGTAGAAAGACCAAAGGGACACAATGTGATTGGAACCAAATGGGTCTTTAGAAACAAGCAAGATCAAGATGGGATAGTAGTAAGAAACAAAGCAAGATTGGTAGCACAAGGCTATACTCAAGTTGAAGATCTTGACTTTGGAGAAACATATACTCCGGTTGCTAGATTGGAAGCAATAAGAATCTTGCTTGCCTATGCTTATGCCCACAACATCAAGCTCTATCAAATAGATGTTAAGAGTGCATTTTTCAATGGCTACATCAATGAAGAAGTATATGTAGAGTAACCTCCCGGTTTTGAAGATGACAAGAAGCCCAATCATGTGTACAAGTTGAAGAAGGCATTGTATAGCTTGAAACAAGCACCTAGAGCATGGTATGAGAGATTGAGGGATTTCCTACTCTCTAAAGGGTTCACAATGGATAAAGTTGACATCACTCTTTTCATCAAGAAGATTGGAAAAGATATATTTGTATTGCAAATCTATGTTGATGATATCATATTTGGATCAACCAATCAATAATTTTGTGATGAGTTTGAAAAGATGATGGCTAATGAGTTTGAAATGTCCATGATTGGAGAATTGAGTTACTTCCTTGGTCTTTAAATCAAACAATTAAAGAATAGTACATTTGTGAGTCAAGGCAAGTACATCAAGGACATGATCAAGAAGTTTAGCATGATTGATAGCAAAGTCATTAGCACACCAATAGGAACCAATGACAACTTGGATAGTGATGCAAGTGGAAATATGGTAGATCAAAAGTTATATCGGTCTATGATTGGAAGCCTACTCTATGTGACCGCATCAAGGCCGGATGTCATGTTTAGTGTATGCATGTGTGTAAGATTTCAAGCCTTACTAAGAAAAAGTCATTTGAAGGCTACAAAGAAAATATTAAGGTACTTGAAGCATACACCAAATGTTGGTTTGTGGTATCCCAAAGGAGCAAAGTTTGAGCTAGTTGGTTACTCCGACTCGGATTATGCGGGATGCAAGGTTGAAAGGAAGAGCACCTCAGGCACATGTCAATTATTAGGAAGATCACTTATTTCATGGTCATCAAAGAAGCAAAATAGTGTTGCATTATCAACTGCCGAAGCCGAATACATATCCACTGGTAGTTGTTGTGCACAAGTACTTTGGATAAAGGCCACTTTGAGTGACTTTGGAATCAAGTTCAAGAAAGTACCATTGCTATGTGACAATGAGAGTGCAATCAAGTTGACAAACAATCCGATTCAACATGCAAGAACAAAGCGCATTGATGTCCGCCACCATTTCATAAGAGATCACCAATAAAAAGGGGACATTTGCATTGAGAGTGTAGGCACCGAAGATCAACTTACCGATATATTCACCAAGCCATTGGATGAGAAAAAGTTTTGCAAGCTAAGGAATGAGTTAAACATATTTGATTTCTTAAATATGTGTTGATGCACCCCCACTCATATGAAATGCCTCTCCTTCGAGCAATCCAATGTAAAAGTTGATCGGCATGGCATACATCCTTGCTAAGGACAAGTTTTTTGATGTCTATATGGTATCACTATTGCCTCTATGCTTGACTTGATCTAGTGATAGCATATAACATGTTTGTGGGCTTGTAAACCTAGTGTTTAATCTAGAAAATGAACTATAAGTGTTTAACTCAACATGGTACAAGATAACCCTTATTTGGAGGTGTGAAGAAGCTTGTCCTTGGATCAAACCGAGTTAAATATCTTTGGGAAATAATCTAGATTGGACCAAATTTGGGAAAATGATCCTCACCCCATTGATGGACATTGATAATCTCGACCCTATAAGTAATACTATCTATATTTAGAACCTTTGTGGTCATTGATGATAAAGGGGGAGAGAAACGAAGATATATAGTAGCAAAGATAGTGAAAAAGGGGAAGAAATATTATAAAGGGTGTGATATGAAAAAGGAAAGGGATCAACTAAAATTTTGAGCACACAAGTAGGGGAAGTAAGCTCATGAACTTGTATGGTGCATTTGAATGTGCATTTCAAATGTTTGCTTACATGGCACAAGTATTAAATTTAAAACATCCATGCTTGTGTGATGTGTGTTAGTTGTAAGATTGAATGATGAAATGAAACTACTAGATAACTTTCATTTCAAGTATTGTTTCCAAGTGGTATTGAGCTAACCATGGTGCTAAGGATGGTATATTGGTGCACTCCGATTGGTATCATGCTTCAAAGGTCCATCTTTTATACCTTAGCATCATATGGTAGACATTGACTCCTACATTTTCTATCTAAGCATATGTGCAAGCTATAATCCAAACTCTTAGCACATATATAGGGGGAGCAATTGCTACCATTTAGGGTTCATGAAACTTGTCCACATCCTTTTACACATGGTAAATATGCTTAGGCAAGCAACATGAATTCAATTGAATTTCAATTCATATCTTTGTATAAGGGTTGTCATCAATTACCAAAAAGGGGGAGATTGAAAGCTTTAGTTTGGTTTTGGTGAATTGATGAAACCCTAAGTGCTAACCTAGTTTATCAAGTGATCATGAGATAGGTAGCACACTTTAAGTGGAGAAGCTAATGAAGATCATAACATGACAATGGTGATGGCATGGCGATGATCAAGGGCTTAAACTTGAAAAGAAGAAAGAGAAAAACAAAAAGCTCAAGGCAAAGGTATAACTTGTAAGAGCTATTTTGTTTTGGTGATCAAGACACTTAGAGAGTGTGATCATATTTAGGTTTGATAGCTGTACTATTAAGAGGGGTGAAACTCGTATCGGAATACGGTTATCAAAGTGCCACTAGATGCTCTAACTCATTGCATATGCATTTAGGATCTAGTGGAATGCTAACACCCTTGAAAATGTTTGTGAAAATATGCTAATACATGTGCACAAGGTGATACACTTGGTGGTTGGCACATTTGAGCAAGGGTGAAGAAGTTAGAGGTGAAATGGAGTTGGTCGAAATGATGCTGGCGTCGGTCAACTCATCGGACGCTGGGTCACTCTGCGACCGGACGCTGAAGGGCTACGTCCGGTCATGTTGTCGGTCGGCACAGTGATTAGGGTTAAGCACCGGATGCTGGGCTGTGTCCAGTCAAGCATGACCGGACGCATCCGGTTGGCAAAAAACTTGTTTTGGACCCTTACTGTAAATGACCAGACGCTGGGGGTCTAGCGTCCGGTCAGCTCTGTCGGAGCGTCCGGTCAACATGTCGACTGTTGAGATCAAATGTTCACTGTTGAACACAGAAGACACGTGGACGCCATTGGGTGACCGGACGCTGAGGGGCAGCGTCCGGTCAGTTGGACCGGAGCGTCCGATTGGCCTGTGTTATGCCCAGTGAAGGGGTATAACGGCTCTATTTCATGGGGGCTTCTATTTAAGCCCCATGGCCGGCTGTAGCTCACAATTTTTGGCCATTTTCATTGACATAGCAACCTTGTGAGCTTAGCCAAAGCCCTCCCACTCATCTCCATCATTGATTCATCATCATAGTAAGATTGGGAGTGATCCAAGTGCATTGCTTGAGTGATTGCATCTAGAGGCACTTGGTGTTCATGTTTCGCTACGGATTTCGCTTGTTACTCTTGGTGGTTGCCGCCACCTAGACGGCTTGGAGCAGCGAGGATTATTGAGCGAAGGGTGGTGATTGTCTCCGGCTCCGATCGTGGTGATTGTGAGGGGTTCTTGACCTTTTCCCAGCAGAGCGCCAAAAGGTACTCTAGTGGATTGCTCGTGGCTTGTGTGATCCTCATCTTGTATTGGTTGTGCGGCACCCTATTGAGGGTTTGGCGCGTGAAGCCAATTAGCGCATGAACCACCAAGTGAGTGAATTGCCACAACGAGGACTAGCTTATCGGCAAGCAAGTGAACCTCGATAAAAAATCATTGTGTTCATCATTGGTTCCGAGGTGATTGGTCTTCATTATTATTCATCCTTGTGATTGATTGGCTCATTCATCTACACGGCGGTATAATCTTCTTGATCACTCTCTTTTCATTACCACAAACTAGTTGGTAAGCTTTTTAGTGTAGCTAGTTGTGAGAGCTTGCTTGCTTGGTTGGTATGGCTCTTTAGTTAGCTTTTGAGAGCACACCAACATAGGATAGTGTCATAGCTTTTGTGTGGATCGACACTATCAAAACTAGAATTATGGTAGGTGGCTTGTATTTTGAGTAGGCTAGCGCAACACTTGCTTCGCCTCATAATTGTCTAACCTTTTGTTAAGTGTTGTTGTAGAAATTTTTATTAGGCTATTCACCCCCCTCTAGCCATTAGGACCTTTCAACAAGGTACCATGGAGCACATCTTAGTAGAGACTGATTTGCAAGAACTGGCCTTGCTGTGGAAGAATAGACGAAGGGACTGATCGGCGACCTCTGTAATCCTGGAGGAAGTTGAGGAGATGGCTTCAAATTTCTCTTCTTTCCAGGTTATCCATACAAGAAGATTGGCGAATTTTGCAGCTCATTTGTGTGTCCAACATACTACATCTTTGTTAGATAATTTTGTTTGGTCTTTATCTCCTAGCTGTAACGAAACCGACCAATTATACGAAATTAAGTAAGAAAATCATCCGCCAGAGCAGACGATTTAGCAAACTTAAGCCCGTATAACCCGGTAGTCCATGAAATCACGAAGGATTTCAAACCAACTCACATACCAGCCAAGATCGTAATAAGTTTAGTGGTCACCATCACATATTACGTAAAGGTTCGCATCTCAGGTACATCAGAGTTTAAACATAGTTATTACAAAACGAGTTCGAATAAAAGTAGCGGAAGCCATTTGTTCAAAACCACACACACTCACACGGAGTTCAAATACAGTGCCAGCTAATGATCATCTCCAACAAAAGTATCAGACGAGACGTAAGGAATGACCATGCCCATGGTCCTAAGCTTCACCCATCACAGGGTAAAGGCAGTTGATACAGTAGCCGTAATACATCTACCCATCTACAACAAGTGGGAATAAAACCCTGAGTACGAGAAGGTACTCAGCTAGACTTACCCGACATAACCAAAAATAAAGTGACACCAAGGATTATGAAGGGCTTTATAGTAGGGTAGCTGACTCATTTGCAAAAAGAGGCATTTTTTGTATTTCAAGAACCTTTCCAAAAGCATTATTGTCAAGTTAATTATTATTAACCTATCGACTACATTTGCACCTATACTAGGGCAAGCATGTGATTAAGCAAATAATGATAACCAATGATCATTAACAACTTCCATAATGTCATATTCATTATAACTGTCCAAGTGTTCCATCAACATTACTACGATGAAGTCACTCAAGTCAAGTGCTCACTATCCAGGAGCGATAGCGATTCGAATCGATTCCTAACCGGCTGGTGATTTATTCCTTACACAAACCTCACTCACCCGCTAAAGTGAGGTATCGGTCACTGAGTCAACTATCCAGGAATCTCGAGTTTGCCAGAAACCACATGTACCTGAGGGTCGACCGACTGCCCTTTGGTCTTATCATCGCGCCCCCGTGTCCTACCACACCTGCTCTGGCACAGTGCGCTGCGGGCAATCTACTCGGCCCGAATAATCTCCCAGCTTCGTGGTTGAAAGGTACTTTATTCAGCCAGCTAAACGTAAGGCCTACGTTCAACATGACCTGAGGCCCAACAATGGTCGGTCCTTAATCAACACAGATGGAAAGCACTACAGTCCAAAACTCTATAAGTCTCCGTTCGGTCTCAACTTCATTTAACACTTAGTTATACCATGACTACATAGTTCTCCAAGCAGATCCAGGTAACCACCTATAGCTCGCAAGTGATAGGAAATCACCTGACTTCTACCGGTCTGAGCCAGCTAAGCATTGACTCGACTGCAGATACCAGGGTAACAAGGATATAGTATAACAAAGGTAGACAAGGTATAATGCAGCAACGGTTGCAAACAACTCCTAAACATAATGCATCAATTAAAGTAAAGCATTTAATTAATAATTGCAAATCGGAGAGAAAAATGCTCCGGGGCTTGCCTCTCTCGAAGGAGCTCGGGTGGTGATCGGGGCACTCCGGAAGTTCCTCAACATTCTCCTCGTCTGCTTCGGTCACTTCCTACGGCTGCACCTCGAGCGGCTCCTCAGGCTCCTCGGGTATGATGACTAGGTTCTCGGTTTGCGATCCTGTATGATGCATGTGCGTAAGTGCTTATGCAAAAGGTGCATCGGATGAAATGAGCACAATGGATATGCTTGAATGCAAGGTAGTCAACATCATCCAAGAACATGTACTACAAGCACATGAGCACGAGCTATGCGAGACCGGGGCGAAGGCGTAGCGAAGACGTAGCGGGCTCCGGTGGTCAGGCGTGGCCAGAACGGCTACGCCAGCGATGGCGCACGGCGGAGCGAGCGCTGCTGCGGCTGTTGCTGCTGCTGAGCGAGCGAGAGAGTGGAGTGGGGAGTGAGAAGGAGCGTAGCGTGGCCAGGAAGGTGAAGGCGCGACAGGAGGGCATGGGGCAGGCCAGGGCTGCCGCGCGGCGTGCGTCGCCGGCGCATGGTGGCCACGCGGCGAGGCGCTAAGGCAAGCCGGGTGAGCGGGCCAGCACGGCGGTAGGCCGGGCCGGCGTGAGCGGCTATGCCGAAAGCGAGGCTGCGGCCCATTCAAGTGAAATGTGATTTTTTTAATTTATTTTCTATCCCCATTTCCTTCAATGCAAATTTTGAGCAATTTCAAAGCAGTTTTAAAAGTTGGTGTAAAAATGAAAGTTGTTCCATTTTTAAAGATCTACAACTTTTCTTTTATGACCATAGTCCAATTCCAAATAGATTTTGAATTACAAAATAAACATCAATATTAATTCAAAACCCTAATTTTGAAGAATTGTTTAAAAGCAAAATTTGGCAAAACTTTGAATATGAACTTGGCTCCAATTTGTATCCTAAACATTTATAAGCTATCTTAGTGATCAAAACAAGAACCATGGCATCCAAACATGAGCATGGTATTTCACATTGTTTGAAACATGAATAAATTTTCAATCAACTTAAGCATCACATGAAATGATACTTTATTTCTTTTGAAATGAAATGCGTGAATGATGCTAATGCATGAGGTGATGATGATTATGTTCATGGGATGGAATGTTAGTGCATGCTTAACATCGAGGTGTTACAGCCCTCCCCCCTTATAAAAATCTTGTCCCGAGATTTGGGTTACGAACCATTTGTTATAAAAATCTTCATAAGCTTTTTGTAGATATTCTCCCATTTCCAAAGTTGCATCTCCCTTATCATGATGATTCCACTGTATCTTGTATGTTTTCACCACACTATTCCGAGTAGCATGTTCTTTAGTGTCTAACACATGGACCGGTTGCTCACGATACACCAAATCTGATTTGAGTTGGATGCCTTGAGGTTCTATTCTTTCCTCCAGAACATGCAAACACTTCTTGAGATGTGATACATGGAAAACTGGGAAGACGGTACTCATTGTCTCAGGTAACTCTAACTTATAAGCTACTGGACCTCTTCTTTCCAAGATCTTGTATAGTCCTACAAATCTAGCGGCAAGTTTTCTCCGGACTCCAAACCGTTTCTTCTTCATTGGCGTGACCTTCAAATAAACATAATCACCAACTTCAAACATAAGGGGTCTCCTTCTTCTATCTGCATAACTTTTCTGACGTGATTGGGCCGCCTTCATATTTTGTTGGATAATATGAACTTTCTTCTCGGCCTCTTCTACAAAGTCAATGCCATAATACCTTCTATCTCCTAGCTCGACCCAATTCAGTGGTGTTCTACATTTTCTGCCATACAAAGCTTCAAATGGAGCCATCTTGATGCTTTCTTGATAACTATTATTGTAAGCAAACTCAGCTAATGATAACCATGACTCCCATGATCCCCTAGAAGACAACACACATGCTCTTAACATATCCTCTAGAACAGCATTCACTCGTTCAGTCTGACCATCTGTCTGAGGATGATAAGCAGTACTATGAATCAAACTAGTTCCTAATCCTTTGTACAAATGCTCCCAAAAGTGAGCCGTGAACTGTGGCCCTCTATCATATACTATAGTCTTTGGTATACCATGCAACCTCACAATTTCTGCAATATACTTCTCAGCATATTGAGGTGGTCGATAAGTTGTCTTGACAGGTAGGAAATGAGCGGTCTTGGTAAGACGATCCACAATCACCCAAATCGAATCATGTCCCTTTTGAGTAGTGGGGAAACCTGAGATAAAATCCATACTTATATCATCCCACTTCCAACTAGGGATGGACAAAGGTTGCAACAAACTAGCAGGTTTCATATGAATAGCTTTCACTCTACCACACGTGTCACATCTGGCAACATAGGCTGTAACTTCTTTCTTCATCTTGGTCCACTAGTAACGAGGTCTCAGTTCTTGATACATCTTACTACTTCCTGGATGGATAGATATCTTAGAAAGGTGAGCTTCATCCATGAGTTTATTCCTAAGCTCTTGATCCTTGGGAACCACAAGACGGTCGTCAAACCACAATACGCCCTGTTCATCCACTTTAAAGTGCTTAGACGGCTTTTCTTTTATTCTCTTTGATGTGGAATATTCCCTTGTCTGTTTTCTAGCCTTCTATTATCTTACTCTCCAAAGAGTAACTAATCTGAATACTATGTAACACAGCAGGATGCATCAGATCGAACCCATCTTCAAGTAATGGCTGCACATTCAAGCAATGTGACTTTCTGCTCAAAGCATCTGCCACTACATTGGCCTTTCCAGGATGATATTGCACATTCAAGTTGTAATCTTTGATCAATTCCAACCATCTTCGCTGTCTCATGTTCAGCTCTGGTTGGGTAAAGATGTACTTGAGACTCTTATGATTTGTGAAAATATTATACACATTACCAAGTAGCTAATGTCTCCAAATTTTTAGGGCATGCACAACTGCAGCAAGTTCAAGATCATGTATCGGATAGTTGACCTCGTGCTTTCTCAACTGATGTGAGGCATAAGCAATGACTCTTCCTTCTTGCATAAGAACACAACCCAAACCAGTTTTCGATGCGTCGCAAAACACATCAAATGATTTCTCAATGTCCAGTTGTGCGAGAATAGGAGCAGTGGTCAACAGTTTCTACAAGGTGTGGAAAACTGCTTCACACTCCTCTGTCCATATGAACTTGTGATCTTTCTATAGCAGACTTGTCATTAGCTTGGCAATCTTCGAGAATTCTGGTATAAAACGACGATAGTAACCGGCTAATCCTAAGAAACTTCTAACCTCAGGAACTGGGGTCGGTGCCTTCCAATCCATAACCTCTTGCACCTTACTTGGATCGACTAAAACTCCATTTTCTGACAGAATATGACCAAGGAAAGGAACTTTCTTTAACCAGAATTCGCATTTGCTAAACTTAGCATATAGCTTATGATCTCTAAGTCTGGTCAAGATAATTCTTAGATGCTCTTCATAATCCTTCTCGTTCTCGGAGTACACCAGAATGTCATCAATGAACACAACCACGAACTTATCTAATGCTGGCATGAAAACTATATTCATTAAAAACATAAAGTATGCAGGAGCATTTGTTAAGCCAAAGGACATGACAAGATACTCATACAACCCATATCTGGTGGAAAATGTGGTTTTCGATATATCTTGTGGTCTAATCTTGATATGATGATAACCGGATCTCAAATCTATCTTTGAGAACACCTTAGCCTTGGCTAATTGGTCAAACAGAACAATAATATGAGGCAAGGGATACTTATCCTTGATGGTTACAGTGTTAAGTGGCCTGTAATCCACGCACATTCTCAATGTGCCCTCTTTCTTCTTCTTCACAAACAAGGCGGGACATCTCCATTCAGACTTGCTTGGTCGAATAAACCCCTTTTTCGATAACTCTTCTAGTTGCTTCTTCAGCTCAACTAATTCATCCGGAGGCATCCGATAGGGTCTCCTTGAAATCAGAGCTGTTTTGGGGATTAACTCAATTCCAAACTCAATATCCCTATCTGGCGGAAGACCAGGTAGCTCATCCAAGAATACATCTAGAAACTCACACACTATCAGAATCTGATGAAGAGGAATAACTTCAGTAGCACATGTCACACTTATAAGGTCTGTTCTCTGAGGCAATGGTACTTGGAAAGTGCCCTCACCCAGGGGATCCTTAAGGGTAAGTACCCGACTTCTGGTATCTATAACTGCTCCCCAATCCTTCATCCAATTCATCCCTATAATGACATCCAGAACTAGTCCAGGCATAACTATCAAGTTCACTCGAAACTTTCTGCTACCTAATTCAAGGGTTGCCCCTCAAACCATCCAGTTGGTCAAAACATCAGCCCCTATTGAACTTATACGGTAACCATAACCCAATTCTATGCATAGTTGTTCATGTTTCTATGCAAATGCTTGACTCATAAAAGAATGCGATGATCCAGAATCAAATAGAACAACTACAGGGTTTTGATTGATAGGAAACTTACCAGCGGTTATGGGCTCTCCCTCAGGAATCTCATCCACAGTCGTACTATGCACCCGAGCAGGATAGGTCTGCTGCTTCTTCTTCGGCGGATAAGGACATAACCTTGAGAAGTGGCCGAGTTGATCACAATTGTAGCAGGGTCCCCTTACTATACCAGCAGATCCTACAGCTCCCTTGGAACTACCCTATACCGTAGTTGTGGCTGCCTTGTTAGACTGTACTGCCATCTTGTAAGGCTTCTGTGGTCCCCTAAAATTCTGACCTCTCTACTGTGGTGGCCTGAACCTAGCGCCAGGTGCAGATGGACGATAGGGAGGATGACTTCCCGTAGGTGCTCTTGCTTGGGACGGACCACCTTCTAGGGCTCTCTTGCGAGTCTTGGCTGCGGTGCTGGTGTTGTTGTTCTTTTCCTGCTTCAGACAATCACTGATGAAGTCATTGAATCTAGCGCGGGGTGTTGGTACCCACATGCTTCATCATCTTTGGATTGAGTCCTCTCTTGAAACTAGCGATTCTCTTAGCATCAGTGTCAACCATGTCGGGAGCATAACGACACAAGTTATTGAAAGCATGCAAATATTGCGTCGCAGTCTTGGTGCCCTAATTCAATGCCAAGAACTCTCCCAACTTCATCTCGGTTAGCCCGGGTGGAATATAAACTCCACAGAAGGCCTTAGTGAACTCTCTCCATGTAATCTGAGCATTTGGAGGGAAGGTGGTGCGATGGTGCTTCCACCACATTCCTACCGGTCCTTGCAACTGATGTGCAGCGTACTTAGTTTTCAATACCTCAGTCATCCTCAGCACATGGAATTTATCCTCCATAGTGTTGATCCATTCTTCAGCATCGAGTGGTTCTATTGCTTCCTTGAATATTGGCGGCCTGGTGTCCATAAAATCTTTGAAGCTGCTATACTGATTCACCCTAATGCCACCACCCTGATTGTTACCGCGCTGAACATTGTTGGCGATGGTACGCAGAAAATCCTCCATGTTCTTCTAGGATTGTTCCGTGTTGCGCTGACTCCTGAGCAACTGTGCGAGGAACACCTCTAGGGTAAACGGGGGAGGAGGTGGCAAATGCGGTTCATGGGGAGGCTCATTGTTGTTGACATGGTTTCCACCACCACCACTAGTCCCCACACCGTTAGCACCGGTCTCAGCGGCCTCATACGTGGTACGGCGAGTATTTACCATCTGCATATTTCAGCAACAAGTAATGATTGAGTGAAGCTGTAATAATTGTGAGTGAAGGAAAAATTATGCCGTACTAAATTTACTGGAGAGAATAAATTCATACAATAAAACAGAGACACAATAATCGTATCCCAATTAAAACAACATCACTAATTAAATTACTTCAAAAGCAAACATCGCATCCATACAACCAAATTGTCAGCATACATACACTGGACTTTTATGCGTTCGGATATCGCATTACTAGCCAAGTTCTAATCACATGCCAAGTCTCATAAGTTCGAAGCAAGATACATTAGGTTACATGCCAACAAAAGAAAGGTCATCGCAATAGGACCTAAATACTAGCGCAAGGCAACTAGCCTACTCCTTGGGGCCGTCGTCGGGGTCGGAGATGTCACCATCGCCCCTAGGTGAAACTACAGGCTCGTCCTCGTCGTCATCGTCGATGTCCATACCAACGGCGTCTGGAGGAGCATATGGGCCAACCCCATTGTAGAGCGCGTGAAACTCCTTGTGTAGGTTGACGTTGTACTCCTCTAGCTCATCGACCCTCTGCAGCAGAAGGTCCCTCTCGTCCCAGGCTTCATTCCTTTCCTGAACCAACTATCTAATCATGTGGTCTGCATTGTTGTTGGCTTGAGTCAACGTATGCACCCGCTACATAGCTCTATCACCTCTCTCTACCGCCTAGTTTCGCTATAAGCTCATATCAGCCAACTGCTCCTACAAACTAGCTATAGCACACGCCTGCTTCTTCTTCTACTTTCTCACCTTGAGCTTATCATGACCACGTAAGCCAGTCAACGTCCAGTGGGTACTCTCAAGACCCTCATACGCTCTGATGGCGGCGAACATAGCACTCATAGCATGGTTGTCGCTAGCCTGTCCCTCAGCTGGACCTCTGACCAAGGCACTTCCCTGAGGCTGAATCCAAATAGCATCACGAGGATCATCCTTGGGAAAGGTGCCAGCTAGAGCTGCTGCAAGCTCACTGGGAAATCTGCTCATGATATCTCTGATGACATGGAAAGCTGCTCCCTCTGCACCCTCAACAGGAGTGCGACCCTCAAACTCCAAGTGCCAACCATCCCATTCTGGAGCATCACCAAGAGCAGGAACTGTGATCTCTACCACTGCAAGTCCATCCTCTACTAACTGGCTCTCATTCCAAGAGTACACTGGCTCTTGACCCTCTGGGTACCCCACATCATGGAGCACTCTCCAAAGCAAGGTCGGCATGCCAAACTCGCCCAAGAAGGTGTCCATGGTGCGGTGCTCCCTTAGGGCCAACGGATGTTGAGGTGCTCTTCCTCCGGTGGACTTACGGGCGGTCTGCTTCGTGCGGGCCATCTGTAGCAAAAGTTCTTTTATTACCCCATGAGAACATATTTTAGGTGATACAACTTTTATCAAAATGAGATAATCAATTTATAAGGGGAGGAATGCGTGACATGAATGAAATGCACAAGTAATATGATGTATGTACGTGCCGTACGTTCTCACAAACTTATGAAATAAATAATTTCTAGCGACGAATTCGGTGGCATACAAACAATCTCTCAATACGTATCTAATACATTCTACACGATAACGTTGTTATGTACCTGCAGAAGATTCATTTCAGCCCAATTCCTAATGAATGCATAAAAGCAGTTGATTTTATCTACACGCTCTACACGAATCCCCAGATACGTGTACAACGGTAGTAACTACCCAAACCATCGTCCTATTGACGGCATCGCCTCAACAGACAGAATACCCATACATGAGATACCTTTATAAAACATGCGTAGAACATGTAATTACTCCAGCATCATATAAGCATTCACCCTAGATCGGCGGTGTATCCGATCATGCTCTCACAACTCACACTTACCGAGGCGTAGAGGCAAATAATCCATACACTACCACTCAAGCAAGTGGCACTCATACAATAGCACGTCGTATAAGCAACGGAAGAGAAATATGATGCAAGAACCCCAAGTCAGTACTTAATTAAGCCACCTAGAGTCCTTAACTGGGAATAAAGGATATGACCACTGGCACACTTTTTAGTTTGGAAATCACATTTTTCAAATGCCATTTTGTTTTAAATACACTTGTGAATAGTAACACGCTAAACCATGCTCTGATACCAGCTGTAACGAAACCAACCAATTATACGAAATTAAGTAAGAAAATCATCCGCTAGAGCAGACGATTTAGCAAACTTAAGCCCGTATAACCCGGTAGTCCATGAAATCACGAAGGATTTCAAACCAACCCACATACCAGCCAAGATCGTAATAAGTTTAGCAGTCACCATCACATATTATATAAAGGTTCGCATCTCAGGTACATCAGAGTTTAAACATAGTTATTACAAAACGAGTTCGAATAAAAGTAGCGGAAGCCATTTGTTCAAAACCACACACACTCACATGGAGTTCAAATACAGTGCTAGCTAATGATCATCTCCAACAAAAGGCATCAGACGAGACGTAAGGAATGACCATGCCCATGGTCCTAAGCATCACCCATCGTAGGATAAAGGCAGTTGATACAGTAGCCATAATACATCTGCCCATCTGCAACAAGTGGGAATAAAACCCTGAGTACGAGAAGGTACTCAGCTAGACTTACCCGACATAACCAAAAATCAAGTGACACCAAGGATTATGAAGGGCTTTATAGTAGGGTAGCTGATGCATTTACAAAAAGAGGCATTTTTAGTATTTCAAGAACCTTTCCAAAAGCATTATTGTCAAGTTAATTATTATTAACCTGTCGACTACATTTGCACCTATACTAGGGCAAGCATGTGATTAAGCAAATAATGATAACCAATGATCATTAACAACTTCCATAATGTCATATTCATTATAACTGTCCAAGTGTTCCATCAACATTACTACGATGAAGTCACTCAAGTCAAGTGCTCACTATCCAGGAGCGATGGCGATTCGAATCGATTCCTAACCAGCTGGTGATTTATTCCTTACACAAACCTCACTCACCCGCTAAAGTGAGGTATCGGTCACCGAGTCAACTATCCAAGAATCTCGAGTTTGCCAGGAACCACATATACCCGGGGGCCGACCGACTGCCCTTTGGTCTTATCATCACGCCCCCGTGTCCTACCACACCTGCTCCGGCACAGTGCGCTGCGGGCAATCTACTCGGCCCAAATAATCTCCTAGCTTCGTGGTCGAAAGGTACTTTATTCGGCCAGCTAAATGTAAGGCCTGCGTTCAACATGACCTGAGGCCCAACAACGGTCGGTCCTTAATCAATACAGACGGAAAGCACTACAGTCCAAAACTCTATAAGTCTTCGTTCGGTCTCAACTTCAATTAACACTTAGTTATACCATGACTACATAGTTCTCCAAGCAGATCCAGGTAACCACCTATAGCTCGCAGGTGACAGGAAATCACTTGACTTCTACCGGTCTGAGCCAGCTAAGCATTGACTCGACTGCAGATACCAGGGTAACAATGATATAGTATAACAAAGGTAGACAAGGTATAATGCAGCAACAGTTGCAAACAACTCCTGAACGTAATGTATCAATTAAAGTAAAGCATTTAATTAGTAATTACAAACCGGGGAGAAAAATGCTCCGAGGCTTGCCTCTCTCGAAGGAGCTCAGGCGGTGATCGGGGCACTCTGAAAGTTCCTCAACGTCCTCCTTGTCTGCTTCGGTCACTTCCTGCGGCTGCACCTCGAGCGGCTCCTCGGGCTCCTCGGGTATGACGACTAGGTTCTCGGTTTGCGATCCTGTATGATGCATGTGCGTAAGTGCTTATGCAAAAGGTGCATTGGATGAAATGAGCACAATGGATATGCTTGAATGCAAGGTAGTCAACATCATCCAAGAACATGTACTACAAGCACATGTCATCTACTGCATTCTCTTCTACTATTAATATGCTAAGTCAACACATCTCATTAAATGCTTCAAAGATACACCAAAGCTTCACTAATTTCTTAATCATGCATAAAGCAACATTTGATTAAACCCTAATGAATAATAGGTTTGAATAGCAACATCTATTTTTATAGCTTAGAAAAATCTTAGAAAATTACCATAGTACAGTACTACCCTAAGTAGTCTACCATCAGATTTTTATGGCATTTGGATAAGTGGAATAGCCTACACAAAAATGACAAGCTTGGACCTAATTATGAGCACGAAAATACTTTGTATTATGAAAAGTGTCAAACAACAGATTTAGTATTTTTCCTAAGTTCTAAACAGTAAATAATCACTGTACAAAAATTATCACATGCATGTTTTATACAAATTTTACTCTCTAGCAAAAATAACAAAAATCAGCCATTAAAGGCACTTGAACTACACCTCACAATTTTTCTACAGGACATGCATGGCATATATTTTTCCTAGGAAGTACATTACACAAGAATAGTAACAAACTTGGAAGCATATTTTTCTGATACATATAGGTTTTACTACACATTTTACAAGATATCAGCAATATCAAGGATTAAATAAAGCTCTACAGAAAAGTATCTCAAAAATGACATGCAATATTTTTATCATGTAGATCTGGTGACAAGGAACACAACAAAATTTGTTTCAACAAATTTGGAGCAAATTTGAGCAAGTTATAAATTCCCAAAGCATTTAACAGAATTCTAAAAAAGCATTTCTTAAATCCTTTTTAAAACCAGCCAATGAAAATGCTGGGTGCACCCGGATCTGAACACGTGTGTGCACACACAGGGACATATAAACGGGCCCGGGGTTCAGCGGGACCCCACCTGTCAGCCGAACCAAAACAGAGGAGATCACCGGTGGCGAGAGCTCGCCGACGGTGAGGTCTTTGGTCCGGTGAAGGTGACCGGCGTGCTCCCCACACCCGCGCGAACCCCGCGGTGCTCGTGGCATGGGCCAAAGAGCACGGGAAGCCGGCCGTTGCCGTGCATGGCGGAGCGGCGGCGCGGGTCATTGCCGGTGGAGCGTCTTCGGCCATGGTAGGGCGAGAGGAGGTGCTCGGGAGACTCAACGGTGCAGTGCAGTGCTCGTGCGTGAGAAAGAAAGGCGGGCAAGGAAGCAGAGCGGGGAAGTCCACGGGAGTGGAGCTCACCGGTGAGCTCGGCCGTGCTCCGGTGAGCAATAGCGGCCGGCTCGGGCCTTACCACGCTGAACTGTGATGAGCACGAGCTACGCGAGACCGGGGCAAAGGCGTAGCGAAGACGTAGCGGGCTCCGGTGGTCAGGCATGGCCGGAACGGCTACGCCGGCGATGGAGCGGCGGAGCGAGCGCTGCTGCGGCTGTTGCTGCTGCTGAGCGAGCGAGAGAGTGGAGTGGGGAGTGAGAAGGAGCGCAGTGCGGTCGGGAAGGTGAAGGCGCGACAAGAGGGCGCGGGGCAGGCCGGGGCTGCCGCGCGGCGTGCGTCGCCGGCGCATGGCGGCCACGTGGCGAGCGCGCCCTGACGCGCTCGGGCGCGGCGCGCGGGAACAGGCGCGGCGCAGCGCTAAGGCAGGCCGGGTGAGCGGGCCAGCGTGGCGGCAGGCCGGGCCGGCGTGAGCGGCTGGGCCGAAAGCGAGGCTGCGGCCCATTCAAGTGAAATGTGATTTTTTTAATTTATTTTCTATCCCCATTTCCTTCAATGCAAATTTTGAGCAATTTCAAAGCAGTTTTAAAAGTTGGTGTAAAAATAAAAGTTGTTCCATTTTTCAAGATCTACAACTTTTCTTTTATGACCACAGTCCAATTCCAAATAGATTTTGAATTACAAAATAAACATCAATATTAATTCAAAACCCTAATTTTGAAGAATTGTTTAAAAGCAAAATTTGGCAAAACTTTGAATATGAACTTGGCTCCAATTTGTATCCTAAACATTTATAAGCTATCTTAGTGATCAAAACAAGAACCATGGCATCCAAACATGAGCATGATATTTCACATTGTTTGAAACATGAATAAATTTTCAATCAACTTAAGCATCACATGAAATGATACTTCATTTCTTTCGAAATGAAATGCGTGAATGATGCTTATGCATGAGGTGATGATGATTATGTTCATGGGATGGAATGTTAGTGCATGCTTAACACCGAGGTGTTACACTAGCTTCTTGCAGCAATGTCTGCCATTTGATTGTAATAACGATGTTTAATGAATGAAGCGAGAGTTCAAAAAAAAATATTGCTTGGTCCACGTAAGGTGGTGTTTGGTTGCCCCTTCTAAATTTTAAGTCGATGTCCCATCGAATGTTTGGACACATGCACGGAGTATTAAATATAGACTAATTACGAAACTAATTACATAGTTTGCGACTAATTTGCGAGACGAATCTTTTAAGCCTAATTAGTTCATGATTTGATAATATGGTGCTACAGTAAACATGTACTAATGATGGCTTAGTTAGGCTTAAAAAAACCGTCTCGTGGAATTCTGACGAATTATGTAATTTATTTTTTTATTAATATCCGAATACCCTATACAATATTCTTTTAACATTCCTCTTAAATTTTAGTCACCGGATCAAACATCACCTGAGATAGTTTAACCGAACAAGCCTGCTTGCCTTGCATGCATACGGGGTGGCCAATCGACGGCAGGCAGGTCCTACAGCATCACCTCGCCTCCCTCGGTTGAATGGCATCGTCTGATCTGATCTGATGGTAACATCGGGCCAGGATGGGCTTGGCTGGGTTGGGGTACCCCATTCCTTCCTTCATCATCAGAAGATGCGTGAGTGAAATGGGCTGACTCGTACATGGACGTGGGCTGTTTGTCGATACATTCACGCTTGGCCCACTGGTCCCTCTCCTCTCTTTTCCTTTTTCGTTTTTCCCTTTTTGTTTTCAAGAAATAGATAGACAATATGGGTTTGGGACCATACGGTACATATTATATATATTACATCAGCAGAGATGAATGGATGTTCTTTTCTGCGAGAGACGACAAGAGGTAGTCCCCCCCACATTGTCCATGGAGCCACTAGCACCATGTATACGAGCACTCTGAATCGAGTCAATGGCCATCGTCTTGTTGGTAAAAGTGAATTGAGAAGCTATTACGTTTCCATTTTTACAATACCAAAAAGGTATACAAATATTACTTTCTCCTTTGCTTTATAATCAATTAAAAATATAATCAGTTATACAGAAATGGAGGGGGGGGGGGGGCGAAAGCATCATCCTATAATTAATATTGTGAGCGCATGCAGGGTGATTTTGTTGCAAGGCTAGAACATCGTGTGCCCCTGGTAACAACGATATAGACAAGAGTGCACAAAAACTGTGGTACCGTATTTGGTGATGTACGTAGTACATGCGGTAGAAGCGTTCCAGTCCATTGTTCCTGGCAGCGTATAAACACTAAGGGGGTGTTTAGTTTCTTAGTCCAGATTTTAGTCCCTGTCCTATCGAATGTTTGGACACATGTATAGAGTATTAAATATAGATTAAAAAAATAACTAATTACACAGATTGTGACTAATTTGCGAGACGAATTTTTTAAGCCTATTTAGTTCATGATTTGATAATGTTGTGCTACAGTAAATATGTGCTAATGATGGCTTAATTAGGCTTAATAGATTCATCTCGTAAATTAGTCTACTCCTGTGTAATTAGTTTTTTAATTAGCTCATATTTAGTCCTCCTAATTAGCATCCGAACGTTCGATGTGACACGGACTAAATTTTAGTCGCCGGAACCAAACACCCGTTTGGCACGACTTCCACCGGCTCCGGCTTATCCGACATCAACACTGTAGCACGACGCCGGTTTTCTCTCTCTCCCTCTCACTGACACTCGCACTGTTCATCAGAGCAGGAGAAGCCGTTTTTCTAGCTTGCCCCCGCATGCTACAGAACGATCGCTACAGTGAGACATAAAGTGCGGAGAGAGAAAACTGGCTTTTTTACTACAGTGTTACGTGTTGGTGTCAGATAAGTCAGAGCCGGTGAAAGCCGTGCCAAATGGGGCCTAAACAAGCAGAAGCAAAAGCAGAGGAGGGTAGAAATGGGAAAGCGCACTCTTCCCGCCAAAACACCTCCGCTGGGGGCACCCATCGGATATTCCTTTCAGAGAATCCCAAGAGCAAGGCAACAGCAACAGCAATAGCTGTCGTCCACTTCTTTTCTTCCCCCCCGATGACCTCTCTCGAGTCTGGAATTCTGCACGCAGATCCTGGGCCCCAGGTACACCTCTTCCGGTCTTCCCCTCCGTCAAAATTATTATTCTGCATGCCATAATAAGCTCTCTAAATTGTTTCAGACTGACCCTATGGTTATCAAACAGTTTTCTACTGAAAAATGATCCTACAAAATAATTTTATGAAATAAACTAAGAGGCTGACTGAAAAAAGTATACTAGATTCTATGCTGGTTTTGAGTTATATTTCTTTCCATTCTGTTATAGACCTAATCTTTATATTTAAATAAAACTTCCATCATCAAAGAGAAAACCCCCTTGCCTAAAAACCCCCTTGCCTAACTTATTGATAATCAAAATAATTTATGATCATGGTTACAAGGGTATTAAGGACTTCTAATTTTTCTTCAGTATGTCTGAAGGACACATGTCTAGGTAGTACTCCCTCTATCTCATCAAACTACAAGTCATTCTAATATTTTTGGAGAGTCGAAACATCTCAAGCTTGATCAATTTTATATAGTAAAATAATAATATCAAATAAATATCATAGATTCTTTATTTATTATATTTTCATAGTATACCTATTTGATATATATCATAAATATTTATAATTTTCTTCATAATTTTCATCAATCCTGTATACTTTGACTCTCCAAGAAAGTTAAAGTAACTTATAATTGAGAATGGAGAGAGTAACACTATGGAGGCAGATAGGGATATCCAGATAAAGATTTTTTTTTTTGTAAGGTGGGCATTGACTCCGGTGATTATGGAAATAGATGGAATAAATCCTGTCTTGTTTCTTTGTTTTCGTATTTGTAGAAAAATACGAAAATGAGACTGGAAACTGGGTAGTATGGTTTTTTTTTCTGTTTGTTTGTGTTCATAGGATACCGTATTTAAGTGGGATACACCCATATTCATCTCATAACAAGACTTGTAACATGTTGAATAGGCACACTAGGCCATACCATGATCTTACATTAAGTTTATTGTTCCCTAACTTACACTAAGTTTCTAGTTCCGGTCCATAATTGTTCATCCTTGTATTCCCATATAACCCTTTTTTGTGCTCTAGTTTCCATTTCCGATCAAATGTGGAAACATAAATATTTCCTACGGGCTATCCTCTCCTCGTTCTCTTCTCGCTCGACCGTCCATCCACACGACGCGTGTGACATGGCTGCACCTGTTCTTGGTCGCCTGAGGGGAGCCGTGTGGTGTGCGCCGGCATGCTCGTGAGCTCGGTCGCCTAGTCCTAGCCAGCGGCCATGCTGGCCACGGTTGAGCTCGATGGCTACCTGCAAGGGTATAACTCTAGTAGCTCCTCACCACGGTAATGTTGGAGGGAAAGGAAAAAGGATGTGTTGCTCTCCCCTCTTTTCGAGGGATTGTGGGTGTGTTATTTGAACCGAGAAAAAACAGAAAAATAACTGAAAAGGATCCTCAAGGTCTGGTCTAGATTGCAAGTTTTTTCGCTCTCTCTTCATCACATCAAATTTTTAGACACGTGCATGGAGTATTAAATATAGATAAAAAAATAATTAATTACACAGTTTGATTGTGAATTACGAGACGAATCTTTTGAGCCTAGTTAGGCCATGATTGGACAATAATTATCAAATACAAACGAAAGTACTACAATATCGAATACTGATTCCTAACCTCAATCTAAACAAGACCCAAATGTTTCTTTTTCTTCTTTGATCGTACCCTTCGTTCTGAATCACAAGAGGTTTTGGTTATTTGGATACATAATTTTTTTACGTAACACTATGTCCAGATACATGGTATAAAAAGCCAAACTGTGTTTTATTTTTCATTTCCGCACAGCAAGGAGAGAATAAATAAAATATATACTAGTAGTCCTTGAGAAGGCAATAAAATCCAGTAAAAAGGGTGTGGCTCAGCGACTGTAAGCTACGAGTAGTAAAAAGGCACCGGATTTCGAAAAAAAGGGGCCCATGCCTCACTCGTTCACACGCCTAGCAGTACACGCTACAGCCGCACGGAACGGCGGTGCCTGCCACTTCTGTGTCATCTTCCTCCTTCTCTCTCTTCCGCGATTCCCGAGACAAAGCCCCGTAGGGGCAGCGCAGGGCACTGGCTGGCACGCAGCCTCTGCGCCGCTCCACCCCTCCGCCGCCGCCACCAACTGCGTCGTCTTCCTCTCTCTCTCTCGTGTGCACGCACGCAGACACAGCCAAACCCCAAAGGCACCATTTCTTCCCCCAAAGCCCCAAGCCAAAACCCCCTTTTCTTTCCCCCACCCGTGAGTCCCGCCGGCGGAGGCCGCCGGATCGCGGCGCGCGATGCCGTTGCCGCCGCCTCCCTCCTTCTTCCTCCTCCTCTCCCTGCTGCTGCTCCCGGCCGCTACCATTTCCACCACCCAAACAAATGCCACCCTCCCGTCTCCGCCTCCGCCGCCGGCGGCACCGCATCCTCCCCGCCGCCACCACCACACCGCGTCTCCTCGCGCCCCGCTGACGCCGCCGCCGCCACCCAGCCTGCCCCCTCCTCCGCCGCACCCTACACCCACTCCGGTCGCCGTGCCGCCGGCGCCACCGCCCACGCCCACGCCCACGCCAGCGCCGCCGGTCACCACTTCGCCGACGCCCAAGTACCCGTCCTCCTCCGCCACCCCCTCCACCGGGGATCCATACCCCTTCACCAACAACCCCTTCTTCCCAACAGCAAACTCGCCGCCGCCTCCTCCCCCAGCCGCCGAAACCCAGCCCTCCGGCGACGGCGGCCTCCCGACGTTCCCCGCCAACATCTCCACCCTCGTCGCCCCGACCCCGCGCGCCTCCGGCTCCCACCGCTTCCCCGTGCTCCAGGCGCTGCTCCTCTCCCTGCTCTCGCTCTGCCTCCTCCTCCTCTCCGCGCTCCTCTCCATCCACCTCGTCCGCCGCCTCCGCCACCGCGGCGGCGGCGGCCGCTCCGGGGCCGCGGCGTCCTCCGCCTCCGCCGCCCACCGCCGCGCCGCCAGCAACCACGACGACGACGATGACGGGGACGAGGAGGGGCGCAGCCTCAAGCCGCCGCCAATGCCCACCTCCTCCACTAACCCCAGCACCGAGTTCCTCTACCTCGGCACCCTCGCCACCCCGCCGCCGTCGGGACCGCAGCACCCCGGCACCAGTTCTAATCTGCGTCCTGGCTCGCCAGAGCTCCGCCCTCTGCCGCCGCTTCCGCGCGTCGGACCGCCGTCAGGCGAGTTCGCATCCCGCAGCTCGGCCTCCGACCCCAGCACCGTGCCTCCCGCCGCCGCTGCCGATGTCTCGTCCTCCTCGCTCTCTCCCTCCTCGCCGTCGGCTTCCTCACCCACGCTCGGCTCCAGCCCCGTCCATTTCCGCCCGCCGTCCATCCCGCAGCCGCGTGGCCGAGCCCCCAATCCCTCGCCGCCTAAACGGAGGCCGTCGCCGCCCAAGGGTGCTGCGGAGCTCGTGGCGGCGCACGCGTGGAACCCCTTCGTGCCGCTGCCGCCGCGACCAGCAGTTGCTTCGTCAGATGATGGTGACTCTGATCAGATGATGGACCTGCGCAAGTCGCGGCCTTTGCATTCGGACAAGCTCAAGCCCGGCTCTTTGCAGTAAGACCAAACCTTCTTGTTCCCTCCTTCTGCTGCTTGCGGATTCGATTTGATGTCTGAGGTTGCCTCTCTCTGCCCTGTGTGCTATAGCATGAAGGACGAGGTCATCCAGCTATACCTCAACAATTCGGCGGCGGTTGCGGCGCCGAGGGAGGTGTGTTTGCTCGGTGCCCTCAGGTGTCATGGCATCGGGATGATTGTGGGGGCATTGGGAGTTTCCAAGGAGCAACTGAGGGATGCACTCTTGGAAGGTACAGATAGACTGATCTTTCCTCTTCAGCCTCGTATTTGGCTTATAAGCCATGGCTTATCAGTCTTTCTCTCCCACCAAACCAGCCAACAGTACTTTCATCAGGCAACCCAGATTGAGTTTTCTCTGAATAATGCTGACAGTTGCAATCTTTGTTTGACGGAAGTACTCTAGTGTTTATTACTTGTGGGGGACCTTCGAATTGGTTGTTGTGCCATTGACCATGTTTGTAGCATCACATGGTGCCTTGTTGATTATGAGTTACATGAATGATTGTCTCTGATAAACGTTGGGGCCTTACCAATGGGCCACATGGCATGCCCCTCCTACTGTCATAAGTTTGAAAAACCAGAGTTACACAGCCCGCTTTCATTTTAGGTGCATTGTCTATTTCCTAGAAAGAGATCGCATTTAGGATACCATTGGAGCGTTTTGTTGTCCATGTGTATAACTTCTTCATGGGGTCACATCACATTTTAGACAAAGTTGTCCTTTCAAGAGTGCACCACTCTTTGTTTTACATGTCATAGCAAATCTGTTTTGGTTCCTGAAGTTGATCAATTACAACTTTCTCCAATCCTTCGTGCTATGCCTTTATGTGGTATGTTTTATCGCTACTAACTGTAGCATATTTCTGGTTGCTGGGTACAGGTAATGCACATGGTTTGGGAGTGGAAGCCTTGCGGATGCTCACTCAGATGGTGCTCAGCAATGAAGAAGAGCTTAAGCTCAAATATTTCAAGGATGATTCCCAGACCAGACTTTGCCCAGTTGATGCTTTTTTGAAGGCAATGCTGGATGTTCCGTTTGCGTTCAAGAGAGTGGATGCCATGCTTTACATTGCCAGTTTCTATTTGGAGATCAATCAGCTGAGAATGTCATATGCTACTCTTGAGGTAATGCTGTGTTCTTTAGGGGATACAACACAATTATACTGTCCAGAGATTGCTTCTGCTGAAATGATATCACTTATTAGTGATTTTACCTTCTTTCGACTATCATGCATTCATTATCTGAATGTTTAATCCATTTTATTTATTCATCTAGGGGGCTTGCCAGGAGATGAGCAGCAGCAGGCTGTTCCACAAAGTCCTTGAGGCAGTTGTGAATTTTGGCAATTTCATGAACACCAATTCGGGGTCTCCATGTTCAAAAGGCTTGGAGCCAAACACTGTTCTGAAGATAGCTGATGTGAAAGGAGCTGATGGGAAGGCTGCTCTCATGCAGTTTCTTGTCCAGGAAATTGTGAAACCTGAAGGATACAATGTGATGGAGGATGGTTCAGGTACATGCAAGATGAACACAAGCACTCTGCAGTATGATGCTGAGTGCAGGAAGCATGGCCTTGAGGTTGTCACCAAACTTGCAGCCGAGCTGAGCACCACGAAGAAAGCCGCGTCCATTGACATAACAAGGCTGAGCCGAAGCGTGTCGGAGCTTGGAATGGGGCTTGGGAAGGTCCATGACGTGGTGAGGCTGAACAGCATGGTTACCTCTGCTGAGAGCACTCGGCGTTTCCACAATAGCATGAGCACGTTCCTGAGGCACGCTGAGGAGGAGATCCTGAAGCTCCAGTCTCAGGAGAGCATCTGCTTGTCATCAGTGAAGGAGATAGCGGAGTGGTTCATCAGGGAGTTAGGCAATGACGAAGCTCACATGTTCAGAATTTTCGCTGGAGTGAGGGAGTTCCTAGCTATGCTCGACCGGATCTGCAAGGAGGCTGGGGAGGTGAACAGCAACAACTGGGTCGGCGCGACAACGGCGAGCTGGATGGCTGCACCCATGGGGATGACGCCTTAAGCCGCAGGAGCTGCCTTGGCAAAATCTGTAGCTGTCCTTTTTGTAGAATATCATATCGAATCGAGCTATTTGGACTAGTATGGTTCCTAGTATTAGCAGTAGATGAGAACAATGTTATGCTATGTTAAGCCTAAGCCTCTCTATATATAAATATCTGGATAATCTATGCTGGACACCCTGGCTATTGTAAAGTTTACTGTTACTGGTAATGGATGTTGTTGCTTTTCCGTCTTCTCCTGAATGCTGCTGTCCTGCCAATGAGGCAATGAAGCAGCCTTCTATTCCAACTCCATTGGTGATGCCTCTGCTTCTGAATTCTGATAGTTTCTAAAAGTTGCTCATGGATGTCTCGGTCAGAATTGTGTGTGATGAGTGATGACATGATACTTCGTTTGAGTTTGGGCAATGCACGAAGAACCTTTTTTTTTTGGGGGGACGTGTTTTTTCCGCGAGATGTATCTGCAACAGCAAGTTGGTTTGTACAGGTCAGATTCTGAAGTCCTGAAGTCGTCTTCCTCCTTCGCCTCCAAGCAAACCAGCAAGCAGGGCAAAGTAGTCGCCGGCAGAGTCACCCCGCACCCCCAGCCCCCAGTGATTGGGACTGACAGAGGTCTGCAGAGACTAGCGGCGATGGCGCCACCCTGCCCCGAACCCTAACCCCACTCCACCACCGGCCATGGGATCCCAGCCGCCGGCCTCCCGCGTGGCCCTGGAGCCCCTCGCAACGCTCGACCCCCCCGCGCTCGCCGGCCTCCCCGTCTCCTCCCCGCTCACCGTCCGCTCCGCCGCGCTCTCCGGCCACCTGCTCTACCTCGGCACCGGCGGCGGCAAGCTGCTCCTCTTCTCCCTCCAGGATCCCTCCACCCCCGAGTTCCTCCGCCTCCTCCCCATCGGCGCCACGCTTCCTGTCTCCGCCATCGTCCCGCTCCCCTCCGTCGCTCGCCTCCTCGTCCTCGCCGACGGTCTCCTGCTCCTCGCGGACCCGCTCCTCTCCCGCCCCGTCCGCCGCCTCGGCTCCCTGCGCAACGTCGCGGCCGTCGCCGCCCGCCGCGTCGACCCCGCCGACCCATCATCATGCTCCGTCGCCATCTCCGTCGGGAAGAAGCTGCTCCGGGTCGACTTCACGCTGCACGACGCCGACGAGCTGGATGTGCAGACGCGCGAGATCGCCTCTGTCGAGGGGGTCAAGGCGCTCGCTTGGGTCGACGACTCTGTCTTCGTTGCCACCGCCACTGGGTACTCCCTCTACTCGAGCACCACTGGCCAGGTTGTGGACATATTCTCGCTCCCAGAATCCTCCGGCCACCCGAGGGTGAAGCCGCTCTCTGGAGGTGACGAGGTGATGCTCCTGGTCGACAATGTCGGTGTTGTGGTTGACAGATTTGGCCAACCGGTTGGAAGCAGCTTGGTGTTCAGCACCACGCCCGACTGCATAGCCGAGGTGTTCCCCTATGTGATTGTTGCTGGGGACTTCAAGGTCGATGTGTACAGGAGGAGAAATGCTGCACACCTACAGACCATTCCTGTTGCCAGGACTGGTCAAGGCGTTTTGATTGTGGCTAGCGATGATGATGGGATCGGCATGGAGCTAGTTGTGATCGCTACGACTTATAAGGTAACGTAGGTACGTCGATTCATCCGTTATTCATTTGAACTTCTGTATCCAAATTCTATTAGTGTATTTGTATTAGTGTTATGTGGTGCCACAACTGTTGGAAAGAAAATAACTTTACATTACATTGCATCCTAAATAGATGTAGTCTCCCAAGCACACAGGACTAGATGAGCAGGAAAGACTGCCTATATGAATTTGGCATGGGTTGATAGCTAAAGGGTCTATACAACTGTGGTTGGCCTTTGGTTTTACTTTCACAAGGAAGGACGGTAGGTTACCTTGTAGAATCATAATGTTTGTATATATATACTAGTTATAAGTTGCATAAATAAGGCTAGCTTTTACATTCCCTGTACAATTTTAGTACCATATGTATAGTTATCTAAGATTCTAATGTAAAGGAAAGGCTAATAGCACTATAGTAGTGGAAACTGAGAATGTTTAGTCTGGCTCTAATTTATGCAGATTATACTTATGTTACACTGATATAGGAATCAATTGGCTTATCCAGGTTTTTTGCTACCGTAAAGTATCTGCAGTGGAGCAGATTAAGGCATCTTTACGAAGAAAGAACTACAAGGAAGCTATTTCTTTATTAGAAGAGTTTGAGTCAGATGGTGAAATTTCAAAGGAAATGATCTCCTTTGTCCATGCACAACTTGGATTTTTGTTGTTTTTTGACTTGCGTTTCGAGGATGCTGTAAATCATTTCTTGTTATCGGAGACTATGCAGCCATCAGAAGTATTTCCATTCATTATGCGGGATCCTAACCGTTGGTCAGATCTGGTACGCTACATTGCCACTTGGTAGCTGGGATACTGTATATGAGATAAACTGTTTTAGTTCAGTTTCTAAATTAATTGTGTACATCACAAGTTGTGTATTAATTGTGTACATCACAAGTTGTGTTCCAAAAGTACTTTCTTGTCACGTTGTCTTAACCTATTTCTTTTCATGATGAAAATTCACTCTTAATGCTTACATTGAGCTCTTAAAATGATCCAATAAATCTGAATCAACTATTAAAAAATCTCTAGATGAACCAGCTTGACCCTATTTTAGCACAATAGTCATAGATAGGAACTTGTTGAGCCTTACTGAGTTAGAGTATTTATGATTCATCAACTCATTCTTTCAGTTTATGATGAGTCAGTTTTTCCTTCATGGCTCTTTTGGCACTTAACACTGATTATTATTGTACCCTATGTCCGTACCTACTGATTATAACTACGGAGAAACCAAACAATCTTTCATACATTCAGCTACTTGTTTCTAATGGTAACCATTAACAATTATATCCATTAGGTGCCAAGAAAGCGGTATTGGGGTTTGCATCCACCCCCTAAGCCCCTTGAAGAAGTTATTGATGATGGTCTGGTAGCAGTTCAACAGGCATTGTTTCTGAAAAAGGCAGGTGTGGATACAATTGTGGATGAAGATTTCCTTTCAAATCCACCAAGTAGAGCTGATCTTTTGGAACTAGCAATCAGAAATATTATCAGGTATGGTATATGCACGGGTTATATTCATTGTGAATCACTGGGAAGCCACGTCTATCCTCAACTATCTTAATGCTGAATGAATCTAGGTACCTTTGTGCATCGCGGATGAAGAATTTATCTTCTCCAGAGATGGAAGGAGTTGATACTCTTCTGATGTATCTTTATAGAGCACTTCATCTTGTTGATGACATGGAGAAGCTTGCATCATCTCAGAATAGCTGTATTGTGGTATGTACATGCCCTTTAGACATCTGCATCCGATGTGCTTTTGTATGTTGAAGTATTGAATTGACAGAGCACAATGGTCCCATCCTAATGTTTTCATCACATTTGAATGAACACTAAGAAAGCTGCTTGATGCATGGTGCAGGATGAACTAGAATCCCTTTTGGATGACTCTGGACATTTACGGACACTTGCTTTCTTGTATGGCAGTAAAGGAATGTGCTCCAAAGCTCTTTCTATATGGCGTATACTGGCAAGGAATTATAGCACAGGTTTGTGGAAGGATCTGTCTGAGAATGGTTCCTGTGGAACTTTGGTTGGCAAAAGGTCTGGCGAGGAAATTGCCGCTATAGAAGCAGCCAAGATCCTCAAAGAATTGTCTGATGAGGACCTTGTTCTGGAACATCTTGGATGGGTATGCATTTCAGGTTAAGAACTTGTTTATCTTATAACAAGTGTTTTATTACTGAATTTATTTGTAGGTGGCAGACATCGATCAAGATCTAGCGATTGCAGTTTTAACATCTGAGACGAGGGAAAATCAACTCTCACCAGGTAATTGATATGTTCTGGATAGACCAATGTATCAGTGTGCTTTTACTACATAATCATGGCCAGACACATTTTCTAGTTTCTGAGCATGCGTGTCAGAGAATGATGATAGGGACAGAGGGGTAGACTGTTTTAGAATAATTTTGCATGGTTATAGCTTATCGTGTGACATTTAGGAATGTTTTTTTTAGTAATTGGGGGTTAGGTATCTTAAAAGGCTATTCTGCAGAAAAGGTTGTCGCTGCTGTCATTTATTTGAATAATGCTATTTTGCAGAAAAGGTTGTCGCTGCTGTTGATGCTGAAAAGGTTGTGATCCATCAAAGGTATAGATGATTGTCGGTGAACTTTTCAATAAGTTCAGATCTCTTAATTCAACAATCCAAATATAATATTTTAGTTTCATATGAGTGACAAAATATGAGTGACAAAAGTAGTAGGATTACTCTATGGACATATTTGTATGGTAGCTTGTTAGTATGTGTTTTTGCAAATTAGCTCTAAGTATGCAACATCCTTATAATCAACTTTTAGTGGCCAAATGTTGGCTAGGGCTGCGAGGGCGAGAGAGGGCCGGCCGCAGGGCCTTTGCCCACGGCCGAGCAAGAGGGAAGGGTTTCCTTCTTAAGTCTTGCTTGGTTAGATTGATACATCTCCTCTCCTTATATAGAGAGGTTTACTTGACTCCCAAGCTAGGCTTACTTGACCCCTAAGTAAGCGACCCTTATCTCTAATTAACCCTAACACTAATGGGCTATATAGCCAGCCCAGGCCCAATAGGCCCCTGACATACTCTAACACCCCATGCTTTCAGTGAGGTTATAGAATCATTATGCAAATAGTGTTATTCCTTTACATGTTCTTTAAAACTG
This sequence comes from Miscanthus floridulus, assembly GCF_019320115.1. NCBI lineage: Eukaryota > Viridiplantae > Streptophyta > Magnoliopsida > Poales > Poaceae > Miscanthus > Miscanthus floridulus. The sequence goes on along the minus strand of NC_089580.1, from coordinate 44,523,530 downwards.
TTTGTCTATATCTTCTCCTGTATCTTGTCTCTTTGGCCACCTTCATTTGTCATTCATCAGCAGAGAATGCTATGTGGTAGGTAATGATTATTTTCTTATTATCCTTCTGTTATAAAAAGTCTGAACCAGCCAAATTGTACAGATATCTGCAGTGGTTGATTGAGGATCAGGGCTGCGATGACCCTCACTATCACACATCATATGCTCTTTCACTGGCTAAATCTGCGATTGAAGCAATTGATATGGAGTCTAAATATAGAGGGAAAGACAATAGTGAAATTGATTCTGATGCACAATTTATTTATTTATTAAGAGAGAGCTTGCAATTGTTTCTGCAAGCTTCAGACCTGTATGATTCAGAAGATGTGCTCGATGTGATAGCAGAATCTGAGCTATGGCTGGAAAAGGTGATGTTACGATTTGTCTTCTTCCTGGCACTTCCATGTTTGCCTGGTTAAAAATCTTTCCATTGAACTCTCATGCTTGCCCGATCATGCTATACTGATACTCTAGACTTTCCCTTGTCAGGCAATACTGTATAGGAAAATGGGCCAAGAGAATATTGTACTTCAGATACTAGCATTGTAAGATTCTATGCTCTTGGGTTTGATTTTCTATATGTTACCTTCCTTACATATTGGTTTGTTGTAGCCTGTAAATTGCTCTATTGAAATGTCTGCTGCTTGTTATGTGATGAAGGAAGCTGGAGGATAGTGAAGCTGCTGAGCAGTATTGTGCTGAGATTGGTCGAGATGATGCCTATATTCAGTATGTCATTTTTTTTTCACATCAGTATTTCTAAATTAATTAACTTAATTTTTTTCTTCGTCTTTTTGAACAGAAATAATCCCTGCTGTTCATGTTGTCCTTTTTTAAATCTCAGGCTTTTGGGTTTGTATTTGGATCCTCAAAACGGGAAGGAGCCTATGTTTACAGCAGCTGTACGACTTCTTCATAATCATGGTGAATCTTTGGACCCCATACAAGTATTGGAGGTATTACTTCATTGTTGCTTCAATACTCGCAGATTCTTTTGAGAGTCTTGTAGCTTGCATGCTAGTTTGCAAGATGTTGGTGTTCTGGCCTTCAGTATTTTAGGATGGCATATCAGTCATGTGAGGACTGGAGAGAACGGAATAAATATCGTGAAGGTAGTTGTTAGCTCTGGAAATGTGGTGTTCTGTTGAAAAGTGAGCAATTAAAAAAAATAGGACATGGATACAATTGTTCCCCCCTTCACAATAGGATTTGGCATATCTGAACAATTTATTGACCTGTTGGACGTTAACGTTCCAGTATTGTTGTCAAAAAAAAGTTCCAGTATAAATGATCACGATCCTTTAAACATGGTCTGTCTAGTTTCCTATGAAGCAAACTTGCCATCTTGCCACTGACACCCTTCCCCAGACCCCGCACAGAGCGGGAGCTCTCTGCACTGGGTACTGGTATTGCAAAAGAACAAATATGCAAAACTGATGTCCAACCATTTTTCTTGTACTACTGTTGCACACGATCCTAGGAATTGTGAGAAGTCTCAAAAAAGGTTACTGAATAGTCGATACCTAAGTACAAGGTACTCATTGCATCATTAATTCACAATTACATGTTGTATAGCTGCAGGGCTGCCATGTGCATCTGTCTTTATGTTGTGCCATACACTAGTTTCTGGAAAACGAATCTAAACCATAATCTTGTGCCAGAGATTATCTCCTGATATGCCTCTTCAGCTGGCATCAGATACAATTTTACGGATGCTGAGGGCCCGAGTGCACCATCATCGCCAAGGGCAGGTGAGCATAATTCTTTTCCGTTTTTTTAGGGTGAAGTTTTCTGTATTGAACAGTTGAACAGCGTTGTGGATCATTGCCTAGTTTAACCGAGTTTGTTTCAGGTTGAGATGCGTCTTTCTTACCAGTAGAGTTTCTTTGCTCTTTTGTGCTCCTTTGCATGATTTAGATAGTCCACAATTTATCACGGGCGACAAACCTAGACGTGCATTTAACGAGACTGGAGGAGAGATCGAGGCATGTGCAGCTAACCGACGAGAGTATCTGCGATTCATGTAGAGCTCGCCTCGGCACCAAGCTGTTTGCGATGTACCCTGACGACTCGGTTGTTTGCTACAGGGTATGCCTACTTGAGGTGTTTTGAGTTTGCTGCCGATAGCAGTAGCATGTTTGCATGGAGGTTTCAGGTTTCTTTGTGTGTAATAATAACTTGGTTTTGCAGTGCTATCGATCCCAGCAAGGTGATTCCTCATCAGGGCGTGGCCGTAGCTTGAGGAAAGATGTTATATTCAAACAGAGCTGGCTTGTCAGTAGATAGATAGCGAGGAAGGAATGAAGAGTGGTGATCTTGAGGCCAGCATTCGGCTGTGGCTGCTCGGAAATGGCACTAAGTTTTTTGTGTCTGGATGGGCTCACTCTGGAAACTTGACCAGGGCGTTGTGTATTTTTTGCTGAGGCCAATGAATGAATATATACAAATACAGGCATACCGCATACAGGGGATGTGTAGTCTGTTCTAGTAGCTGTAGTACACTGTCTGTAGAGACAAATAATGCTATATAACACGCTGATACGAGATTTGGTAGCTGGAAATTGCAGGTGACAATTCTGTGCGTCCTCACCAGTAGCCCAGAAATGCAAATGCCCCACTAGATCGCAGTGCTGGAGGTGTGTGAAACACGTTTTCGTGGAGACTGAAACGAATGGGGTGGTCGTGAAAGTTGATAGATAGACAAATCCGTTCGTTTGCTACAGACGACTCAGAACAAATCTGTTCGTTTGCTACCAACGAATGGGGTGGCCTTTTGGAAAGCTGGATCTTACGTCACTTGCCTGTGTCATTATTACAGGATGTCGTAGCTCCCTCTATGTAAACCGCCACAACTCAAAACCTAAATACCTAATAGCCATCATTCTCTGAGCATAATCAATATAAATTACATCATTGCATTAAACCAGTGGCAGAGTCAGGATTTTGCACCAAGGTAATCCTTGTAAATAAATTGAGCCACACAAATGTACAATTAATAATAGGACCACAAGTCCATACTAATAACCAAAGTGCAACTAAGACATAGAAGTGAACATAAATCCATAGTAATAATCGAAGTAATACAAACTGTTGACATAGTGGCATTATGGCACCATCTCTTAATAGTTTAGAAACATTACAAAAGCATTTGTGGCCGCCGCCCTTATGGGCCAATTTGGTAGGGATTTTCATAGCTTCACAAAGCTGTTTTCAGCTTCTATCAAACAGGCCCTAATGAAATAGCTTCACTCTAAAACCTATTTTTTAGCTTCACTCACATCCATAGTTCCCTAGGTGAAGCTGAAATTACTAGCTTCTCTCAACTTTCTCTTTGCTATCCTTTTCGAGAAGCTATTTTACCAAATATATATTTTTTTAAATAGCTTTTACTTCACTGGTGAAGCTGCTTTACGGAACTGAAGCTACAGAAACTACTTCACCTTAGTTGCCTTGCCATGAGCTTCTTGTTCGCGCACACCACGTGTTGCCACTATCGTCTACCGCCATCCACTTAGTCGAAGTTGTTGCCACATGCATATCACTGTAGGTAGCCCTTACACACTAGAGAGTCACACCAGTCCGTGAAGGAGGTGCAAAGGACACCCGGTCCTGATATTGATCTCCTGACACCGTCATATGCTAACACACGACCTCTTCTCATGCATGGCCGTCGCCTCTGTCCCCTTTTCTCCTCACAACCATGGCCGTCGCAACCAAGGATAACATGGACGACATTGCCATTGTATTGCATTGCCTTAAAACCTCGATGCATGTCAAACCTGATTAGCAAAATTCACTTGGCACATCACCTGGAAGGTTTAGAATCAAACCTTGCCATGAATTGTATCAAAGATCCTAAGGGGTTGGGGGTGTGGTGGTGGTGTGGTGGTGGTTAGGCTACTCCTTGGGTCGGTCCAATTGCCATGGGACATGGTAAGGCCGGCTGGTAGTCACCCTAGTACAACCACAATAAGTGGTGCTAGTCCTTCTAAACCCCAAGTCTGGCTGGCCATGGTCCTTTGTTGATCTAACTTAAAGATGGCAACGGGCCCCGATACCCGATACCCGACGGGTATTTGATCCAATAGGGGATGGGGATGGGGTCATATCTTTACCCGCGGGCATCTAAATGGACAAGAATCCATCCCCGACGGGTATAGTGGGTACGGGAACGTTCCCTGTTTACCCGTCCTCGTTACCCGTTGGGGAACCCGGCTATTTGAGCTGTCATGCGAGTATTAGGCCCAAAGAAGCTCAACATAGGTATTTTGGCCCAAATCTGAACAATCATATATATAGTTTGTGTGTTTTAGGAACCCTATTTCAATTTTTCCTCACCATCTCCGCCAGCAGCACAAGCACGCCTACCTCACGAGCACTCGTGCCCCTCGCTTCCTCAGTTCGGTCTCTCTGCCACCTTTGCTCGTCCTCCTCGCAACCTCGCTCCTTTCTCCTCGGCATCTCCGAGACTCCGACACTTATACCCGGGTGAAGAAGAAACGTCTCCGATTGCAAAGCTGCGACCCCAAGTGTTCTTGTTTATCGGGTATGCAGTACCCGTCGGGTATCTGTTACCCGACCGATGCCCGACGAGTACGGGGATGGGCAAGAATCTATACCCGAGACAGTTAACGGGGACGGGGACAGGATGAATTCTCCATAGCGAGGAAGAGAACGTTCCGGCGATACCCGACGGGTACATCCCCATTGCCATCTGACCCATGGGTCTAGAACTTTCCTTGTTCTATAACCTTGTACCCTTCCTTAGGCTAGTCTAATCGCCAACCCACCTGATATTACACAATCCTGCCTTTAAGTTGATGTAGGTGACAGGGCCATTTTCGGTTACTTCTCATTCTACATGATCGATGGAGATACGGACGAGGAGGAGTGGAACCGATTCTATATAGTTTGCTTATGTACTCTAATGCTATGAGAGAGCGCTGAAATCTTTGCACTAATAAATCGATGAAATGTGATGTAAACTTGGATATGGTTTTGGGAAACTTGAATGTTAATGCATGTGTTGTGACGATCGCGTATGGTATGTATGTATAAAACATGGTTTATTGTGATGTTCTTGTGCTTCTGAGGTGTTTTTAATTTGTTGGTCTCGGGCAGGTATGGATTGAGACATATCCCATGGAATATTGGGATTGTTTTGCTTAAGTCAAGTGGATCAATGGAAGAAAACTCGGTCGATTTATTAATATGGATGATATACAATTTACGCGGTTTCTCGCATAAGCCGTAAGAGACTTGGCAAATGGAGATTGAACTTATTTCTAGGCTTTGCAAGAAGAAATAAAAATGCAAGCACTAGTTCATTTGATGGATGCGATGATCATGCATCCATGAAGTGGATATTATTGGAGAAGGAAGGCGCTCCTGACCTGACCTGTACCTCGGAAAAGCGAGGCCGTACATGAATGGAGCAATTGGCCCGTCAGTGTCTCATGTCCATACATCAACGGCCGGAAAGGCCAGATTAAAGCGAGGGGAGCAGCAGGAGATGGAGCAGAGGCATGCCAGAACCCACTCATCGTTAGCTAGCAAATTGCCTATATTATATTAAAATAGTGCTGATCCATCATCCATGTCGTCATAAGTTAGGTTACACACTGTAATGCTACACTCCTTTATTTCTCGCTAGCCTAGCTAGTAGCTGCTGCTACTCCTTGGTAGTAGCATGAAGGAAATATCTGATAGATGATGATGCAGCATGAGCAATGTAACGTGCATGCACAAGTGACCGTCGCTGCCTGCCCAGCAGGTCGGCCAGCACACACATGCATGAGACATGACACATCTCATCAATTCGATCTCTCGCACGAGCTGAGGTGCAGTGGTGCATGCAAATGCATACATGATCGATCGATGTGCATGTCTTCATCCCTGTCCTCCACTGCCCTGCACTTTTGCAATGTTTAATTCCAGTGGAGCCTTGCTTTGCTAGTGCAGGTGCTCCCAACTCGCACTTTTGCAAGCCTATAAATATGCATGCATGGCAGCCATGGCATCTCACACTCACAGCCAGCGATCGAGTAGTCTAGCTACAACGACACAAGCAATACCATCTCATCACTATCACAGTCTCACTGCAGCTAGCTAGATATAGCTGATCACAAGACAAGCAAAGCAAGAGGTGATCGATCGTCGACGATGGCCGCCGCTTCCTCACAGCAATTCCCGCACCTGCTACTCGTGGCCGCGCTTCTGGCGTCGTGCCTCGTCGGCGCCGCCAGCTTGTCGTCGTCGTCGATGCAGATGCAGTGCCACGAGGAGGACCAGGAGGCGCTGCTGGCGGTGAACTCGGCGCTGGGCAGCCCGTACCACTTCGCGTCGTGGACGCCCGACACCTTCTGCTGCGACTGGTACAACGTGGACTGCGACAACACCACGGGCCGCGTCGTCGGCCTCACCGTCTTCGGCGACGGCAACCTGACGGGCGCCATCCCGGACGCCATCGCCAACCTCACCAACCTCCGCACTCTGGTCCTGCGCCACCTCCCGGGCCTCTCCGGGATCATCCCGGACTTGCTCGCGCTACTGTCCAACCTCTCCCAGCTCACCATCTCCTCCACGGGCGTCTCCGGCCCGGTGCCGTCGTTCCTGTCCCAGCTCACGGAGCTCACCCTGATCGACCTCTCCTTCAACTTTTTCGAGGGCAGCATCCCGGCGTCGCTCGCCGACCTGCCCAGCCTCTCCAGCATCGACCTCAGCCGCAACCGCCTCTCGGGCCCCGTCCCGTCGCTGCTCCTCAGCAAGTGCACCGACCAGGCGTACCTCCGGCTGTCGCACAACAACTTCTCCGGCGCCATCCCCGCCGGGTTCGCCGCCGTCAGCTTCGCGCACCTGGACCTGTCGCGCAACGCCTTCACCGGCGACGCGTCGGGCGTCTTCGGCAAGGGGAAGCCGCTGCAGCACCTGGACCTGTCCCGCAACGGCTTCGCCTTCAGCCTCACGGCCGTGGAGCTGCCGGAGCAGCTGAGCTACATCGACCTGAGCCACAACGCCATCCGCGGCCGCATCCCGGCGAAGGTGGCGGACCTCGCCGGGCTGCAGCTCTTCAACGTCAGCTACAACAAGATGTGCGGCGTGGTGCCGACGGGAGGGAACATGGCCAAGTTCGACGCCTACAGCTACCAGCACAACAAGTGCCTCTGCGGCACGCCGCTGCCTTCCTGCGGCCACCGTTTCTACTGATTTTGTACTGAGGATCGATCCTCGGAGCAAGGTAAGTAGAGTGGTCGGCCACCGTTTCCATTGATCGATCGATCGATCATCGATGAGAGGAGGAGGAAGCTCTACACGTATGGCAAAGAAGCTCATAGAGTGCTAAACCACGTAAGAAGAAGCTCGCACGTAAGAAGAAGCAAGAGTAGTGAAATATATAGTACGTAGTACGTACAATACTAAACCAAGAGTGCTATATATAATGAAAGTGAAGCAAGGTACCTACAGGTACCAATATGCATGTAATAATTGTATCCTGGAATCAACTGTTAAGGTTAGTTCATGGATCCCAGGATGCATGGATCGAGAGCAACTACAAAAATCTGTACTATATATCTACTAGCTAGTGTAATGGTTGTGTCACACAACTTGTGTGTTTGGGTTTGTGTGTCTGACTAGGTAGAGACAGATTAATAAGCTCAATGCATAATGTATATGAGTCTCTCCTTTGAACTACCAACAATATATTGTTGCTTCATAATGCTTTCAGCAGTTGGCACAAAATGTTTCCATTTATGAATGCTGATGTCATAGCACAAAAACTGATGATGTTCCTGTGGATCTAAACCATCCATATCCATCAATATGTAAATCAGAAGATGCATTTCAATGTGTTGGCTCCCCTCAACAGAACATTTATATTCTGTTGATGCTCGACCTCACCGCCAGCCATAAGATCGACACTGGAGGGCTGAGATTGAGCCACGTCACCTCAGCCCACACCCTTCTGATGACGTGGCTACATACCTTGTTGACCTCTCAATCCTCCTGTGTTGATCTGACGACAGTCTATGAGCAACGCCATAGCTAGGGTGAGCATCTGCCACTGGCGGAGCCTCGTGGAGGTGATCCTGGTCTCTTGCCCCCTGGTTGCATGTTTTGTCAATGCATATAGTATTTCTCTCATCCAATTGCTATGCAACGCCTGTGTGTTTGATGGAAATTCGCCAAGTGTCTCAACCTATGCGAGAAACTTGCAGCTGGAGGGCCATATCTGGGTTCTGGCTGGGGCAAGAAACCTCCAGAACCTGGAACTCGGGCGTCTTGGGTTATAGGTACAGGGCAATTGCATAGTCGGTTCGATTAATTGTAATCTTAGAAAGGATTTTTTCTGGTTTGTTTCGTTTTACCCCCTCTTACCTTGGTCCTAGCACTACTAGGAATATCCACTTCTATGACGATCAGCTTTCGTCACTGAAGGAGCCCGCGTAATACAAAGATATGTGGCTCTCCTGCTTGTTCGAGAAAAAATGCTACATATGTAAAAACGACAGTGGTAGTGCCCGGCGTCCGGATGGACGCCCGCGCCTGCATTTCGTTTCGCGTGCTTCACGTGGGGCCCACGTCGCTCGAGCGACAAGAGGGGGAGGGGCGGCGCCTCTAGTTCGAAAGGACCTGGCCGCGACGTTGTATGGATGCCCAGCCGGCGCCGGGAGGAGGACACACTGAGACGAGGCAGCAGAAGGCGAGGAGGAAGATGGAACACCCGATTTACTTTTGAAACATCTAGATGCAACATTTGCAACATATGTGGGGAGACAGATGAAACTCTTGAAGTATGCGTCTGAAACACTTGCAAAAACACACATGAAAAACAATTGAAACCATTGTAAACATACGCAGCATCCAGATAAAACACTGGCAAACATATGTGTGAAACATATACAACATCTAGATAAACACACTTGCAACATAGGTCTGAAAAAACAGATGAAATTACATTGGGAACAGAAGCTTGCAACATACGTGTACAACCATTGCAACATATGTAACATCCCGATCCATTTTGGAACATCCGTATGAAACAGTTGTAGCATACCTATGAAACATCTGAAACATTTGAAACATACGCTTGCAATATGCGCTTTCAAGCACAACATCTACTTGCTGCTTGGACGAAATGGATGCTCGTCGACGTGGAGCTCGATGCCACAGAGTGGCGAGGGGGGATGCCAGCGGGTAGTTGCGCAGCCCCGACGAGCCGCTACGCGGCTCCAACGATATGGCGGGAGGGTGTGGTCCCCAGGGTAAGGCACCCCTGCGGTGGAGGCGGCAGCGCTGCCCGCGACGAGCACATGCGCTGCCTGCGGGTACCTCGGCGAGGAGCCCCTACGATGGAGGTGGCAGCGCTACCCGCGCGAGCGCATGCGGTGCCTACGGCGAGCGACCCTGCGCTGGAGAAGGTGAGCAGGGGCGGGGCGGCGTGGTGGAGTCGGATGCAGAATTTTGATAGCACGGTGGATAAGGTCTTCTGAGCGAGCGAACATGAGTAGGTCAACGGATGAGTCCAGCGGACGGGGCTGATGGATGCCCTATTCTAAATCATTATCGATGTAAAAACTGCTCTGTCAAGCTGTGAAGCTATGCATGAAAAAAGAGAAGCCTAGACTGTAGGGAACAAATAAAAAAATGATAGAAGAGCCTAGTTCTTTAGTTGTTTATAAAATTTATGTCACATCGAATGTTGAGATACTAATAAAGAGCATTAAATATAGATTAATTATAAAACCAATTACATAGACGGAGGCTAATTTGCGAGACGATTTTTAAGCCCAATTAATCTGTCATTAGCACATGTTACTGTAGCACCACGTTGTCAAATCATGGACTAATTAGGCTTAAAAGATTCGTCTCGCAAATTAGTCGCAAGTTGTGCAATTAGTTTCGTAATTAGTATATATTTAATACTCCATGCATGTGTCCAAACATTTGATGTGACAGAAATTTTAGGAGCGCCTAAACAACCAAATTGGGCCGAAGTCTAACTCCATTCATTTTTCTTTGCATTCCAAAGATATACCCAAACTGGACGAATTATTGCATCGTCAAAATTTAGAGTTGCTAGCTCCGCGTCAACAACCTTTTTTGTGCCATGGAATAAATGGGATCAACATTTTGGTCATGGCTTTGTAAAATGCTTTGGTTTTGACTTTTGAGGGGAAAAACAATGTATATGTTTTTGCATTGGACGCAACAAATTCTGTAGTTTGAAAAAAAAACATGATATCGCTAAAGTTGTTATTAGTTTGGATACACATGACTAGTTATTAGTTGGGGCTAAAAATTAGTCCAATTTAGTTATGGTTGGTTAGCTATTAGCTTGAGTGTGAACTCATGTATGTGTGAGCGTCTGCGTCTGTAACTGGGTCTTGCAAAAAAAAAACCTAATTAAAGACTTAGCTAAAAAATTAACCTGTCTATTAGCTCTCCTATTTTAATATGCACTAAAACTAATTTAAACTAAAAATTAGCTAGCTAACAATTAGCCATGCTATCAACAAGACTCTATACTTGTCTTTTAATGTTGCCATCTGCTCCTGCCGTGATACTTGTTGGCACTGTCTACCCATATTCTAATCTATCTTCTCTGACTCCAGTCTTTTGCAGTACAAGAAAAGTTACAGCAGCCAGGGGATACGTATCTATGTGAGGAGAGGACCAGGCCCTGATTTTTTTTACAATTTGACTCTTTAAAAAAAAATTAAGTATGGCCCCCTAGAAAACTTAAACTCATCTTTGGACCCTAGGGATCGGCGCCAGTACTCATAGCGTCGAGGTAACACGTCTCGGCACCATAGATCTTAGCGTCGAGGTGCCTGGCCGTACACAGTAGGACATCCTAGGTGGCGTTGACGTGGCCGGTACCTCGGCGCCAGAATACATGGCGTCGAGCTCGGCGCCACAGATCTTGGCGCCGACCTGGGCACGCACCCGCGCGACGGGATGGGTGCGGGAGACCCGCGGCCTTTTTCTGGGTGTGGAGCAGGAGTAGGTATGGGCATGCCAGTCCACAGTCCACACCCACAGGCCACAGTGGGCATGGACTGCTGCTGCAAGCGGCGTGTTAAGTCTTGTCAAAGCAGCACGCTCTGGACAGTACTGCAACTGCAACCATGCAATGATTTTGCACCTTGTGCCGCCTTCTGGTCCGGGCTATTTTGGGGTCAGCCGGTTGGTTTCGTTCGCTGGTCCTACTCCATCCATCCGGGAGCCTCAGCGCACCCCCAATCCCGCTGGTGACTACACCCCGCACTTGATGGTGGATTATCGTCGCCATGTGGCTGAGATTCGTCGTCGTCATGCCCAACCTCTCTATGATGAACCCAAGAATTTGAGGATTGAGTATAGGTTCTGGCAACCATTTCATTTTGACTTCTATCATCATTTGGTTTATCTCCGCTTCATCAACAAGCGGGAGGCTCCAGTGGTTCAGATGAAGTCCATTGACACCTATGAACTTGGTAAGTTGCCTGGTTTGGAGCTTAAGCAGATGATCACTGACTTGAAGAGGATGGGGTTAGAGCAGCTGATGGAGTTTCGCAAGCCGTGGAATAATGAGATTATTTATTAGTTCTATGTCATTTGGAGACTCATGAAGCTACTCATGTCATTCATTGGACCACTGAAGGGAAGCACTACAAGGTTGACTTCCCTACCTTTGCTCGCCTTCTTGGTTTGGATCGTCGGGATCGCCGCTCAACAACTATTGCTGAGATTTCCCCTCTTGCTATGGATGAGTATCAGTACATGTATTTGGATGGTCATCCTGCTGATGGGCAAACAGTTTGGTTGAAGCCCTACTACTATGTGCTCAACAACATTCTTCGCCAGATCTTGTATCCCAAGCGCGGTGACTCTACTCATCTTCGTGATGACTCTCAGGTGGTTCTTGACTGTTTTGGCGATGAGTTTACCAAGTTCTCTATTAGTCGTTACATTTGGACGAAGATTTTTTATGCTAGTGAAGATGTGGTGAAGCACTACCCCTATGCACCCTACATCATGCATATCATTGAGCATGTGTCAGGCATTCACTTCCCTATAGACAATCCTCACAAGAAGCTCAAACTTTCCAACATGCTCTCCCTTTAGGCGAAGAGAGAGTTAGAGGAGGCCGCCAACAGCAAAGGAAAAGGCAAAGGTGCCTCAGGTTCATCCTCACGTGCTTCACGCTCTCGCCGTGCTCATAGTGAGGAGCCTCAGTCTTCCTCTTCCTCCGGTGGTAAGCCCCCCAGTAAGTTCAAGTTCTTCATGAAGTATATGTTTGGAGCTTGTTGTGCTAGCGCAGAGTGTGAGCAAGAGTTGCTTGTGAGGATGCATCGGATTGATAGAAGTTGGACATTCACTCTGCACCGCCTCATGAGTTGGAGCCTCTTCGTGATCCTTTCGAGCTTTATGATGAGGTTTGTAAGGACTTCTATGGTGAGTCGTTCGATCAACCCCATCGCCATGGCAAGCAACAAGCCGGCGCTGAGGATGAGGAGTACATCGAGGATGATGATGACGACGACGATGGTGGTGATGATGGTGACCATGATGACGATGAGGACTTCAAGGACGAGTAGTCGTTTCTTTCATGCGGCCTACCCCTTTTGGCACTTGTTGACAAAGGGGGAAAAGGGGGAGTGTTAGGCTTTGATCTATCTTGTAATAAGTTAGTTGGCTTATGAGACTTTAAAATTTTAGCTTGTATAAACTATGTCGTGTGGTGGTACTATATGATGGACAACTATATTTGTGTGTGTGATGGATGATTGTAGGACAAGTAATGTTTATCTACATATCTATTAGTCTCTACATGTGAATGGTGGATATTATTTTGGATGGCCATGTGTTGTTTCAAGTTGTTACTTTGAAATCTTGACCATCATATTTTCTTTTACTTGTTGTGTGAATATAACATGTCATATTGCATCTTATTTTTCACGGATATTCACTTGTTCACATACATTTGGTGCACCCCACGGATTGCAAAATTTAGGGGGAGCTTCTATCTTAATACATGCAAGTGATGTGTTTATGATCATCATTGAAATTCAAATTCATTACATATGTTAAGGGGGAGCTATCCATAAATTTTGGGGTTCAAAAGTTTTAAGTTATTTCATTCTTATAAAAGCCTAAGTTGGTTGTCATCAATTATCAAAAAGAGGGAGATTGAAAGTGCATTTGCACCCTATGTGGGTTTTGGTGTATTGATGACATCCAATTTAGGGACTAATGAGATCTTAATGAGATATATTGCAGCTTTAGTCCCATGAAAGTTTTAAAATGTTGATCCAAGATGAAATGGTATCCTTTAATTCTTGAAATTGAAAAGACGGACGAACTCAAAGCACTCTCCAAAGTTTTATCTTTTGTTTTGAGTTTAAATTCCACCGTACTATAAAGAGGGATGTAAGTTTAGGTGGTCTGAGAAAGATAGAGTGCTCAAGCATATAAATAAAATCAAAAGATAGACACTAAATCATCTCACAAACACTTAGATGCAGACGGTGGACTTTTGGTAGCTGGAAGTCATGGTGTGAGCCGGAAGTCCCAGCGCTCTTGGACTTAGCCGCCAGGATCGGCTGGCTGTCGGAAGTCTCGGCTCAAGCCGGAAGTCCCGGCAAACGTCGGGAGTTCCGACTCCCGCCGAGCCAGCCCTTTGGTCTGCGCCTAGTGAACAGTGTTTTGTAGAAGGGTCGGAAGTTCCGGCGATCTGTGTCGGAACTTCCGACTTAGATCTAAACGGTTGATTTTGCCTATGAGTATAAATAGCTCTCTCATCTCTTCTAACCGTAACCCACTCATTCATTGCTCACCAACCTTCGTCTAAAATAGCTCTCAAGCATTCAAGGTGCCCCCCCTCCTCTCCCCTTTGCTCCAATCTTTGATTCTCTTAGGGTTTTGAGTGAAAGAAGAATGGATTGAGTGAGAGAATCACTTTGACAAGCTTGAGCACTCGATTTCTTCGTCAAGCCAATTGGATTTGCATCTTTTACTCTTGGAGTTTTGCTCCTAGATGGCTAGGCATCGTCCAAGAGCTTCCATCTTATGGAAGAGCCTTAGAAAGTTTATATTACCCTCGTTTTCTTAGTGGAAAGCTCGAGTGACCTTTGTGATTGCTTTGAGAGAGGCAAGGAGGTGGAAGGGACTCCGACCTTTGTGGTCACCTCAACAACGAGGATGTATGAGCTCCTTTGTGGGGTTGCTGAACCTCGGGATAAATCCCTGTGTCCCGCGTGTTTGTTGTTGTTGGAATTTGTGCTATCATATTTGTTCTTGTTGGTTTGTCTTCCTCCCCAACTTTCCTCTTAGGGTTTGGATTCGATCTACGGAATGGTGACCTTCCAGCGTCAAAGGAGCAACCCCAACACTTCATCTTACCACGAGGAAGTGGGGTTGTAAGATATCTCGCACTCAAAGTTCATTTTAGCACTTGTAGTTAAATTCTCGTAGGTGCCGGAACTCCCGGCTGTTTGCGTCGGAACTTCCGGTTGCCGGAAGTTCCGTCCCAAATTGTCGGGACTTTCGACTGTCACTGACATTGGATTTTGAGATTACGCAGAAAATTTTAGATATGCCTATTCACCCCCTCCTCTAGGCATTGTTTAGATCCTTTCATGCTTAGACGAATGAAGCTCGTCCTTGTGGAGCTCGACGTTAACGCGGAGTTCGATGCCACGGAGTGCTCGGAGGTCACCGGTGCGAAGCTCATTGATGGTATGGACCTCGACAGTGGCTACGGCAGGCGGATAGAGTGCGGCCACGACGGAAAGTGCGAGTCCAGACGGCGGAGGTGGCGCCGGCAAGCGGGGGCGTGCAGTGTAGAGCGGGCGTGCGACGCGGACCGGCTCCGTGATTGAGTGGACGAGGCTCGTTCAGATAGGGAGTCATGAGACGGACGCACGGATACAAACATTGCCGATAGATAACAGCTGGATAGTCCTTCTCAAGTCCAGAGACCACAGTGATCCACACTGCATGCTGCTCCTAGTCTTATCCAAGTCAGAGTGTAGCTTGAGATATTTGACCATCTATCCCTTTCGCTTCCATGAGTGGCCTGTCCTGCTCCTGCCAAAGTGACAAACGCGGCGGCGGCTATCTTGTTGTCGGCGCTCATCCATGAGTTGGCAGTTTGGCACTGTTGCATTTCTTGGCAAAGCTAGCCCAGCAGGGAATATATATCCATAGCCAGCTGCAAGCTGCAGCGACCCCCCGTGCACGTCCAAGATGAAGACGACGACGACGGCGATGCGCACCTCCCTCGTCCTCGTCCTCCTCCTCCTCGCTGCGGCTTCGGCCGCCGCCGCCGCCGCCTCAAGCAAGGACCGCTGCCATTCCGACGACAAGAAAGCGCTGTTGGCCATTGACGCGGCGTTCGGCACCCCCTACCACTTCGCGTCCTGGACGCCCGACTCCTCGTGCCGCGACTGGTACGGAGTCGACTGCGACCCCTTCACCGGCCGCGTCGTCGGCCTCTCCATCTTCCAGGACGCCAACCTCACCGGCACCATCCCCGACGTCATCGGCGGCCTCGTCCACCTCCGGAACCTCATGCTGCACCACCTCCCCGGCATCTCTGGCCCCATCCCGCCCGCCATCGCCAGGCTCTCCAACCTCTCCATGCTCATCATCTCCTACACCGGCGTCTCCGGCCCCGTGCCGTCGTTCCTGGGCAAGCTCACCGCGCTCACCTTGCTCGAGCTGCCATTCAACTCCCTCACGGGCGCCATCCCGGCGTCGCTCGCCGCCCTCCCGTACCTCTCCGGGATCGACCTCAGCCGCAACCGCCTCACCGGCGCCATCCCTCCGCTGCTCCTCAGCAGGTCCCCCGACCAGGCCTACCTCGTGCTGTCGCACAACAACCTGTCCGGCGGCATCCCAGCCGAGTTCGCCGCCGTCAACTTCGCGCACCTCGACCTGTCGCGTAACGCACTCACCGGCGGCGACGCGTCGGGCCTGTTCGGCGGGGCAAAGGAACTGCAGTACCTGGACCTGTCGCGCAACGCGCTGAGCTTCAACCTCTCCGGCGTGGAGCTGCCGGAGCAGCTCTACTTCGTGGACGTGAGCCACAACGCCATCTACGGCGACATCCCGGCGCAGGTGGCGAACCTGACCAACCTGCAGTTCTTCAACGTCAGCTACAACCGGCTCTGTGGCGGCGTGCCCACCGGCGGCAACATGGCGAGGTTCGACGCCTACAACTACCAGCACAACAAGTGCTTGTGTGGACCTCCGCTGCCGACGACATGCAACAAGTGATCTACTATGTGTATCAGTCGTTCATCAGAACAGATATCTCAGTTGTACTGACTCTTAATATTTTTCAATAAACGAAATTATTTACGAAATTTGGGAATTTGGCTACTGTAGCACTTTCGTTTTTATTTGGCAACTAGTGTTTAATCATGGACTAATTAGGCTCAAAGCGTTCGTCTCGCGATTTTCAACTAAACTGTACAATTAGTTTTTTTCGTCTACATTTAATGCTCTATGCACGTATCGCAAGATTTGATGTAATAACTACTATAGCACTTTTTGAAAAACTTTTTAGGAACTAAACACAGTCTAAAACTAGGAGCACCCGCTAGAATCTTATCCAAAGGCCTGAGCCAATTTCATATTCTCCAGTTCCATTCCTATAGGTGACGGAAATGCGCTCTAGCCAAAAAAGAGTTGATTCCAGGGCTGGGCTAAAAAAGAAGTCCATTTTTAGAATCTGCATATATACAATTAGCTAGAATTACTCATCTTTGCTCACTTCTCTCTTTATTCATTTTTCTGTCCGAAATAACCATAGAGATGTCTCGTTATCTCTATTTCAGCTGTTATGAACTTATTATCAACTTCTCAATATGTTTTTACCATCCACCACATCAATAGCTCTACATGGCACCTATATGTCTTTAATATGTATTTAGTTTAATATGTATTTAGTTGAAGCCTTTTTGTTAAATATGGTAGATCTAATTATTGCAACCCATGTCACCGACATGATGATTCTTATGAATTTTGATCTTGTTATATCCAACCGATTTCTCGGCATGAGTATTTGATAGAGTGAACAAAGTGAAGGTGTCCACACATTTGAACCCTTGCAAACACTAGAACAGCTCTGCGCTGATGGTGAGAAAACTCAAGTGACATCACAAGAATTCTTCTAACCGCAGCAGTTGATCCTCTTGCTCGACAAGGCGCTGAAATGAGCGACACAATCGCCCTATGCACAAGAATTATTCTAACCACTCAAGACCCTCATAGTAAGGAAATAGACCATAGAGGGTCTAGCAGAGCCCAGGGCACTTGAGGAAGCAAGCATAAGGGAAACATAACTGAGTCGTTGGGTTGCTCTCGCCAGGGTCGGATAAGCATTTATAGTCGGTCTGTAAGATTGAATCCAAGCGCCCATGAATCAATAGTGCCCTCGTAAAGCTTTAAAGTGTGGGCTCATAAGCAGGCAAAGACGTTGGGGAAGGTGACAGATAGTAGGCCCCAGGTCAAGGTTCTCTACCCATGACCACGGACCCATCGAGGGTACAACATGGTAATTTTGAAATAAAATTACTTTTATTCTAAAATTGGGGAACATTTGTTTACACCAAAATTTGATAAAGAAGAACGCGGGAACTCAAAACTCCTAAGATTGTATCATTAAGGGATCGATCAGATGTGAATTGATATCAGTTGGTTTTGATGCAGTCTCGGAATCGGCTATTTTATAGATGACGTCAGCAGACAACATCAACGGACTGTGTACGGATGGCGTCAGGGAGAAAAATATCGGACTCTATAAAAGAGAAAAGGATTAGAGTCCAAGTTATCTTAAATTAGGAATGTTTTCTTTTATTTCAAAGATAGCAATAAGTCGTGTTTGAGGAGGATTCATGTTTAAGTTCTGGGTATAAATATTAGATCCCGGCTATTGTAAGAGACATTCAATCAATCAATACCAATTACTTTTTTTGGTTTTACGCCAACCCTTAGGAGTAGGAGTACTGTAGATCTCGCGAGTTCTTCAACAAGCAGGGCTGCATCGATCCGGTCGACTTCTAGCTTGTCTGTAAGTACCGTCATGGCTTATACTTTTGTTTGTAAGGCTGCATCGGTCCGGCCGACCTCATACGAGCTCTAGTATAAGTTAGTTATCGATCCTTATCTAGTTCAAGTACGGCTGCATCGGTTAAGTTTGACCTCCACTGCTCGAATTAGATTAAGGTCAAGTTATCAGCTCTACCTAAGGGTGGCATCCTTCGTGTAGATTCATTAAGTTACTGATCTTGCTGATGTTCTTGTTGTCATTAGTTTCAGTAATATCAACCTGTCCAATCGAGATCGATCTAGATCGGCCTCATATCCTTTTAGTCCATCGTTTATTTTATCACATTGCGATGGTTCTTACTTTAAACGACGGATTATGTTTTATCGGCCGTTCTACTTCGATCTTGATCGTACATAGTACGCGGCTAAGGCATGTCTGATCTTGAGAAGGTTTACTAGCTAGTTGAATCTGGTCTATAGCTCGCTATTATGGCTGTAACGATCCGGTCGATCCCCACTGTTGGCACTTTAAATCAGAGTATGCTAGTTGGTAGATTTGCTTTTGACCAGACGTGACCTTGATTGTTTGCTATGCCTGCATCGGCTAAATAGCCGATTGCCCGTACTTTAACGCTTATAGTGTGTCTTCATGATTTTGTTAAATATGATTAGATCTATTTACTTTAAAGGTTTGATCTGTTATCTTTATCATGGCTGCCATCGATCCGGTCGAACCCCACTGTTAAGGATAACATGTTAGATTTGATGAGTTTATACATCTGTCTATATTAAACAGTCGATTGTTCACATGCTGTAATCCCTTTTCTACCTAAATTGCCTATTTTAGCCGATTCGTCTGTGCTTTCACAGATATGGCACGCTTTCATGAACCTGTTAAAGTATGGTCGGTTCTAAGGATTTTCTAGTTCTAGACTATCATCATCGTCATAGCTCCATCGATCCAGTCGAACCTCACTGTTAACGGTAATAGATTAGATCTAGACGGTTCGTAGATCTGTCTATATCAAACAGTCGATTGTTTGCGTGGCATATCCCTTTTCACCGGATTCATTGGCTCTACACCACGTATTAATCAAATCTAATTTAGTCAGTGATGTATCTTTGACGCATACATGTTAATAGCTTAAGGGAAATGATCATTAAAACTGGGCGTATTGTATTCATTACTATAAAATCAATCATGACCCGCGAGCGTTACAGTCCTTAACAGTCGATTTCTTCTCGTATCGGCTATTTAGTCAATTTTTCCGTCTGGCTGCTCCCAAAGCGGCACACTTAGAACTGTCTGGGCAAAACCAGCATGTTCCACTCTAAATTACCGATAAACTTTCCCTCCTTGTCAATTGCAATTCAAATTGACTGGCATGTCCTTGGGAATTCGTAGGATTGACTGTTCCTGCGTTGAAGCCAGGCAGATCTCCAAATCGTTTCGGCTTGCTACGTGTCCACCCGGCGCGGCTACCACATTTTCACGTCGACACCCTCTAACCCTAATTTCCTTTGCCTGATGCCCAATGCATCCCCCACGCCGTACTCAGCCGCTCATGCCCCCCTCTCTCCCAGCGCTGTCCATGGTCCACACACTCACTTCATGAGTCGCGATGCCTAGCCACCCTCCGCTCCTCCCATTCCTGTTGTCCTCTTTCCCTAGCGCCGCATCCGAGTTGTGGCGCCCTCCGCTCCTCCTTGTTCTCAAGACGAAGATGCTCACACCGCCCTCCTCTTCCCTCCCCGGGTGCATGGCCACCACCTACGGCCGGATCCACCTCACGAGCGAGCATGCCGGCGGCCGCTACCACCTTCCGTGGCTGCCTACTTTCGGATCTGCATCACCACAGGATGACTAAAAGGGCGATGGCCTCAACATGCTCGGCTTCTCCTCCGCCTTCCCTTGGCAAGCGGGCCTCGGGCCGACCCGACAGGCTTCACAGGCCGTGCTTTGCGGGCCAGCCCAGCACGGAAAGCTACCCATAGGGCCGTGCCTAGGCCGTCGGTCAGGCATGAAGCCTAGGGAGGCACGGCTCGGCAGCACGCTAGGCCCTATCGTGCCGAGCCTTGTTGGGCCGTGCTTGGCATGGGCCCGTGCCGGCCTGGCCCGTTGCCCATCTATAACTCTTGCTTCGTGGCTAAGCATGCATACCTAATCTGACTCCCCGCGTCTAGTCTAACATGTTTTTCTTATATCTTATATTATTAATTATAGTAATAATAATCATAACAATAATAATAATAACAATAACAATAATAATAATAACAATGTTGGTGTAGAAAGTGACCAACACGTAAATATTTGTAGTTTTGTCATACGTTGTGATCGGAGGTGGCCTAACACTCAATGACATAGGGTTTATACTGGTTTAGGCAACGTGCCCTACGTCCAGTTTGAGTCAGTCGGTGACTTTATTCCTGAGCCCAGGTGCTCGAAGTTTGCAGTGGGGTTACAAACGAGAAGGAGAAATGGGGTGTACAAGAGGTTCGGTCGGCTTCGGTCGGAAGGGCCGAGAGCGACAGGAGCTCCGCTACGAGCTAAGTGTTCAAGTGTGTGCTTGAGGTCCGAACCTGGTGGTTCTATGGTTGTAAGCTAGTGAACTTGGTTGATCTAATGAATCTGGGATGGCTTGAATCAACTTGAATAAACTTGGGTTAACTACATTTGTCGGAGGGAACACATCCCCTTTTATAGATGAAGGGGATGGCTTTACAAGTGAGAGGGAGATGGTACGTATGCTATTGAGCCTTGTTACCCACGCCGATGGGTATGAGATAATGGTAGGCGCCCGAAACACTGTTGATGCTACTGTTGAGTGTCAGACGCATGTGGGAGGTGGTGCTGTCTTCTTTGGGTGTGCAGACTTCGGTACCTGCATATACTGGTGATGCCCAGAGGCATGTGAGGGGTTTCACCAGGATAACCCCGTACGGTAAATCCCGACGCCCACAACACTATTGATGCCTAGAGGCATGTGGGGGGTCTTACCGTATGGGATTTTAACGGCGCCCACAATACTATAGAGGAAAACATCGACGCCTACAATACTATTTGTGTCAGGGCGGTTGTAGAGTACTATTCCTACAGGTGACAGGGTATGGTCCCTGGTATCATGGATTGACTTATGTGCCTTGCCTTGCCTTTCCCTGCACGTCTCCTGGTCCTTACTGAGCGGGCGTCCCCGGTCGGTTGGTCTCAGTCGGCTCTGGTTTGTGCCAGTCGGAGAAGAGCAGGGAGCAGGGTCTTTGCATACCCTGGTCGGAGACACGGGGTCGGAGTCGGAAGCGGTGCTTTTGGCCAGGCCTTCCGGTCGAAGAGGTCATCCAGACGCAGGCTAGAGACCGAAGCGAGCACTCCGGTCGGAGAGGTGGGCCGGAGTCAGAAAACGGGCGTTGTTCCTCCTTGGCCTGGCCTTTTAGTTGGAGATTGGATCACTCCCCTGGCCTGTCGCTCAGGTATTTGGGCCGGCCCATGAGTTGTGCGCTGTCTGCTTGGGCCGAGCTTTTGCGGGGATGCCGGTCCGTGAGGGACCCCAGGTTTATGAACCTGATAGGAGCCCTCGAGCCCCCTGGGCGATTCGGGCGGAATCATCCGGGGTTTTTTTGTCTTGACGGCGGGTGCACGCGAGCGCACCCATGGGTGTAGCCCCTGAGCCTCCCGGCGGTTCGGGCAGAATCGTCTGGGGGTTTTTCTGTTTTACCAGTGGGGGAGGTTTTCGTCGGTGGGTGCGCGCGAGCACACCTGTGGGTGTAGCCCCCGAGCGGTTTGGGCAGAACCGTCCGGGAGGTGTTTAGCGGGCGTGCGTGCGTGTTTTTCAGTCGAGGTTTTTAGTAGTTTTTAGGGATCGGGTGAGACGGAGCTCGTGGATCCTAACGTCGATGCGCGCCGCGGGATCGGGCGAGGCAGTTAGGCTTTTTAGGGATCGAACTAGACAGAGCTTGTGGACCTTGGCGTCAGTGCGTGTCGTGGGATTGGGCGAGGTAGTTTAGTTTTTTAGGGATTAGACGAGACAGAGCTTGCGGACCCTGGCGTCGGTGCGTGCCGTGGGATCGGGCGAGTCGGAGTCGTGGATCCTGGCCTTGGTGCGGCCCGCGCAACCGAGGCAGTTAGTCTAGTTAGTTTGGGGTTGGGTGAGCCGAAGCTCGTTGATCCTGATGGGGCGAGTTCGGGGTCGCAGACCCGGTGTTTTTTGGAGCGTAGTCGAAGCGTAGCCGGATGGGGCGAGTTCAGGGTCGTAGACCCAGGTGTTTGGAGCGCAGTTGGAGCATAGCCGGATGGGGCGAGTTCGGGGTCGTAGACCCAGGTAGTTTTGGAGCATAGTCGGAGCGTAGCCAGATGGGGCGAGTTCGAGGTCACAGACCCAGGTAGTTTTGGAGCGCAGTCGGAGCGTAGCCGGATGAGGCGAGTTCGGGGTCGTAGACCCGGGTAGTTTTGGAGCGTAGTCGGGGCGTAGCCAGATGGGGTGAGTTCGAGGTTACAGACCCAGGTAGTTTTGGAGCACAGTCGGAGCGTAGCCAGATGGGCCGAGTTTGGGGTCGCAGACCCAAGCGTTTTGTGTCTTGAGCCCCCAAGCCCTGTCGGGCCTTAGTAGGGTCGGTGTGAGTTTGTGTGCATTACCCCGTCCTCGGTTCCTCACAACCGGAGGGCTGAGTTTTGTCGCTTGTCCCAATCGCTCAAGCTCGAGTGACGTGCTCGGTGAGTTCACTAACGGGTATGATCGAGTGGAATCCGGGTCCATCGTTCGTGACGGGGTCGGCATAGCCCTCTTGTGACATTCTACTGCTCCTTTACCTATAACCCGGTAGATGCCTGGGTCATTCCGGAGACCGACCCGGGTGGCCTAATGGCCTCCCCTTGATAGAGATTCTGTGGGCTTGGCAAGAGGTTCAGGATCGAACGAGAAGGTTGAGATGACCCTATCTGCCAGACTGGGTGAGGGCTGCATAGGGCTCATCTATGTTTTTCTCCCCTGGCTCTGTTGGTTGCTCATGTCGAATGAGGCAACCGCCGCTTCATGACACAACATGGAGCGTTGTGATGCATTTTGCTGCACGTGCGATGCTTAGTTCCTGAGCCCTCGGGTGGTTTAGGGCCCGAATCGTCCAGGAGGCACGGGCCTATGGAATGAATGCGCGTATGGATGTATGAAATGATTTAAATAAAGAAATAGCGGGGGTCGGTAGTGTTACCTTGATGACTCGAGTGATGGGGTTTGAAGAGCTCCAGTCGGAAATGTCCGACTAGGACCCTGCTCGTCGTTCGTGACTGAGCATGGCCTACATGGGGCGTCCCTTCGCTCCATACCTGTCTATTGGTGTGTTTCCTAAGCCGTTCGATCGACTTAGGTAGCCCGACGGTCTCTCCCAGCGGACATCCCGTTTTGGGTTTTTCCAAGTCCCGCCTAGGGATGCGGAGTGCTGCATGTGTGCGGTGGCACTTTGGTTCTTGTGCCCGTCGTGCGGTAGTGGCCGGTGGGCGGTAGTGGTGGGCCATACCTTAGCCATGTCCCATCTGATCAGGAGTTGTTCCGTCGGGTAGGGCACGTCTCATTGGTCAGGGTGTGTCTCATCTACATTAAATGGGAAAGAGAGAGGGTTTTTCACTCCGCCGTTTTGTCTTTCCTGATCGGCGCGCTCTCCCCTAACTGTTGTACCCTTTTCCTTAAGTAGGAGAAGGGAGATGGCTTTTGCTCCATTCTTTTTTCCTGTTCCTCATCTGCCGCCTCCTTTCCTTTTCCTCCTTGCCGAGAGCGTTCTTGAGAGTCGCGGTGGTTCCTAGGAAAGAAAAGGGAGAGAGCGAGGGAGAAGAGAAAAACTCACCAATCCTTTTGCGATCCCAGAGTGAAATGTCGGACTGGAGGTCGTCCGCTGTGAGGGAGTCGGTGTTGAAGGCCTTTGTTGTGAAGGGGTTCCTGCTGCCAAAGGAGGTGGTGCACTGGGGGCTCCCAGGAGGGAGGAGTCCCCGCAACCTTGGCCTGACGAGGTGGTGTCCTTGCTCACCATCCATGAGTGTGGGTTAGGCTACCCCGCACACTGGTTCCTACGTGGGCTCCTCAATGAGTGGGGTCTAGAGCTGCAGCACCTCAATCCAATGGGGGTGCTGCACATCGCCGGCTTTGTCATCATCTACGAGGCTTTCCTTGGGATGGAGCTGGTTAGGAGGACTCTGCCCCCGGCTGAAGTGAGGGGGCGCGGGTCGTAGCCTGGGAGCGGTCCTTGCCCTATAGGCCTGTTGACGTCGGGTCCTGCCTTTAGAGTTGTGTCGCTCACCTCCCAATACATTTTTCTTTGTCCCTTTTTGATCTTTTTCTATTGAGTCTTTTTGGAGTGTGACTTATCTGCACTTTTTGTCAGTGGCTGGATGATGTCGGGTTTGACCATCGCCCCAACTCCCATGCGGGAGGCTTGGAGGCCCACCCCGCAGTGTGTTGCGGCGGGCGATGGGGGGGGGGGGGACAGGGTGGCGGCGGCGAAGTCTTCCCTCCTAGGGGTGATGCCCCCCGGGTCGGTTGCTGGTATGGTGGCAGTGATGGCGTTGGCGTTGGCGGCGATCCTAGTGCTGACGGCGAAGGTCATGTCGGAGGTAACCCTCATGGCCCCTCCTCCACCAGCTATGGAGAAAGAGGCGAGGGAGGCCGAGCTCCCTGCCTCGCCGGGTGGAGGGCTACAAGGCTCACCCTTGTCATCGGAGCCGAAGGCGTCGATGGGGGATGTGGCCGGGACAGAGTCGGAACACCTAGCGACAGCCCGCGCAACCAAGGTGGTGGATATCATGTCAGACAATGAGGCTGATGTCATGGTGGAGCTACCGATGTCGTCACGGGAGCTGGCGGTAGTTCAGTCAGAGGCTGGGCCCTCCGGCGGGTTGCTGAAGGGTGACCTAGAGTGGCCCTGCTCTGAGGACCCGACAAAGGTGCGGTTCATCCTTTGGGATTCGCAGGAGGGTCAGCTCTGGGACATCCTTGGGGAGCAAGGACATGTCGCGGTGCCCAAACTCACCGACCTGTCTACGAGGTTCGGAGATGCCTAGGAGCGGGTTAAGTCCGCTCAATAGTTAGTCAAGGTCGACCTGCAGCTTGCTGTGGAGGTGAGTTTCCCGTACTTGTCCTTGACCTTTGAATCTTTTGTTGGTTGCCTTAGCATGCTTGTTTTTCATAGAGTCTGAAGGGGATGTTGTCCCACAAGTCCCACTTCCTTCAAATGGAGCATGCCCGGATGGCTGAGCTTGAGTGTCAGCTAGAGTTCGCTCACCACGAGTCCTAGGACCAAGCGGTCGAGGCGACAGCGGCACGGGCGGAGGGGCAGCATATAGTAGAGTGGGCGACTGCCAATGAGCAAGGGCTCGAGGTGGCGAAGGCCCGCCAGGCGAAGACTAAGGCGGGGTTGCAGACATCCCTGGCGAACACCGAGGCGGTGCTCTAAGAGTCCTTGGTGGCCCTTGAGTCAGAGCGGAGTGCATTGGTGTCAGAGCGGAGCGCCCTGGAGTTGGCGTGGAAGGCCCTAGAGTCGAAGCGAAAAGCTCGGTCGGAGGCGGACCATGAGGTGCTCATGCTTCGGGGCTAGGTGATGGGGACGGAGGAGGCGAACGCTCGGCTATGCGCGTAGGCGACTCAACAGGTGGAGGAATTCTCCGTCCTTGAGAACTTCCGCGTTGGTATGTACATTTTCTATTTTTTGTCATGTTGGTTTTTCCTTCAGCCTGTTTCTAAGCTTGTCGCCCTTCTTTCAGAGCTAGGTGGAAGGGTGAAGACGCTGGAGCAGGACCTGGAGACGATCAAGGCGACCTTTAGCCAGAATGCAGAGGAGCTGGCCAAGTCCTGTGAAGAGCGACGTGCTCTCGAGGGGGATCTTGATCAGATCTGCAATGTTGCCTACCTCGTCATCTCGGAAGTCTTTGGGTCAGCGCCAAGCACTAGCGCGCCCGCCGTCCAGCTGGCGGAGGTCCCGGATGCGGTCTGGGACCTTATTAGGAGCGTCTGTTCTACAGAGCATTGGGTGTGCTGACTTCGGTGGTGACACACCACCCAAACCTAGACTTCGCTACTATCTACAGTGGGTATGCTGAAGGCTTGAGCATGGAGGACATCTAATCGATCGGGGAGAGCTTGCTGCCGCACGTAAGGTCGATGGCAGAGCAAGTCTTTGCTCAGTGGGTGATGGACGTCCATCGTGAAGACATGGCCAGAAGCATGCATGGGGAGGACGTTGCCCAGCTTGTGGATGGCACGGAGCCTGGGTCAGAGGTGGATATTGCCCCGGCTTCGGTTGAGCCGAATGTCATGCCACCGGGGAGTGAGCAGCCCGTGCCTTCGCCGGTCGCACCGACAGCAGATGCCACCAAGCCGGTCCAGTAGCTTGCAAAGTATAAGTAGTTTAGTGAACGTAAAAAGTTTAAGTTTGTGGGGGAGCCCCTGTGTAAACGTTCCTGTGTGTTTAATGACTAGTTGGTTTCATTTTCTACGATGGAGTCACTCCATTCGGGGAAGCATGTTCCCTTTTGTTCCTTAGTTTTCCCTTAGCATAATTTTGTTTTTTATTCTTTCTTTCTCGTACCTATCCATTTGTTCCATAGGCTACAACCTTGGGAGCCTAGGGCGTGGCCCGTGGGGCTCAGTTGCTCATAACCGTAGGGAAAGGCGGGGTGCGATCGGTTAGAATGTTTTAAAGTAAAGCTACGTAAGGGAAATTAAAGGAACGAACTCCCCTTTTGATCGGGTAGGAAGGAATTTCACCATATGATAGTAAACAAAATAGAGAGGTAGTAGTGCCCCCTAGTGGAGCCCCTGAGTGCCCTAGGCCAAAAAGTGTTCGGTCGGGGTGCTTTTATAGGAGCATACTCTAAGTAAACAATGGTAAAACTGAAACTTAGGGGAAGAAAAAAATGACATAGCTATTCCAAGCATTCGAAGAGAATGTCGTCGTTGTTGTCCTTAAGTCGGTAGGCGTCCGGTCGGATCACTTCAACCTTTAGTCGTCTAGATCCTTGCCCGCTACGCCCCTTTCTCGGTCGCTGCTTCTTCGCCTTTTTCTTCCTTTGGCCTATCAGCCTACCTCAGAAGGCGCTTGAGGAGCTGGCAATCCCTGTAGAGGTGTTTGACGGGGTAGTCGTGGTTGGTGCACAAGCTCTCCATGAGCTCATGGAAATGGCCCAGAGGGTCCTGCTAGGGCTGCATGCCTGCGTGATTAGCCGTGGCAACCAACGCAGAGTTGGCCGATCGGCGGCGATCCTTTCTGTTGTTTTCCCCCTCTACGTGGAGGGGCCCTCATCCTGATCCTAGAGCTTGGCCTTGCCTTTGCCTTGGTCTCCGTTGAAGCGTGGTGGGAGCGGTTCTTGCTGGAGGTTTTGGACAAAGGTCCGCAGTCCTAGGCCATTAGGGCTGGGACTCCGGTCGCTGCTGCGTGTGTCTCGGTTCGGTCCAAGCCGCGCGTATACAGTCGGTTGGTGTGGAGCGGTCGTCAAGTTAAGATGAGGTGTTAATGCGGCCTCCTGTGCCGTGCTCAGCGGTCGTCGCGGTGATCGGGTGGGGCGACCCATCTGCTGCGTCCCCATTCCCCTAGTTGGGAGCGAGGCTACGAATCGGCATCATGATATAGAGCTCTTCGCTTGTTGAACGGCGGCGGTCTCCACTAGTGCTCGGAGATTCCAGTGGATCGCCTGTTCATGAGGGTCGTTCGGCTCGGACAGGCCACGTAGAAGCATTGTCGCAGCGATGATGTTCTGATTGGCCATATCGTTCTCCTGTCCATGGTGTTTGCTGGACCCGACGGGCGTGACCCTAGGCGCCGCTCGTCGATCTATGCGCACAGGGCGCAGCGTGGTGCGCCGAGTGCGCTGGCGCAGTCGATGGCTGATGCAGCCATTGTTGTCGTAGTTCCTCCCCGTGCTCGTGTGTGAGCTCGGGGGTCTCTGCATGAGGGTCCAGAGGGGCGTGAGTCTATAAGGACCCCATTACCCCTGGTGTCTGTCCTGGAGCGTCCGCCATAGCGCACTCCCAGGACAGACGGTGGCTAGGTGCCATGTCGCCAATGCTAGAGCCGTCACTCCCGACATCGTCATCCATGAGATCGAGGAAATAGGTGGGAGCGTAGATCGCCAACCGCACGAATTTAGATGTGAGAGGGGGCAGTGCCGGCATCCTTTAGAGCCCCTAGGCGTCCGCGTCCGCGGGAGACATGAGGCCGTAGGGGAACCGGCCGTATGGCGGTCGCGACGGGGAAAACGGCATCCCTTCGGGTAATTGGTGGAAGATAGAAAATATCAAGTAAATAACAGCATGTACATTACTCACAGCGGGGTTTGAGCAGAGAGTTTGCTCGGAATGAAGCGCAGATATCGCGTCATCAAAGTCGTGCGTCCCAGAGTCGATGGAGTGCACCCCTCCGACGGGTGCCGGAACGAGTGCCTCCTCATGGAGGTGTAGTATGCCGAGCCGGTCGGCGACAAAGTCCAGGCTTTCGAAGAGGAAGGCCTGGGATGACTCAAAGACGGGTGGAACCCACATCCAACAGGTGAGAGTGCAGGAAACTCTAGTGAACCGAAGCGAATCGTATCGCCTGAGCCCACCACGGCGAGGGTGGCAGAAAAGTGAGCCATCCGATGACCAAAAAGTGTTGAACGTACAGCGTCTTCCCCACGGACGGTGCCAACTGTCGGTGCAGAAAGTGACCAACATGTAAATATTTGTAGTTTTGCCGTACATTGTGATCGGAGGTGGCCTAGCACTCAATGACACAGGGTTTATACTAGTTTAGGCAACGTGCCCTACGTCCAGTTTGAGTCGGTCGGTGACTTTATTCCTGAGCCTAGGTGCTCGAAGTTTGAAGTGGGGTTACAAACGAGAAGAAGAGAAATGGGGTGTACAAGAGGTCCGATCGGCTCTGGTCGGAAGGGCTAAGAGCGACAGGAGCCCCGCTACGAGCTAAGTGTTCAAACGTGTGCTTGAGGTCCGAACTTGGCGGTTCTGTGGTTGTGAGCTGGTGAACTTGGTTGATCTAATGAATCTGGGATGGCTTGAATCAACTTGGGTTAACTGCCTTTGTTGAAGGGAACGTATCCCCTTTTATAGATGAAGGGGATGACTTTACAAGTGAGAGGGATATGATACGTATGCTATTGAGCCTTGTTACCCACGCCGATGGGTACGAGATAATGGTAGGCGCCCGCAACACTGTTGATGCTACTGTTGAGTGTCAGACGCATGTGGGAGGTGGTGTTGTCTTCTTTGGGTGTGCATACGTCGGTACCTACATATACTGGTGATGCCTAGAGGCATGTGAGGGGTTTCACCAGGATCACCCGGTACGGTAAATTCCGACGCCCACAACACTATTGATGCCCAGAGGCATGTGGGGGGGTCTTACCGTATGGGATTTTAACGGCGCCCACAATACTGTAGAGAAAAACATTGGCGCCTACAATACTGGTTGTGTTAGGGCGGTTGTAGAGTACTATTCCTGCAGGTGACAGGGTATGGTCCCTGGTATCGTGGTTTGACTTATGCGCCTTGCCTTGCTTTCCCCCGCACGTCTCTTGGTCCTTACCGAGCGGGCGTCCCCGGTCGGTTGGTCCCAGTCGGCTCTGGTCTGTGCTAGTCGGAGAAGAGCAGGGAGTAGGGTCTTTGCATATCCCGGTCGGAGTCGGAAGCGGTGCTTTTGGTCAGGCCTTCCGGTCGAAGAGGTCGTTCGGAGGCGGGCTGGAGACCGAAACGAGCACCGGTCGGAGAGGTGAGCCGGAGTCAGAAAACGGGCGCTGTTCCTCCTCGGCCTAGCCTTCCGGTCGGAGATTGGATCATTCCCCTGGCCTGTCACTCAGGTATTTGGGCCGGCCCATGAGTTATGCGCTGTCTGCTTAGGCCGAGCTTTTGCGGGAAAACCGGTCCGCGAGGGACCCCGGGTTTATGAGCCCGACAAATAATAACAATAACAAGAATAACAAGAATAATAACGAGAATAAGATGAATAATAATAATAATAATAATAATAATAATAATAATAATAATAATAATAATAATAATAATAATAATAATAATAATAACAATAACAATAACAATAACAATAACAACAACAACGTCATTAATCCTAAAATATATAGAATCTTTCCTTTTCTCCCTTGCACGTAGATGATATACCTTTTTTAGCCTAACCAAATAATATTAAAATGTATTTTCTTTCCTATCTCCTTCTTGCTTCCTTTTCCATCCAGCCAGCTAATCACGAACTCAGCCAAAACCAACGTGACCATATCCCTCTCTCGGAGCCTTCCTCTTGTTTATTTTGACCAACTTTGCTAACAACGCGTCTTGGTGACCTGTAGTCCAACAAAATATATAGTAACTCACTCCGGGACTGTTCGAAATTGCACCTCTCTTGTGTTTCCTTTCCGCTGACGAAGGTTGAGGCGACTCCAAACAAGGAAAGGAACTGTGAATCTATTCTATTCTATGAGCAGGGCATGTTAATTTGCTCTAGATTACCAAAACTGAATCTCGATCCAGATTTTTTTTGCCAAACAAACACCTCTGCTGCTGCTAATATATACTACCAATGAAAATCCAAGTCCCAGGAATCGAATTGCTACTCCCGGATCACCGACACCGACCATGGCCACCGCCGCCACGCTCCTCTCCATCGCGCACCAGACCCGCTTCGCGCTCTGCCTCGCCGCTGCCTTCTCCTCCCCCTCTTCTCCCGCTCTCCCTGTCAGCAACACCAACGCCGTCTTCTCCCCGCTGTCACTCCACGTCGCGCTCAGCCTCCTCGCCGCCGGCTCGGGCGGCGCCACGCGCGACCAGCTGCTCGCCGCACTCGGCGGAGGCCATGGCCCGGACGCAGTCGATAGCCTGCACGCGCTCGCCGACCACGTGGCACGGATCGTGATGGCCGACGGGTCCGAGGCGGGAGGCCCACGGATCGCCTTCGCGGACGCCGTCTTCGCGGACGCGTCGTGGAAGCTGAAGCCGGCCTTCCAGGAGCTCGCCGTGGGAAAGTACAAGGCCCACACCCACTCCGTCGACTTCCAGAAACAGGTCTGATATGATATGATCCCCTTGCTTGCTTGCTTGCAAACATCTAGCTCTAGCATGGTTAGTTAGTAGTAGCGATTGTCATTTGTTGTGGTGCGATAGATCCCTCCAGCGCCAGTTGTGAGCTAGTAGTGTTCCTTGTTTCTCTGATGGATCGATCTTGTTATTATTTAATTTAATAAAATTTCGGCAGAGCAAGCTCTTGCCGTCCGTTTTTTTTTTAAAAAAAATTAAGCAAATATATGTTGTCTTTTTTGTCAGGCTGCAGAAGTTGCTGGTCAAGTGAACACATGGGTAGAGAAAGTCACCTCAGGTACAATCGAAGAGCTTCTGCCACCGGGCTCTGTTGATGAATCCACTAGGCTGGTTCTTGGCAATGCACTCTATTTCAAAGGAGCTTGGACTAACAAGTTCGATGCATCTGAAACAAGAGACGGTGAGTTCCACCTTCTCAACGGGAGTTCAGTTGAAGCACCTTTCATGTCCAGCAGAGACGACCAATATATGGCATCTTATGGCGACTTGAAGGTGCTCAGGCTTCCGTACGAGCAAGGTGGTGACAAGAGGCAGTTCTCCATGTACATACTTCTTCCAGAAGCACAAGATGGCCTCTGGAGCTTGGCTCAAAAGTTGAGTTCTGAACCTGAGTTCCTGGACAGGCATATCCCAACGAGGAAGATTCCAGTTGGGCAGATCAAAGTCCCCAAGTTCAAGATATCCTTTGGATTCGAAGCATCCGAGTTGCTGAAAGGTTTGGGGCTCCAGCTGCCGTTTAGCCCAGAAGCAGATCTGTCAGAGTTTGTTGATTCACCCGTGCCACTGAAATTATCTGTCTCGTCCATTCTTCACAAGTCATTTGTGGAAGTTAACGAGGAAGGAACCGAGGCTGCTGCAGCATCTGCTATAGTGACGAGGGGTACTTCACTTAGGAGAATACACCCAGATTATTTCATCGCGGATCACCCTTTCCTCTTCTTGATCCGAGAAGACACGACTGGTGTGGTGCTGTTCGTCGGCCATGTGGTCAATCCCCTACTTGCTTAATGTGTAGGTCTGGTCTAAATCATATTGCTTTTTTTTTATGTTGCAGAAACCTGTAAATCCTAAACTCTGGAGCAGTTATCTACAATAGTGCTACTAAAAGAGGCCGACTGAGTGTGAGCTACATGAATGATTAATTGCTGCTATATCTATATGCAACAACAAATAAATACATTGCTGCTATATGCAACAACAAATAAATACAAAGATATAGATAAGGCACTGCAATTTGGTTGAAATCTTTTTCTTTAGAAATCATTGACAGTTCTCCATTACACACAAAAGCTGTTGGATATCCCACACACAATCATGACTCGCTGGATCAACGATGGCGCGGAAACACCGTGCCCCACGATTTCTAGTATGAGCACATCGGTGCCCCACGATTTCTAGTTAGCACATGTGGGTGAATCTGAAGTATCATAACTCCTTATTAGGCAAACTTAATATCTCAGACAGAAGCATAGTTTGCATATAAAAAGATGTCAAGTTTGGTTGTCAACAGAGTGTTATAGAAAAACATATTTTTCAAGTAGGTTCATCAAACATGGACATTAAGTTTCGCAGCATTTGGACTGAGATAAGCTTAGCTGAAGAGGGTTAAAATCCATAGTGATTCTAATGGTTGATAACCTGGTGGATCCATAAGTTGTTTCTCTGATGGACCATCTCATCATCTGCTGTCTTTTCCAGCTTCTGTCATTTGACATGATGCTCAATAGCCTCTTGGTCTTGGAAACATCTTACATTTAAGTCTCATGTGGATGGTTCTCAATCCTATTGGTAGCAGCGCACATCCTCTGCATTCTCATTCGTTACTTTTTACTTACTTGTTATAGATCTGCCGGTGCATTGCCACGGAACTGAAACAAAGTCCAGAGGTAGCGTCATTCCTAGAGATGAAGCACATGTGGATCTGAATATGTCACTTCTGTTTGTTTCCGGAGAATTTTAGAATGAAAATGTTGCTAATGTAATATGGTAAATTTGAGATGAGAATGTATGCATTTCCAGAAGATGAAATGAGAAGTGCAGTATGGATGCTCAATCAGTGTTCGTTGGAAATGTAAGCTTTATCTCTCCACTTTATATATATTAAGAGGACTGTGCACAGTTCAATACTATTTTATACCATATGGCTATGTATATATCTGATGATTAATCTGTTTTGGTCCTTGTTACCAGAATATGCTTTTCGAACTAAAGATATGAAATTGATATTCATTTACTGACTGTTTACAGATAATATTTGGGGTTTTTATAATGATTTGTATTACTTTTGTGATGTTTTTTTTTCACTTTCAGTAGATAGTATGTCTCTTTGGTTGGGCTCCATTAAAAATATTATTTCAATGTGAGGATTGTATTATTTTTAGTTCCTGCTGCAAAGTTCCATTTCGTTGAACAACAGGACTGATGGTCTTATTGCCAATGTCAACTAATGATACAAAACATAAGTTGTATCTCATATCTTTACTTATTTTCCTGTTTTTTCCTCTTTTCCATTGAATGAGCAATGGCACTGGTCGCAGATTAGTCGGCTGTCATCAAGCCTTTCTATCAAAGTTTTGGCATTTGCTTGAATCTCAGCACAATTTCTAGTGTTAGCTATGTGGGGATGAAAAAAGGGAGGAAAAATCCCAGAAAGAAGTTCTTGAAAAAAAAGAAATAGAAAAAAATATTTGGAAAAAGTAAAAAAAAAAAAAGTATAGAAAAAAGGAGGGAGGGGGAGAGAGAGAGAGTTATCCCCCAAGGTAGCCAGCAGAGAATGCATCAGGCACATCCTGGTACTGGTGAGGCGTGATATGCTGATATCATTAGCGATTTACTGGCACAGTTCATAGGCATGACTTGTAAGCTTGTCCTAACATTTATGCTGAGTGTACTGTAACAATTGTGCTTATGTTGTTTTGCTTGTGGGGATCTTACTCTTGATGTTTCTTTTGCAATTTTACACCGTTGTTTTCTCCTCTTTCACTCTGGATCTTTTTGGGTACCTCTCTGTCCATTTGGATAAAAAAAGTCAAAAAGTCTATCTATTAGTCTGCCAACACTGTTCTACAATCCAAATATATCCTGTTGTCTTGGCATGTCTATATGACTGCATGTCATAGTATAAAAAAGTAAACATAGCAGAGTGCCAAATCATATCAATGAGCTAAAGTCCTGTTGCTTCATGATAGATCTATGTATGTCATGCTGTCATGGCAAGTGCGTCGGCCCAGCCACCAGTTCGGCAGCAGCTGCTTAGGGATAAGGTTTGTTAGTTTGTTCGGGTTTGCTAGCAGATAGGATTGATCAGTTATTTGAATAAAATTTTGTTAGTATGCTCCTGGTCTATAAAGGCAGCCAATGAGTTATAGGTTAGGCAAGCAAGAATATGAACCCTAAATAGTTCAGGGCCTCCAAGGGAGGGGCAAACTGGTTTATCTTGCCCTTGTTCTTCCTATTATCCCATCTACCCCAACCAAGTTCATATGACATGCAGCCCTGATGAAAATTGAAAACTTATCTTGATTTGTGGTTGAAGGTTTCATAATTTGACCAATTGGAACTTCTGTTGACGTCATAAAAACCATCATGCATTAGAGAAGATAAACAAGACATTCATATCGATATATATGTACTACTAGAGACTGGTGCTAGTAATAGACTGTTTTATCTTTGTAGTCGTTATGTAAAATGTTTATCGGCGTGTGGATATATGTAACAGGGGGTTTGTAGTTCAGTTTGTTTTGTGCATGTACAATCTAGGCTTATCTTTCTCATGGCCTTCATCATATCATATATGTTATTGGTGAATCACCTGGTATCGCGTAAATACACGTTTCTTTTTCCAGGTGAAACATCATACGTATGTTTCTGGCAAATCGCGTTCATTCATTTAGTTCAACTATATACTGTATGCTAGAAGATACAAAGTAGATGGTCTATGTTTCTAGCAAATCGCGTTCATTCATTTAGTTCAACTATATACTGTATTCTAGAAGATACAAAGTAGATGGTCTCCACCTTAGTTAAAATAGTTGCATTGACTGTGACGTGATGCCCTTAAATTTGATCGGTAATATTGATATCTGCGAATTTGCTTTGCATTGTGTTTACATTGCGGTGGATTCATTTTGTTAACTAACTTTTGTACCCACCTTAGAGCATCATTTAAGCACTTTAGGTACTTAAGTAGGCATAATCAAACTAAGCTGGAACATCAATTTTTTTTTGTCACTAAACTACACACCAATGGAGAACTTTAGAAATGGTATTTAAGTACCGAAGTAATAAAAAAAAAGGGCGTACCCAGTGCAGAGAGCTCCC
Organism: Miscanthus floridulus; assembly: GCF_019320115.1. Lineage (NCBI taxonomy): Eukaryota > Viridiplantae > Streptophyta > Magnoliopsida > Poales > Poaceae > Miscanthus > Miscanthus floridulus. The sequence continues at coordinate 44,488,065 of NC_089580.1, read as the reverse complement.
GCTCTGTGCGGGGTCTGGGGAAGGGTGTCAGTGGCAAGCCTTACCCTCGCCTGTGCAATGCGAGGAGACCGCGACTCGAACCCGGGACCTTCCGGTCACAGGCGGTAAGACTCTACCGCTTGCACCAGGCCCGCCCTTCTAAGTACCGAAGTAATATCTTGACAAATTTTAGTTAGTTCTGGTGCAACTCTCATATGATATTTGGAACAACGGACTGACTCGTGACTCAACAACAACAACATAGCCTTTCAGTCCCAAGCAAGTTGGGGTAGGCCACGGACTGACTCGTGACTCCTGTACTATTTTCTATGTGTGCGGAGACATGCATTAATTGTCTGCAAAAGTTGGATTCAAAGTTAGATTCAAAGTTTTACTGTCTCATGGAGGTAGGTCCATCCTGATCAACTCCAGCCTCACTAGTATCCCTATGTATACTATGGCTTCTACTGGTTACATGAGGGCACACAGAAGAGGTTTGACTCTGCTAGAGGTAGGTTCTGTTGGGAGGGGGCTGGTAATAGGAAAAAATATCACATGGTGAAATGGGAGGCTTTGGCCACTCCCAAGGATTTTGGAGGCCTTGGCTTTGTTGACACAAGATCTATGAATACTGTCCTCCTGGCCAAATGGTGTTATAAATTGGATAGAGGTGATGATAATCTTGCCATGCAAGTTCTGAGGAACAAGTACTTTCAAGGGCAGAGTGTATGTCAGAGTAAGGTTAGAGGTGGTTCTCAGTTTTGGCAAGGGCTTATGAATGCTAAGGAGTGGTATGAAAGAGAAACCAAATGGTCAGTGGGAAATGGCTCCAGAGAGAGATTTTGGCAATGATGTTTGGGTGGATAGTTGTCCTCTGAAGATCAGGTTCCCTAAGCTTTACAGGATCAACAGGCAACTGAATTGGTCTGTGGCAGAGATGTTTGAGGTGGACTGGGAATTGGATCTCAGGAGAAATCTGGGCCCTGAGGAATTAGCAGAACTGAGTGAGATGCAAGAGGTGCTAGAGGTGGTACAGATCACAGAAGACGATGATAAATTAGTGTGGGCATTAGAACCTTCAGGAAAATTCTCAAGCAAATCCTTGTACAGACTGATGGTTAACCCTGGTGAGGTGGACACAAGAATGAGGGATATGTGGGAAGTGAAAATGCCGTTGAAAATCAAAGTTTTCTTATGGATGTTGTGGCATGACAGGGTCCAAACAGGAGAACAGTTGAAGATCAGGAAAAGCAAACACTCAGAATTCTTCAAGTACTGCCAAAGGGCGTCTAGTCCAAGCGGTTAAGTGGCTCGGCGGCACTCCTCAGGTCGCCCGCCCCCAGGTGCCAAAGCGCAGTTTGGCCCCGGCCCAGTTCTCACAGGGTTACGGTACCACTGCGTCAGGCTGGGGGCGGGGGTTCGGGGGTTTTCTCGATCTGTGTGAGAAGATCTTCTTCTTAAAGGAAAAACCTGGGGGCCGTCATACCCCCCGCAGGTTGAGTTTTTTTTTTTTAGAATTCTGCAAGTACTGTGGACGGTTGGAGACTAGAGACCATTTGTTCTTTAATTGTCATCTCTCAACTTATATGGGTCTGGGTTCGGGTTAGCCTAAGATGGGGACAGAGACCTATTTCGTTGACTACCTTCCAAGATATGCTTAACTTGGGAGAGCTTGAGAGACATAAGAGTTTTAACTTCTTCGTTCTAGCTAGTGTTGCTTGGAGTATCTGGAAAACCAGAAACGATTGGGTGTTCAATAACAAGCTAATCAAATCTCCCAAGTCCATTGCTTATAAAGTGTTGGCTCTGATGAAACAGTGGAAGAAGATGCTCAAGACGAAGGACCAGAAGGTGTTGGAGGACGCCCTGCTGAAGCTCCAGGAGGGTCTTCGAGCGTGGTGATCAAGAGCTACTGAAGACGATGCTTCAAACTTGGCGAGCGTGACAGGCTCCCTTATCTGGTATTTTGTTGTTTGAGAGTTGGAGAGGTTGATCTTTGTAACTCTGTTGTTTCGAACTTTTATTGTAAGCTGGTATCCCCAGCACAACCTTTGCTTTTAATATAAGCAGGGCCAAAGTGCCTTTGGTCTAAAAAAATGTCTGTCTTGCCAGCCGGTTTGCTTCTGGCAACTGCAGCTTGACTATGCCTGCAGTGCACTCCAGATGAAGTTCAGCAGCACTTGAATTCTTGCGGAACTGTTAACAGAGTGCCAATCCTGACTGACAAAAGTTTGGGCAACTAAAAGGTTTTGCTTTTGTGGAGTTTGTTGAAGTTGAAGCTGTTTAGGATGCTGTTAAGTTGAACGAGTCAGTTGCATGGTCGCCAACTGAAGGTGTCAATCTTGGTATTTCTTGTTTTCGGTAAGAACTGCAGACAAACGTCGTTGTGATGCTGCTGGGGTGCGGCAACAGAGGGAGGGAGGCCACTGTTGGGATTTGTGTTGCTTGACATTTGAGCCTGCCTGCCTGTTAAGGTGGTGCATTATTTCTTTGCTTCGCCTCTATACCATGCTGTTGTGGTGATTCTGGGTCGCGTGGCCGGTGGCCGGTGACCGTTCACGCGACGTTCCCGTTTCAGCGTGATGCGTCGGCTCCTCTTGGGAGTTGAAGAGTTGGAAATAGCTAGCTACCCCTACCCTCCTGTTCTTGGCCAGTTGAGCAGATCAGCCACGCTCCTTCTTTTTCTCGATGATGCGCCATGCTCATTGGCCAAGGCCAGTCAAACATAGGCTACTGTATATATCGTTCAAACGTTCCCGTTTCAGCATGATGATGCGTCGACTCCTCTTGAGAGTTAAAGAGTTGGAAATAGCTAGCTACCCTCCTCCTCTGTTCCTGGCCAGTTGAGCTGGTCATCAGCCGCGTTCGTTCCTGCACTCCACTTTCTCGATCCACCATGCTCACTGGCAATGCAGCAACCAAACAGAGGCTACTCTGCATGTCTCTCACTCTCAGATAGTGTCAAAAACCTGAACCTGAACTTAAACCATACACACCGAATAACTAACTAACAAATCATACAGCAGTTTTACAATGAAACACAGGCAGGACACACTATCCCCCGGTTCAAAATACATGCCGTTTAGGAAATCAACAGTCTACAAGGTGAAGATTCGAACAATAATTTCTGTGGAAATGGAAAGATGCCAGTTCTTTCAAAGAAAACCAACCAGGTTAAAAAAATAACAAACTTTTCCTAGTGAATCTAATGATATATATCACTGTTGCATTGTCATTCAAAGTAGTTTTGTACTCCGTATGTAGAGATGGCCATATACAGCAGAGTGGGGAGGAGAGCCACACTCCACGGCAGAGTGGGAAGCAGAGCAGAGTCGGAAGCATGGTGAGGACGCTTGCGCTGGCGCCGCCGCCGGCCACCGGCGCCGAGCTGTTCACGCCAGAGGACATGGAGTCTGAGGACTCCATGTGGGCTCTGTACGACCGCTGGGGCGCACGTTACGGGGTGGTGCGCGACGCCGGCGATAAGCTCCGGCGCTTCGGCATCTTCAAGGAGACGGCGCGCCTCGTGTACGCCGCCCACCCCGGCGACAAGCACCCTCAACATCTTCGCGGACATGGCGACCGACGAGTTTCGTGCCGCCTACGCCTGTGAGAGGGTCCCGTCGATGGCGGGGAGCGCCACGTCAACGTCGGCGGGAAGCTGATCACCGTCACGCCGCCGCCGCCGCCAGCGGCGGAAGAAAAGGCGGCACTGCCGGATAGCATCGACTGGCGCACAGCCGACTGCAATGGCCACCCGTGCGTGACCAAGGTGAAGGACCAGGCTTACTGCGGATGCTGCTGCTGGGCCATGGCAGCAGCCGCGGCGCTAGAGAGCGTGCACGCCATACAGCGCAACGACAGTCTGTTGGACCTGTCGGTGCAGCAGCTGGTGGACTGCGACACCGGCAACGCTGGCTGCAGAGGCGGCTTCGCTTTCAAGGCGTTCAATTACATCATCAGCAACGGCGGCCTCGCGTCCGAAGCCGCCTACCCGTACAGGGGATGGCGCGACACATGCCAGGCCGCTGCCAACTCCCCCGTCGTGGCCATGGCCGGGTTCAACCGGGTCGCGGCGTTCTTGGAGTTCGATCTGATGTTTGCAGTGAAGTTCGTTCCTGTGGTGGTTGCCATGGACGGCTCCGACGATTCCTTCAAGAACTACGCCGGCGGCGTGTACCGAGGACCGTGTGGTCACTCGCTGAACCACGAGACGCTTCTCGTTGGGTACGGCACCACCGACGACTGGGATTACGATTACTGGATCGTCAAGAACAGCTATGGAGAAGGTTGGGGCGAGAACGGCTACATGCGGATGCAACGCAACATCAACCGCGATACAGAAGACTCCTTGGGTATGTGCGGCATCCTTCTGGATAGCATTTACCTCTACATGGAATGGATTGACTACCCCTAGTGTGTGTAGCTGAACTTCAATGGCTACGGATGTTATTGAAATTTAGCTTGCTTAGTTGCAGATGTTCTGTCTTTTCTGAATCTGTTATGTCTGAACTTTAGTTGGGTTCGTTGGGTGTAGTTGTATTGCTGCTGGTATCCCCAGCGTTTCATATACCTTGATGGATTGACTACCCCAAGTGTGTAGCTGAACTTCGATGGCTACTGTCAGCAAAAGCAACTCCATAACGGCTGAGGCACCCTGGCATATCGGATCTGCAACAGCCTCAACAGCTCGCGCGCACTTCACGCGCACGCCGCGCCCTTGCATGCGCGCTCGTCGCGCCAGTGACTCGCTCACCACGCTCTCGCGTGCCCGGTCCTCGCGCTGCCTGCATGTCCGCTAGGCGCGCTCGCCCGTTCTCAGTGTACAGCATGGCCAAAGGCCCCGGATGTAATCCTATATATGTATACTGTAAATGATCAATGAAAGCTGTCCAGTTGTGCAATCTTATTCTACATGGTATCAGCCGCCTCCGATCCTACTCTCTCTCCGGCACATTCAGCTTCCGCTCCCATGGCTCCCTCTTCTCATGCCTCTGATTCTTCTTCCGACGACGGCTTCTCCGTCGCACCAGCCACCTCGTCTCAGATCCAAGGGATCTCTATTCGCCACCATGTTCCCGTCATTCTTGACATGGACGATGGCAACTTCGGCCAGTGGTGCCATTTCTTCGAGTCCGCCCTCGGCAAGTTCGGGCTGGAGGATCACGTCCGCACCACTGCGCCGAACGACGTCCGCGATCGCGAGTGGCGCTGGATCGATTCCTGCGTCGTCAACTGGATCCTCGCGACGGTCTCCAAGGGCGTCTACGACGTCGTGCGCCGTGACAACCACGACGCGTTCTCCCTCTGGCACGCAGTCGAGGCGCTCTTCCACGACAACGAACTGCAACGTGCCGTCTTCCTCGAAACCGAACTGCGCTCTCTCCAACAAGGCGACATGTCGATGAACGATTACTGCACCAAGTTGAAGCGCATCGCCGACCAGCTGCGTGACATCGGCCACGCCGTCTCCGAGCCGAGCCAGGTGCTGAACCTCCTCCGCGGCCTCAATCCCCGGTACCGCTACGTCAAGCCGGTGATCACCTCCAAGTTCCCGCCGCACACCTTCCAAAGCGCCCGCTCTTTCCTCATCCTCGAGGAGCTCAGCTTCCAGCACGACTCCAACGCCGAGGCTGGACAGGCTCTCACTGCCGCCCATGGTGACCACAGCGGCGGCTCCAACAGCTCGGCTTCCTCCGGCGCCAAGGACGGCTCCTCCGCTCTCTCCGCGTCGCGATCCAACAATGGCCGATCCGGCAACGGCAACAGCGGCGGCAACGGGCGCTCCAACAACCGGTCTGTTCGGCGTCGCGGCCGCGGCAAACGGCGGTGGCGGCGGTGGCTCGTCTCGGAACAGCGCCAACACCTCCACCGACCAGTCCGCGCCATGGGCCGCGGGCTACAACCCATGGCAGGGCATGGTGCAGGCTTGGCCCATGCCCTTCCGTGCCCCCGGCGTCGGCGTTTTGGGCCCCCGCCCACCGTTCCAGCCGCAACAGGCGATGGCGGCTGCTGCCCACCCCTCCAACGTCTTCGACAACAGTGGCCTCTACGCGGCGCTGAACGCGTCCGGCGTTCCTCACCATCCACCCAGCGCCGCCGACTGGTACTTCGACACTGGAGCCACTTCGCACATGTCGTCCTCTCACGGTAACCTCCTTCCCTCCACCCTACAACCATCATCTTCCATCATCACAGTGGGCAATGGTGCTCGTGTTCCAGTCACACACCAAGCACAAACGTTCATTCCCACTGTCACCAAATCTCTCCGTTTAAATGATGTTCTTGTTTCTCCAAATCTTATTAAGAACTTGATCTCAGTTCGTCGTTTAACACGTGACAACAATGTTTCTATTGAATTTGACCCTTTTGGCTTTTCCATAAAGGATCTTCCTACCAAGGTGGAGATGCTCCGATGTGAGAGCAACGGTGATCTCTACCCTCTCCGGCCTCCATGCCACCAAGCTCTTCACATGTCCTTGGCGACGTCCCTGTGGCATCAGCGGCTGGGACACCCAGGACATCCAGCTACCTCTCAAATTCTGCATAATTTTGTTTTTCGTTGTAATAAGGCTGATGCTCATTCCTGTTCGTCATGCCGGCTAGGCAAACACACTCGCCTGCCATTTGATGCATCTACATCACAGTCCTTCTTCCCATTTCAGCTAGTGCATTCCGACGTTTGGACCTCGCCTGTGTTCAGCTACTCAGGTTATAAATATTATGTTGTGTTCCTCGATGATTACACTCACTATCTATGGACAATTCCATTACGCAATAAGTCTGATGTCCTTTCAACCATCCGTGCGTTCATCTCATATGTACATACTCAGTTCCGTCTGCCAATCCTCGCTTTTCAGACGGACAATGGCAGGGAGTATGACTCCACTGCTATGCGCCTTCTGCTCTCTTCTCTTGGCACTCAGCTACGGCTTTCGTGCCCTTACACATCGCAACAAAACGGGAAGGCTGAGCGCGTGCTACGTACTGTTAACGATTGTCTGCGAACTCTGTTGATTCACAGTGCAGCTCCCTTGGAGTTTTGGGCCGAGGCGCTCACCACGGCGACACACCTGATCAACCGCCGTCCGTGCCGAGCCACCGGAACCACGACACCGTACGAACTGCTGTTCGGTACACCTCCGTCCTACGACGCGCTTCGCGTTTTTGGCTGCCGCTGCTTCCCCAACACCATCGCCACGTCGAGTCACAAACTTGCCGCGCGTTCTACGCCATGCATCTTCATCGGCTATCCGGCGGATCACCGTGGCTATCGCTGCTACGAGATCGTGACGGGACGAATCATCACCTCGAGGCATGTCGTGTTCGACGAAGCATGCTTTCCCTTCCGCGCCACTGCATCTCCACGCGACGTGCCGGCGCAGGTGGACAATGATCCTCCACCAACCCCTCGTGACGCCCAGGGCGCCGCACACGCCGCGTCGCGACTGTGGACTCCTCCACCATCGCCACCTCCAACGGTGCATCACCCACCTCGACGGTCTACACGTGGACGCATTGCACCGCAGCAGTCGCCCTCACCGATCGTCGACGACGCTGCACCATCAACACCGTCTACTACCAATCTAGTGGTGTCCAGCTCCAATACATCATCTACGGCCGGTGATCGAGCGACAACGCCCACGACGCTCGGTGCCTCGTCTCCACCGCACGACTCGAGCCGCCCGGACACCCGATGATCACTCGTGCTCGTGCCGGGATCCACAAACCCAACCCCAAATACGCCATGACGGTGTCCACCGACGTCTCACCCATCCCTCGGAGTGTCCGCAGCGCTGTCAAGGACCCCCATTGGTATGCTGCTATGAAATTGGAGTTCGATGCATTGCAGGCAAACAAAACCTGGACACTCGTTCCACGGCCGCCAGGTGCTCGTGTCATCACGGGCAAATGGGTGTTCAAGCACAAGATGAATCCGGACGGGTCACTTGAGCGCTACAAAGCTCGGTGGGTCGTTCGCGGCTTCAACCAGCGGCCCGGCATTGACTTCGGCGAAACGTTCTCGCCGGTGGTCAAGCCGGCCACGATCCGCACTGTACTGACGATCGTGGCGACGAACAACTGGCCTGCACACCAGCTCGATGTCTCCAATGCATTCCTCCACGGCAACTTGCAGGAACAGGTGTACAGCCAGCAGCCCACTGGGTTCGTTGATCCACAACGACCCGACGACGTCTGCCTCCTGTCACGCTCGCTCTACGGCCTACGTCAAGCACCGCGGGCATGGTTCGACCGCTTTGTCGGCCATGTCACGAGCCTGGGCTTTGTTCAGTCGAAGGCGGATTCCTCACTCTTCGTCTACCATCGCAATGGCGCGACGGCATATCTTCTTTTGTACGTCGACGACATGATACTCTCGGCGTCGACAACAGCACTCCTCCGCCACGTCATCGCTAGGCTACATGACGTCTTTGCAATGAAGGACATGGGGCCGGTACGGCATTTTCTGGGCATCAACGTCAGGCAAACCACGACAGGCTTCTTCCTCTCGCAAGCTTCATACGCTGAGGAGCTGCTGGAGCGAGCGGGAATGGCGAACTGTAAACCAGTCGCCACACCTGCAGACACCAAGTCCAAAGCCTCGTCGGCCGACGGCAAGCTGATCGCCGACGCCACGGCCTACCGCAGCGTCGCTGGCGCGTTGCAGTACCTGACGATCACGCGACCGGACATCGCATACGCCGTGCAACAAGTATGTTTGCACATGCATGCGCCGCGCGACGTTCACCAAACGATGCTGAAACGCATTCTCCGCTACATCAAGGGCACGATGGCTCTCGGCATCCAGCTGCGCACCGCACCGACACCGACGATCACCGCCTACTCCGACGCGGATTGGGCCGGCTGCCCAGACACGCGCCGTTCTACGTCCGGGTTTTGTGTCTTCTTCGGCACCTCGCTCATCTCGTGGTCCTCAAAGCGACAAAACACCGTGTCGCGTTCGAGTGCCGAAGATGAGTACCGCGCCATCGCCAATGCCGTCTCCGAGTGCTCGTGGCTACGCCATCTTCTCGGCGAGCTCCTCGTCAAGGTTCCCTCTGCGACATTGGCCTTCTGCGACAACATCTCTTCGGTGTACATGTCCCGGAACCCCGTCCATCATCGACGAACCAAACACATAGAGCTCGACATCCACTTCGTCCGAGAGAAGGTCGCCATTGGAGAACTTCGTGTCACGCACGTTCCTAGTGCGCGTCAACTCGCTGACGTGTTCACGAAGGGACTACCATCAGCGTTATTCCTCGACTTCCGGGACAGCCTCTCTGTCACCGCTGGCGACGTCCAGACTGCGGGGGGGTGTCAGCAGAAGCAACTCCATAACGGCTGAGGCACCCTGGCATATCGGATCTGCAACAGCCTCAACAGCTCGCGCGCACTTCACGCGCACTCCGCGCCCTTGCATGCGCGCTCGCCGCGCCAGTGACTCGCTCACCACGCTCTCGCGTGCCCGGTCCTCGCGCTGCCTGCATGTCCGCTAGGCGCGCTCGCCCGTTCTCAGTGTACAGCACGGCCAAAGGCCCCGGATGTAATCCTATATATGTATACTGTAAATGATCAATGAAAGTTGTCCAGTTGTGCAATCTTATTCTACAGCTACGGATGTTATTGAAATTTAGCTTGCTTAGTTGCAGATGTTCTGTGTCTTTTATGAATTCTGTTATGTCTGAACTTTAGTTGGGTTCGTTGGGTGGAGTTGTATTGCTGCTGGTATCCCCAGCGTTTCATGTACCTTGATGCTTTCTTAAAAGCTGAGTTTCACTGTGAAGGGAACTGTGATCAGGTCTGGTGGTGTCAAGATGATTTTTTGAGGAAAACAGGAGGGTGCAAGCCCCTACTGTGCTTTTATTATAATTGAACAAGTGTTTACAACAAAGTTTATGATACAAAGAAAGTAAGAAAGAAAATTAAAGCTATTACACATGCTTCTAGCCGTTGACTAATTGAGGGTACATAAGCTTTCTTTGCTCTAAGAATAACCCGAGCAAAATCTCTCCTGAAATGACACTTGGCATTACTGATTTGTGGCTGCACATTCCTGAAAATTGCATCTTTCCTAACTGACCAGATAGCCCAACTCATTGAAATAATTATCTCCATGGAGAAAGGAACACCAAGCTGAACTCTGAATGAAGTGATTGTATCAAAAGGATCAGCAGAGTTATGAATGACAAGGCCTAGAGTACTCCAACACTCCACTGCAAACTGAAAATCAAGAAAGAGATGCGACCGAGTTTCTTCTGATGTTGGGCTGCAAACGGCACAATTAAAGTCATCCAGATGCATATGTTTCCTTCTCAGCAAATTTCTAGTGCTGAGCCTATCTTTCATTAACAACCAGAAGCAAATTTCTAGTGCACCATATATATATACATTGCTGCAATCACACACGCAGTGAACTAAACCAACCGAGAAGTTGGTAAGTCAACAACTTATGCAAATCTCCATCCTAACCTCCAATGTTTTATGTACACTTGCTCCATTACATCCATCCAATCAGTGTTTGCAGTTATAAGTCAAGTTGCCCAATCAATACTAAGAATGATGAATCGAGCTATCTAATCAATCTCATGATCCCAACGCATCAGAAAATCAAACTCTAATAAAGGCAACCCCCATTCATCAGCATCTGCAGTCAGCAAAGCACTCGACATCCATCAGTTCAGCTTGTAAGCCCAGCTGTGCTCCTTCAGGTAGGCCTGCACTGCTTCCTTGATGGCTAGATTCGGAACCAGCTGATGCTCTTTCAAAGGCTCTCGCGTCACGGGGTCGAAATTGCCAACCTGAAACAGCAAGGCAATGGTTAGGTTAGGTTAGGCTAATGGTAACCGCATCTGTAACTGTAATTGTGTACATACAAAAAGTAAATAAGTTCACAAGTTAGCGAAAGGGCACACCTTGTGGAGATGTTTAACAAGTGTAGCCCTCTCATATGTTAGACCACTTGGTGTGATCACTGGATCTCGAAAAATCTCGAAAGTTATCTGACAGCAAAGGTAATCGGGCACCTAGGGATTCAGCATGGCAGCAGCAGTTTCAGATCACAGTTATAGAAACCGAAGGGTTAACAAAAACAAAAGTTTATTCTGAGCATTGCTCATACATCCGCTGGTGTATCGGCAATTGTCGCTTGGCTGAAGACCTCTGATAGCAGTTTGATTTGCTCTGAATACTCATTGCTTGACCCATTGGAGTCTTCCTCAAGTGTACCAGTAAGAAAATGATGCTCCTGCAGAGCACTTTCACAAGCTTCCCTGCATGTCCACGGGATACACTTCTGTTAACAGACTTTAACAGCCAGAAACTTCAACTGATCAGCCATATCAAGATAAGAAGTGCTTGATCTAAAGCAAAATGATAGTGCTATGTTGTTTTAGGTTTAATATCTAACATACTTCAGACTTTGCATCCTCCATAGCCGTTCAGTGGAATGCTTCTCCCAATCTAAGTATTTTGCCTTCGCAAGGACCTGCCAAATTTCCTCGGCCATTTCATCCATTGAATTCGCGGACTTCAAGAGAATCAGAGCCTGTTTCCCATGATAAGACGAGCAAGAGCTTAGAAATAATGTGACAGGACAAGACATCAGTAGCCGGAGTCAAAACAAGGTACTAAACAAGGATGTCAATACATAGTTGTAGTGTGTAGTGACCCAGCCCTTAGCAAAGGAACCAGGCATCCCCATAGCCTTAGCATGTCACTAGTTACTAGTAGTATATACGGAGTAGGTTGTTATTACAACTCTTAACTCAGTGGCGCTTCACAGTTGGCAGGAAGAGGCGCCCAGGAATATACTAATTTTTACACATTTATTACATCACTGTGCTTCTACTTCTCAAAAGTAAAGTACCGACAAGGAACAATACATCCACCACAGAACAGAGGAAACAGAATATCAAGATAATATTATGCGATTATTAATTATAGTTGAGTACTATCGACCACTGGTATTGAAAGGTTTGAGTAAATGGAAACAGGTATAGATATGTCGGAATTGCATTACAAGGTGAAGAAAACAACTTTAGATTAACAACAAACAAGGTAAGCACAACTTAGATGCATGAAACAACCACATGTTTGAACAAGCACAGTGGGACGACAGCCAGCATAATTCAGGATGTCGCGGTCTCCTCGCATTGCACAGGCGAGGGTAAGGCTTGCCACTAACACCCTTCCCCAGACCCCGCACAGAGCGGGAGCTCTCTGCACTGGGTACAGGGGGTATTTCCGAGCTGCACAGGCACGCTGGTATGATCGTGGTTTTGATGCTTGTCTAATGGAAGCATTAGCGTGCCGAGACGGGTTAGTGTTGGTGAAGCAACAGGGTATACAGCATGTATGGCTGGAAACCGATTGTTTGGAGCTTGTCAACCTGTGGAAGAAGGACGACCAGCGATCCATTGTTGATCCAGTTTTAAAGGAGATTGATGACCTCAGGCTTGCCTTTCAAGATTTCTCTTTTTCTTATATTATTAGTAGATCTTATAATAAAGTAGCACATGTTTTAGCTAAACAAGTATCGAGCACTCATCGCACGGAGATGTGGCATGTAACTCCGCGTGTGTGCTCGACCTGATACTCTTTGAAGCCTCGGCCGGTTGATGGTAATGGAAGGCAAGCAATTCACAAAACCAAAAAAAAAAAAAAACTTTCAAGTTAACTATTATGGTAATTGTTCCTCAGAGGTCAGCGCCATTTCACATCTGCTATGGTAGTACATATTGGGATGTTTTATTTATCATAAATGGAAGTTAGTGCATCTTAAATTAAATATGGAAGTTAGTGCATCTAGTTGGTGTTTCAGGGGCAAGATGTAATCATGACAAGACAGGCAAAAATGGCTCCATATGCGTTGAATCTAATTACTCCTACACAAGGAAACTCCTTGAGAATTCACATAATGCGTACAAGGGACAAATGAGGAACCTTTTCGAATTCCTTGATAGCAAGAGCAGACTCTTCCTTCTCGAGCAGTGTACACCCCAGCAGATAGTGCCCCTACATCACACAAGGAACAGAGCAATCGCGTGGCCTCACTGGTGACTTTTGTGTCTTTATTTATCATCGAACGGTTAGTTAAGGATAGTGATTACATATAGTGGTTAGTTGAAGTTGGCACATTAGTTTTGAGAGGAAAGAAGAAATAAGAATGTGACCTTGACTAAAGTGTGATCAAGCGCGAGAGCCTTCCTGCTGTCCTCTTCGACCTTGGCCCACTCCCTGTGCACAAGATTTCAGATATTCGTTTCTGTCTTGCCAAAAAAAAAAGGGAGGGGGAGGAGGTAGCAATTACTAGCAAACAGTAAACTCACTCACTTGAGCTTGAAATGGCATAGGGCCCGATTCATCCAGTAGACGGCGACGTTGGGGCAGAGCGCAATTGCCTGGCGACGAAACACAGATTAGGCAGTCAAGTTTCATCAAGAAACAACCAACCAATGAGAAGAAGAAAAATCTTTCGGAATCGCTCCCAGAACCACAGAAACAGGGTTCGTGTAACACACGGCACGGAACTAAAGAGAATAAGAAGACCTGCAGGGGATCAAAGGACAGGAGGACGACGGAGCGCATTCTGAAATAGGAAGGAATCTCTGAGCTCAGGCCACAGCCAACTCGCGAGAGTGGGAGGGCACGGGGGAATTTTGGGGAAGTCAGGGAAGAGGGCACCGGGAGGTGTCTTGCCTCGGTGTAGCAGTCGATGGCGGCGCCGAGGCGGGCCTTCTTGAAGCAGACGTTGCCCTCGATCCGGCGGAGCTCCGCCTGGTGAGCCACGCCGTCCCCGCCCGCCGCCATGGCTTTGGTGGCTTCCCCTCCGGAGTCCGGACAGACAGCAGCAGGGAAGAGAAGGGAAGTGACGCCAAACAAGTATGAAGATGTGGTAACTAACGTCTTCAATCAAACAAGGAAAGATGTGGTAACTAACTTCTTTCAATACTCAATCTGTTCAAAAGAAAAAACCTTGCATTAATAAGGAGTTAAACAATTTTAAGGTTAACTTTAATTAATATATAAAAAATACTAACATTATAATACCGAATAAGTATAAGTATTATTAGATTATTGTAGAATAAAATTTTCAAAGTAAATCTATTTGTTAAATCAAAAAAGTGTGAACCTATTTAAAGGCATAAATATTGACATTATTTTTTTTATTAATTTAGTTAGATTTTAGTTCAAATCTAGAATTAGATTCTTTTTGGGCGATGATTGTGGACGTACAACGTTGCGTTTTTAAGGATATGGGCGTACGGCACCCATTATTGAATAGTTTTTCCGTAACCATCATTTAAGTAGTACTTCAATTCAATTCATGATATATATATACCTATACCTATGCCTAATAATAAAGAAGCAAAATTTATGTCCTTTTTTTATCCACCTCCCCCCGACTATTTGTCGGGTTCATAAATCTAGGGTTCCTTGGGGGCTTCCCAAACAAAAACTCGGTCCAAGCAGACAGGCACGCAACTCATGGGCCGACCCAAGTATCGGAGCAACAAGCCGGGGGAGTGATCCAATTTCCGATCGAAAGGTCAGGTCGAGGAGGAACAGCGCCCGTTTTCTGACTCTGGCCCACCTCTCCGACCAAAGAGCTCGCTTCGGTCACCAGCCCGCCTCCGGACGGCCTCTTCGACCGGAAGGTCTGGCCAAAAGCACCGCTTCCGACTCTGACCTCGCACTCTCCGACCGGGGATACGCCCAGCCCCTGATCACCGCTCTTCTCCGACTGGCACGATCAGAGTCGACTAGGATCAACCGACCGGGGACGCCCGCTCGGTAGGGACCAGGAGACATGAGGAGAAAGCAGGGCAAGGCGCACAAGTCAAACCACGATACCAAAGACCATGCCCTGTACACCTATAGGAACAGTACTCTGCAACCGCCCTGACACAAACAGTGTTGTAGCCGCCTACATTTCCCCTACAGTATTGCGGGCGCCATTAAACTCCCATACGGTAAGGCTCCCCCACATGCCTCTGGGTATCGACAGTGTTGTGGGCGCCGAGATTTACCGTACCGAGTGCACAGGGTAAAACTCCTCACATGCCTCTAGGCATCAATAGTATATGTAGGTACCAACATCTGCCATACCCAAACAAGAACGACTGAACCTCCCATGTGTATCTGACATCCAACAGTGTTGTGGGCGCCTATCATCATTCTGTACCCGTCGGCGTGGGCAACAAGGCTTAGAAGCATTCGTACACTCTCCCTCTCACTTGTAAGGTCATCCCCTTCATCTATAAAAGGAGATGCGCTCTCTCCTAATAGACTAGAGTTGATTCAAGCTCAGTCCCTTTAGATTCATTAGATCGATCAAGTTCACTAGCTCACAACCACAGAACCGTCAGGTTCGGACCTTAAGCATACGCTTGAACAGATAGCCCATAGCGGAGCTCCAGTCGCTCTCGGCCCTTTCGACCGGAGCCGACTGGACCTCTTGTACACCCTATCTTTCTTCTTCTCGTTTGTAACCCCACTGTAGACTTCGAGCACCTGGGCTCAGGAATAAAGTCATCGACCGACTCAAACTGGACGTAGGGCACGTTCCCTGAACCAGTATAAACCCTATGTCATTGAGTGCTAGGCTACCTCCGATCACAACGTACGGCAAAACTACAAATATTTACGTGTTGGTCACTTTCTGCACCGACAGTTGGCGCCGTCCGTGGGGAAGACGCTGTACGTTCAATACTTTTTGGTCATCGGATGGCCCACTTTTCCGCCACCCTCGCCATGGCAGGCTCAGGCGATACAATTCGCTTTGGCTCGCAGGAGTTTCCTATAACAGAACCGACCAATTATACAAGATTAAGTAAGGAAATCTTTCGCCGAAGCAAATAATTTCGTAAACTTAAGCCCGTATAACCCGGTAGTCTATGAAATCACGAAGGATTTCAAACCAATCGACACACAAACCAAGATCGTACAAGTTTAGCAATTACCGTCACATGTTACATAAAGTTCGCAATGACAGCTGGATACATCAGAGTTTAGAACATAAAGTTATTACAACCCAAGTTCAAATTGAAATAGCGGAAGCAAATAGTTTTAAAGCCACACACACACTTTTGGTTCAGATACAGTACCAGTAGGTAGTCATCTCCAACAAAAGCATCAGATGAGAGATACGGAGTGACCATTGCCCTTGGTCCTGGTTGTCGCCCATCGCCGGGTACAGGCAGTTAATGTAATAACTATAGTACATTTGACCATCTGCAACAACAATGGGAACAACGCCCTGAGTACGAGAAGGTACTCAGCTAGACTTACCCATCTTAAACAAAAAAATAAGCGACACCAAGTATTATGCAAGGCTTTCTTTAGTGGGCTAGCTGACTCGTTTGCGAAAAGCATAAGCTATTCTGAAGAAACCATTTTAAGTACTTTGCATCATCTTTATTATGACCTATCCATCTATGTAATCACCTATACTATAGCAATCACTTGATTAACCAATAACATCCAGTTACCAACTTAGATTTAGCATATCCTATACCATCCAGATAACCATTAGTGTTCCATCATAATTACTACAATGCTGTAGCTTGAGTCAAGTGCTCACTATCCAGGAGCGATGGCGATTCGAATCGATTCCTAACCAGCTGGTGATTTATTCCTCACACAAACCACACTCACCGATCAAGTGAGCTACAGATCACTAATGACACTTTCCAAGTAGCCGCGGGATAACAGTTATGGACCGCACTACCTAGGGACCGCCCGATAGCCAGGACACACCTTGGGCTCACTCTTCGCATCCCCGTCATATCCCCTTCAGCACCAATCTGCCAATCCAAGTTTATCCCGGCTCGAATAGTGTCACTAGCTTCGCGGTCGAAAGGTACTTTATTCGGTCAGCTAAATGTGAGGCACGCGTTCAACATGACAAGAGGGACGAGCAACGATCGGTCCTTAATCGACACAGATGGAAAACTAACAGCACCCCAGAACCCTGTTTGGTTGCCTCTAACTTTTTTTCCATCCGGTCTCCAATTATCCATCACACATGGTTAATTCTAGGATATCATTCTTTTCATAGCTAAATTCTTCCAGTAACCCCCTATAAATGTAGGTGACCAGAAATCACTAATCGCTACTGGTCTAAGCAAGGCTAAGCAGTTATTCGATCCCGACCTAATAGCGTAAAAAGGTAATAAGGTAGGCAAGGATAGTAATAAATGCATCAACGGTTTCAATCAACTCCTACAACTTAATGCAACAATATATAACTCATATATAGAAAGAATTGCTTTTATAAAGTAGGAGACTTAGAATGCTCCGGGGCTTGCCTCGTTCGAACGAACTAGGTTGATGATCCACGCACTCGGGCAAGTCCTCTCCTTGCTCCTCTTCCTCTGGCACCTCCTGTGCCTGGATTTCTGGTGGATCTGTCCCGGTCTGCTCTTCCTGAACTGCTACTAGCAACTCCTCCTATGATCCTGTATGATGCAGATGTATAAGTGCTCATACATAGGTGCATCGGAGAGATGACATGTAATGATCATGATGCATGGAATGTAGATGAACATGTTTAACTTTATTGGACATAGTAGAAGTAAAGCTCTTCTACAAGGTAGCCAACATCATCCAAGAACATATACTACTATACTACTACTATAACCACTGTACTAACATGCCAAGTCACCATAGCAAGCTAAGATGCTTCAAAGATACACCAAAGCAAACATTATTAACTAAACATGCATTAAAGAAGATTATTTTATTTCATTTTAAACTAGGGCTACAACAGCAACATATATTTTTGGTGCTCACAAAAATCTGAAAAAATTACAGTAGCATAGTACTACTCTAAGTAGACTACCATAAAATTTTCGTGGCATTTGGATAAGTAAAATAGCCTACACAAAAATGACAAGCTATGGCATAAATATGAGCATGAAAATACTTTGTACTATGAAAAGTGTCAAACAACAGATTTGGTATTTTTTCTATGTTCTACACAGTAAACAATCACTGCACAAAAATTATCATACACATGTTTTATACAATTTTTGCTCTCTATCAAAATAACAAAAATCATCAATTAAAGGCACTTGAACTACACATCAATATTTCTCTACAGAACCTGCATGGCATATATTTTTCCTACAAAGTACATCACTAAAGGAGATTAACAAAACTAGAACCATATTTTTCTGATATATATTCTATTTACTAGACATTTTCTAAGAAATCAGCATTTATTCAATTTAAATAAAGCTACACAGAAAAGTATCACAAATTTGACATGCAATATTTTTCTACTGTAGATCTAAGAATAAGAAACATATAGAAATTTGTTTCACCAAAATTGGAGCACCACAACAACAACTATATATTTTAGAATCCTTTAAAAGCATTTTCTAGAAATCTTTTTCTTTTAAAACGAAAATCCAGCCAACCCTATTTGCTAGATGCACCCGGATCTACACCCAAAACCGCTCTAGAGAGACAGACAGGCAGGACCTAGAGGGTCAATTGACCCCACCGGTCAGTCAAACACGAGCAGGGCTCGCGGTTGACCGGCGAGATCTCGCTGTCGGCGAGGTTGCCGGCGACGAGGTCACCACCATTGTGACCACCGTGCCAAGGCGGACGCAGCAGTGCAAGCGGCAGGGCCAGAGAAGCTTGAAATCGAGCTCACTGTCGCCCATGGTGGCGCAGTGGCGTGGCTCAACATTGGCCGGCCAGCTCCGGCCGAGAGGTGGCGCGGGGAGTGGCTTGGGAGCTGTACCACGCTCAGGCGGTGCTCGTGCGCGTGAAAAGGAGGCGAGAAGGAGGATGGAGGGGCGAGGTCCACGGAGCGATGCATCTCCGGTGAACTCGACCCAACTCTGGTGAACGATTCCCGAGGAAGGGAAGCTTCCCATGGCTTACCGAGGCGAGCACGGGGTGCACGAGGTGGAGGCGGAGCTGCTGGCGAGATGGAGCGGTCGACGGCGAGCTGTGGTGGCCGAGCGAGCCAACTCTGGTGAGGCGCCGGTGCGGGCGGTGGCGGAGGCGAGCGCGCGCGTGCTCTGCTACTGTGCTGTGGCTGACGAAGTGGAGAGGCAAGTGGGGAGAGCGGCGTGGTCGGGCAGGTGAAGGCGAGCGTGTGGAGTGGCGGGGCCCACCGGGGTGCCACCCGTACGCCGTCATCGGCGTTCGGCGGCCACGCGGCGGTCGTGGCCTGACGCTGGTCGGGTGCGGCGCGCGCGTGGGCGGGCGAGCGAGCCAGCGCGGAGGCAGGCCGGGCCGGCCTGTGCTGCTGGGCCGAAAGGGAGGCGGCGGCCCATTAAGGTAAAACCGATTTTTTTTTCAATTTCTTTTTTCTCCCAAATTCATTTAAATGAATTTTTAAACCTTTTCAAAGTAATTTCAAAAGTTGGACCCAAAATAAAAGTTGTTTAGAAATTTAAACTCTATAACTTTGTCAAAAAGGAGTAAGGCCAAAATCCAGTTAGATTTTGAACTATAGTTTTAAAGTTAATTTAAATCAAAAACCCTAATTTTAGAAGAATATTTTTTTAAAAAAGCAAAATTTGAGAAAACTTTGAATATACACCTTGCTCCAAATTGCATCCTAATTACTTCTAAGTGGTCTAAGTGATCAACCAAGTTACACACATGGCAAAGGAATATGGCATCCAATCTATCAAAATAAAACTATGCAACACATATGTTTGATTAGTATGTTTCAATTCTATATTTCATGTCATGCTTATGAATGCATAATAATGATTATGCTCATGATTTGCAAAATGTTAATACATGCTTAACACCGAGGTGTTACAGCCCTCCCCCCTTATAAGAATCTTGTCCCAAGATTTTGAGTTACGAACCATTTGTTATAAAAATCCTTATAAGTGTTTTGCAGATATTCTCCTGTTTCCCACATCGCATCACCATCATCGTGATGACTCCACTGTATCTTATATGTTCTCACCACTTTATTCCGAGTGACTCGGTCCTTAGTGTCCAAAACTCGAATCGGTTGCTCACGGTATTCCAAGTCTAATTTGAGTCGAATGCTCTGAGGTTCTATTCTCTCTTTCGAAACACGCAAGCACTTCTTCAACTGTGATACATGGAAGACTGGAAAGATCGAACCCATCGCTTCTGGTAACTGTAACTTATAAGCCACGGGACCCTTTTTCTCTATGATCTTGTACGGTCCTACAAACCTAGGAGCGAGCTTTCTCTTTACTCCAAACCGTTGTACTTTCTTCATTGGAGTAACCTTCAGATAAACATAGTCACCTACCTCAAACTCAAGCGGTCTCCTTCTCTTATCGGCATAACTCTTCTCGCGTGACTGTGCCGCTTTCATGTTTTGTTGGATAATACGGACCTTTTTCTCAGCCTCGTCAACAAAATCGATTCCGAAAAACCTTCTCTCCCTAGGCTCAACCCAATTCAACGGTGTCCTACATTTCTTGCCATACAATGCTTCAAATGGAGCCATCTTGATACTCTCTTGGTAACTGTTGTTGTAAGCGAACTCTGCCAAAGGTAACCATGATTCCCATGAACCCCTAGACGATAACACACAAGCTCTAAGCATATCTTTAAGAACAGCATTAACTCGCTCTGTCTGCCCATCTGTCTGTGGGTGGTAAGTTGTACTACGAATCAAGCTAGTACCCAAACCTTTATGAAGATGCTCCCAAAAATGAGCGGTAAACTATGACCCATGGTCAGACACGATAGTCTTTGGTATACCATGTAATCGGACAATCTCTGCAATGTACTTCTCAGCATACTGAGGGGGTCGAAAAGCGTTCTTGACTGGTAAAAAGTGAGCTGATTTGGTAAGGCGATCTACAATCACCCAAATCGAATCATTCTCCTTTGGTGTGGTGGGAAGACCGGTGATAAAATCTATACTTATCTCATCCTATTTCCAATCTGGTACTGACAAAGGTTGCAACATTCCTACGGGTCTCATGTGAAGAGCTTTCACTCTACAACACATGTCGCAACGAGCAACATATGCTGCAATCTCCTTCTTCATCTTCGTCCACCAATAACGAGGTTTCAATTCTTGGTACATTTTGCTACTTCTAGGATGGATAGACAACTTAGAGTGATGAGCTTCATCCATCAATTTGTTCTTAAGCTCTCGATCTTTAGGTACAACCAGACGGTCCTTAAACCATAACACTCCTTGTTCATCCACTCTAAAGTGCTTGGTCGGTTCTTTCTTCATTTCCTCCTTGATATGGAATATTCCCTTATCTATTTTCTGACCCTCAATGATCTTGCTCTCCAAGGTACAACTAACCTGGATATTATGCAACATAGCAGGATGCAACAAATTGAACACATCTTCAAACAACGGTTGCACAACAAGAGAATGTGACTTCCTACTTAAGGCATCTGCTATTACATTTGCCTTTCCCGAATGATAGTGCACATTCAGATTATAATCCTTTATCAGCTCTAACCATCTTCTCTGTCATATATTCAACTCAGACTGAGTAAATATGTACTTGAGACTCTTATGATCTATAAAGATATTGCACACATTCCTAAGCAAGTAGTGTCTCTAAATCTTTAGAGCATGCACAACGGCTGCAAGCTCTAAATCATGCGTAGGATAGTTAACCTCATGCTTCCTCAACTGATGTGAGGCATAAGCAATGACCCTTCCATCTTGCATCAGAACACATCCTAAACCATTCTTTGATGCATCGCAAAACACATCAAACGGCTTCTCTATATCCGGTTGCACCAGAACAGGAGCAGTGGTTAGCAAATTCCGCAAGGTGTAGAATGCTGCCTCACACTCCTCTGTCCAAACGAACTTATGATCCTTCTATAGCAAACTTGTCATTGGCTTGTAATCTTCGAGAAGTCCGGTATAAAACGACGATAGTAACCGGCTAATCCAAGAAAACTCCGAACCTCATGAACTATGCTTGGTGCCTTCCAATCCATAACCTCTTGTACCTTACTAGGATCCACTGAGATTCCATTCTTAGATAACACATGACCGAGAAAAAGAACTGTCTTCAGCCAGAACTCACATTTACTAAACTTAGCATATAGCTGGTGATCTCCGAGTCTAGTCAAAACAATTCTTAGATGCTCTGCATGATCCTGTTTATTCTCTGAGTATACTAGAATGTCATCAATGAACACAATCACGAACTTATCCAACTCCGGCATAACGACCGAATTCATCAGATACATAAAGTATGCAGGAGCATTTGTCAAACCAAAGGATATGACAAGATACTCGTATAAACCATATCTGGTGGAGAACGCGGTCTTGGGTATATCTTGTGGTCTAATCTTGATCTGATGGTACCCTGATCTCAAATCTATCTTGGAGAACACCTTGGCTTTTGACAATTGATCAAACAAGATATCAATCCAAGGTAGAGGATACTTGTTTTTAATTGTCACCGCATTCAGTGGTTGGTAGTCCACGCACATCCATAAGGAGTTATCCTTCTTCTTCTTCATGAACAGTGCGGGACATCCCCATTCTGATGAACTTGGACAAATTAAACCCTTAGTCAACAGATCTTGGAGTTGTTTCTTCAACTCGGCTAATTCATTTGGAGGCATCCGATAAGGCCTTCTTAAGATCAGTGGTGTTCTAGGGATTAACTCAATGGCAAACTCAACATCTCTATCCGGTGGAAGACCGGGTAACTCATCTAGAAACACGTCTGGAAACTCGCACACTACTGGAATCTTGGCTAGAAGAGTAGTTCGGACTGCACAAGTTGTACTGGCCAGATCTATTCTCTGAGGTAAGGTTACTTGAAATGTACCTTCTCCAACAGGTTCCTTGAGAGAAATGCTTCTTCCTCTAACATCAATTACTACTCCCATCATATTCATCTAGTTTATTCCTATAATCACATCTAGAACTAGCCCTGGCATAACTATCAAGTTAAGCTTATACTGCCTGTTTGCTATACTCAGGGTTACCCCCTAGATTATCTGATTAGTTAATAGATCAGTCCCAGCTGAACTTATCCGATAAGCACATTCCAATTCAACTATCTTTTGTTCATACTTTCTTGTAAATGCTTGACTTATGAATGAATGCGATGATCCAGAATCAAACAAAACGACTGCAGGATGATTGTTGATAGAAAACATACCGGCTGTCATGGGCTCTCCTTCTAGGATGTCATCAATGGTGGTGTGGTGCACACGAGCTTGGTACTGATTCTGCTGCTTCTTGGAATATGGGCAAAACTTCACAAAGTGCCCAGGTTGATTGTAGTTGAAACACGGTCCTGTTACTTGAGTAGTAGCTCCAAATGAACTACCTTGTCCGGTCTTGGCTTGTGGCATCGCCATCTTGAATGGCTTTTGATTCCTCTGAGGTTGCTGGGCATTCTGATTCCTCTGCTGGGGTGGCCTGAACCTTGCACCAAGGGCAGGCGGACGATACACAGAACGATTTGCCATCGGGGCCCTTGGCTGGGATGGACCTGACTCAAAAGCCCTCTTGCGAGTCTTGGATGTAGCATATACATTGTTGTTCTTTTCTTGCTTTAAGCAGTCACTAACAAAGTCATTGAAACCAGTTCTCGTGTTGGTACCCACGTGCTTCATCATCTTGGGATTCAGACCTCTCTTGAAACTAGCGATCTTTTTGGCATCAGTATTCACCATGTCAGAGGCATAGCGACTTAGATTGTTGAATGCATGTAGATACTGTGTCATAGTCTTGGTGCCTTGATTCAGTGCTAGAAATTATCCAAACTTCATTTCTATCAAACCAGGTGGAATGTAAACTCCATGAAAAGCCTCAGTGAATTCCCTTCAAGTAATGTGGGCATTGGGAGGAAAAGCGGTGCGGTGGTGCTTTCACCACATTCCTATAGGGCCTTGTAGCTGATGAGCTGCATACTCAATCTTCAACACTTCAGTCATCCTTAGAACACAAAACTTATCTTCCATGGTGTTTATCCACTCTTCTGCATCCAATGGCTCTGCCGCTTCTTTGAAAATTGGTGGTCTGGTGTCCATAAAGTCCTTGAAACTAGTATACTGATCCGCTTCATGTCCACTTGGGTTTAACCCACAGCGGGTGTTGTCAGCAATGTGGCGCAATGCAGCTTCCATGTTCTGCTGCATGCCCTCCATGTTGCGTTGACTTCCAAGGAACTGTGTGAAGAACTATTCCACGGTGTACGGTGGAGGAGGAGGCGGTGGTGGTGGTGGATCATGGTTCTCATTCCCAGGGGCACCGCCACCTGCCTCAGTAGCATCATACACGGTACGACGAGTGTTCGGCATCTGCATATTTCAGCAACAGTAATTATTAGGCGATGTTGTAGAAATTGCAGGTGAATGAAAAATTATGCCATACTGAATTCACTAGAGAGAATAAATTCATGCAATAAAATAGGGACACAATAAGTCATTCCAATTAACACAGCATCACTAATTAGATTACTTAAGCGCACACATCGCGTCCATTATACCCAAATTGCCAGCATACATACACTGGACTTTTGACGTTCAGATATCGCCACAAACACATCCAAGTTTTCCAACATTACATCAAGGTCTTAGTCTTTCTACTCATTATTCCCGTTTGAACACCTGAACATTTTCAAGGAGAAAACTTTAAAACAAAACGGTACGGCGGTGTAACTTGGTAAAGGTACTTGGTCAAAAACCTCGATACCAGCGCGTGCTAAGCAGCGTCACCATGTGGCAGCTATTCCACTAGGAGCCCTCGGTTTCATCGCGGCACCATAAGCTTTTAACCAGGCAACTATCACCAACTTACACGCCATGAAGGCGGTGGGGTCATAGACCACAGAGTAAGGGGAGTATTGCAAGAGAAAATTTAAACAACAAAAGTTCCCTTCACAACAAGGGACAAGGAATTCAAATCCAATGACAGATTTGTTTTAAAGAAATTCAAGTGTTCTGCTGAGGCATCCATAGTTAGTCGATACAATGTCCAATAACATCCAATCATGGCTGATTTGCTTGGCATCTAAATGGCAACTTCTCTTGTAACCCACTTAACATCGCCCTTGGATGCTTGGAGCACGTCTAACGAGACTTTAAAGTAAATGAACGCAATAAGCACAGCGAAATAATTAAAATGCATGTTCCAACGGTCTTATACGAGTACAACATACAGACACTCAGGCTCCCTTTCATGATACAACATTCACCTACAGTCGGACGATCTCAACAACTACGGACGACAACAATGGCAAGAGTACAATACCGGGGGACAGCAACGAAAAACACTACTACTACGGGTACAGCGTACCAAGGCAACTAGTCTACATCTTCACGGTGCAACGGCTGAGCAAGAGGAATCAAGGGTTCTTCTTCTGACACTTCTAAGGGTGGAGGTGCTGGCGGTGCTGCAACACCGGTTCTTCTTCTCTCGGGTGGGTGGATAGGGATCCCTTCCAAGATCGGGGCATCCTACCTTTCAGTAGCCAGCGTCCTCCGCTCGGCCCTGGTGACAAGATTGGCCACCCGCAACTGATGAACATGCCGATCTTCGGCCTCCTTTAGGGCTTCCTCCATGGTAGCCTCTCGGCTCTCAGTAGCTGTAGCACTGGCATGCGCTTCCGCGAGCTACACCTAAAGCATCCGGTTGAAGATCTCAGCTTCCTCAGTGCACTGAAGGCACGCCCTCAGCTCCAAGGCTTGACGGTCGTACTGCTCATCCAGAGCGAGCAGGTACGTGGTCAAGTGCACCACTATGGGACTATCCTCTTGCACATCTCGTCCTTGCAAAGCCTCCATGCGGGCCCTCCATGCCCGCCGATTCTTGTCCAAAGGAGGAAAGAACCGCATGGGGGTACAGGCAATGGGCTCCTCCTAGATCTGGCAGAGGTACCGCAAGGCTTTACGGGCCACAACCAGGTAGGTGTCGATGAAGCAAAACCCAGTTGCGGTCACACTCCAGGCTTCAGTGAGGTCGGGGAACTCCTCACTCTTCCCGATGTAGACGGTAACCTCACACCGCTCGGTGCCATGCTCCTCATACTCATGGCCCTCATACTCAGGGTGATCATTGACTCTGAGCTTTTGTAGGGTGGTATGCAGGATTCTAGGAAAACCCTCAACGTTCAGGCAGTAGGTACTAACCTAGGCTCCTGCCATCTTTGGCGATGGTTGCAAGGAAGGCTGAGCGAAAAGCTAGCTCAAAGGAAAAGCTAAGCGAACTAAAGTGCACTGAGTGGTGGTACCAATGGCTAAGCCAGGCTCTACTTATAAAGGCGGAGCGTTCAGTGGTCCTGGCGTGGTTCACCAGGGTTCCCGCGCGGGGTCACTACGATGAATCGACCAATTCCTACACGTTCGAGGCGAGCGACGTGTGATGCCATTACTGACTAGTACGACTGCAGGGCAAGGGTCCGACAAGAGAGCAGAAAGGGGTATGGGGAGACGTGGGTCACGACCGGCGTGAACCACGGGCGAACGTGGAGCACGAAGTCATAGTGTGGACCTAACTCTAGAACATGAACGAGTCATTCGTGCACCATACGACATGCGTGACACTTATGGATGGCGTATCTACCAGCAATACAAGCGCTACAATGCACAAAAGGGATATGCATGAATGCACGTCCTATATGTCCTTCCACTGTCGCCAACATATAGGGCAACCGTTCTCAGATTTTTGGCACAGCGTTCTCTCCCTGTAACTAGCCGATACTATCGAACTATGCTCGAGTCAGTGTACCTGCAGAAACTTGATTAACCCTATCTAAGTCAGCTGAGTGCCATCTATCCTGGATACATAACCATAGTAATAGGGCTACTTATATAACTTCGCATATAAATGTCCTAACTTTTTGCAACAATGGGTTGTCAAATTTTAGTTTAGAAAAGGTTTTCGAAGCTTTATTTCCTCATTTATGCTCTGATACCACCTGTGGTAGAACCGCCTAATTTAATGCCTCACAGGAGTGCTTGTCTTCCATTAGACACTAAGCACTCGAGGGAGAACACTAAATTACTCGGTTCCGTTAGGCACACCCCAGGGGAGAACCCGAAAATCCACATTTTTGCCATCCGGATCACAAATGAGAGAATAAAGCTCACATCATTCTGAACCATTTCTTACATCACTTTTAATACAACATCAGAGTATAATAATTATTAACATAATAGCGGAATAAAATCATATTATCAGAGTTGTAAACAATTTATTTGAACAGCGGAATATAAACACGTGATCAGAGTTATAGCGGAAATAAACCTCTATTAATGACATGATGAAGTATTGATATATAAACTACGACAATAGATTCTTAAACTTCCATTTATAAAAGCATTTGGTGAGGGTTACAAATAACAACTACGATCGCAGCGTAAAGGAAATTCTCGCTGAGTCCACCAGGAGGAATCCACACACAAAGGTCAGCTCTAGCATCCACCTATCACCTACAACAGGGGGAATAAAACCTTAAGTACTTAATTATACTCAGCAAGACTTACCCGATAGGAGAAAAGAAAAGACTCCAAGGATATGCAAGGCTATCTGGCTCGTGGGTTTATTGTATTTGCAGGAAGCATTACTAAGCGTGCGTCCTTATGTTCGATTTTTATTAATAGACACATTGGTTCATTTACTAACTATTCTATGTAAGCACCTGTGCTACTTTCAAGCAGGTGGTAAGCAATTAGATTTCCTTTGTCCATCTTTCATCTTTCATCTTTCAGTTCTTACTACGATGCTAAACCGTAGACAAGCCGTACCGGATAGCCTAGCGATTCGCGAATCAATGCCCCCAGTTGGGTATCCCGAAAACACACGCCCTGCTTGTACCCCAGGCACGAGTAGGACCAACCCATCACTCTCCTGTCCCGGGTGTCTAGGTCCCCGTCCAAACTGGGACTCCAAGCCCCCGCCCCTGAGTCCCAGACTCAGTGCGGTGCAAGGACCTCCTCCACCAAAAACAAACCCTAACAGTCGGTACGGAAAGAGCCAGATCCACGACAAGAGAGCAACAAGTCTTCCAAGCACCCATACACAAGTATGTGCTCGGGATAATAAGTCTGGGACCTGTCTAGAGTCATATGCAACAATCGATCCTTAACCGACCAGATAGGGAAAAACAGTGTAACCAAGCTATGTCCCGTGTCCACGGTGACACAACTCCTTACACTCACCAATACCCAAACCATATCCCTGCCCGGTCACCATTTTCCTTTCCACCATTTTTATATTTTTCAAGTGATAGTAATCCAATAATATATTTCCTATCTCTCGCGAGTGACAGGCAATCACTCGACTTCTACCGGAGTCCTGTAGCATAGCAATATACATGATCCTATCATACTAGTAAGACTCATAGGATAAAGATATATATGTAAGTGGGTTTCATTCAACTCCTTAAAACTTAATGCACATATATAATTTAAACTGCAGAAAAGTAGAGGGTTATGCACCGGGGCTTGCCTGGGTAAGATATATTAAAAGTTAGTATCTGCATCTTTAGATCATCCACCCTCAACTGGATAGAAGGCCCCTTGCATCATCTTTGGATTCCCAATCATCCTTCGATCGATCCGTTGATCCATCATCGTACCTATATGATATGCTTGCGATGCAACGCAAAGATGTAATTAATCAACTGCAATCGTGACTCGTAAAATACGATGTACGCCTCTCAAGCTAACGGGCTAGTTCTAACGATGACCATACTTAGGCTATATATACACGTTGTCCGATAAGACGTTATTTCCCAACAATTAGTTTAGTTATATAAACCAACGGTGTTTCTTTATTTTATCCTACCGATTTAATCATTATTCGAAATAAGACATCATTATCTAATTAGCAACTAGTTATTCCGGAGCTACAAAAATTACGATGAGTAACTACTACTGCTAGGAGTCTACTATACAAATTTCAGATTCAATAATATTACCAATTTATCCCAACAATTCGTATAAGTTATATTTTTATAATATTAAGTATCCCAATTTAATTATATAGCTCCTAAAAATATCATCAGACTATGTGAACGAATTACACTAATAGGTATATCCTGATTTTAGAAGACTAACAAAACTGGTTTCACGATTTTAGGACAACTTTACAAATTTATATTAATCGTACAAGTTCACTTTATAAACTAAATTAGAAATTGTTCCATAAATCGATAAAGGCCAGCGCAACCAAAATTGGCCCAACCGCAAGCGGACTAAGGCCGGCCCAGGCGCACAGCAGCGGGCGGCCCACGGGCACGCGCTGCAGGCCGACCTAGCGCGGAAACGAACAGCCAGTGGCCCAATCAAACCAACCTGGCGCGACGGCAACGAACTGGCCCAGCGCGGTGCGCCCAGCCGGTAGACCAGTGGAGCCGGTGGCCCACCAGGCGCTCGTGGCCCAGACGAACGCGGCACAGGACGGCCCGGCGGGTAGGCAGCGGCTACATTTAAGCAAATAGGCCCCTGAGCTTCCTCTAAATCAAATCGCGGTACTAGCGTATTATTTAAGTGAGTCTAGTATTTTGCACTGAGAACCCCCGTACAAAAATCTACTTGGACTCTTACCCCTGTCTTCATCCTCAAGAACAGAGGACCGACGGGAAACGCTGGCCGGCGGCTAGAACGTCGTGACGGGACCAGAAAGAGGCACGGCGGCGGCGTACCAACCGACGATGCATGGGGACCCACGCAGCATGGGCGGCACAACTACTGCGGTCTGGCTTAAGGATGTTTGGAGCAGCGGGCCACGGCATGGCCGCACGAGAGGCGCGGACACCGGGGCAGAGCACTGGCATGGCCGCGGGAGACGCGGCAACAGCGTTGGCCGGGCGGGTGCGCAGCGCGGGGAGGAAGATGAAGCGAGGCAGAGCCGCTCGCTGGCAGGAGGGCTCCACGGCTCCGGTGGCGGGAGCACGAGGCAGCAACGGCATCGACGGGACGGACGGTGGAAAGGAGGGCGGAGCTGTGCGCGGCCATGGCGTTGACTGCGAAGGGGAAGGAGAGTGGCGAAGCTGTGCGTGGGTCGGGGACTCGCTCGCAGGGAGGGCGCAGGCACGCGGTAAGCAGCAGCGAGAGGAGTGCTGCGGGAAGGGCACCGGCGCGGGACGCGCGGGGTGCTCACGAAGGACGGCAGGGGCGCTGCGGCTCGGCAGGCTATGAGCGCCGGCGCATGGGATGGCAGCGCCGATGCGAGTAGCAACGAGGCGAGGCGGCACGACACACGGTAGCCCGAGCCAGGCGCGCCATGGGGAGATAGGGCGATGGTGGCGCGGGCGCACGGACGGGAAAGCAAGGGAGCGGTGGAGCCGAGTGCGGAGAGAGAAAACAAGACCGGAGAATGGAGGTTCGGGCGTTGCGGATTACTAGACTTCGGCTTTGCAAGGTGATGGGCGCTGGCGCATGCGGTCGAGGTGCCGCTGTGAGAGAGCAAGCGAGCAAAACCTGGGACACCTCCCTTCGGTAGCAGAGAAGAAAAGGGAGGAGGAAACGTCCTACGCACGCTCGAGGACGGACGGAGACAAGAAAGGACGAGGCCAAAGCCGAGACAGGCACCTGTCGGAGGCAGGCAGTGGACTAATCAAGCTACAGGGCGAAGGACAAGGACGCAGCTCTCGTCAAGCATGTCAGCGGGTCACTGTAGAGAAATAGTGACTGGTGCCGTGGTGCAGTGCACTTGCACGCGTACACAGTGGCCACACCTAGGCACATCTGCGGTGCATGTGCGCTGCCAACAGATGCTGTGCCCTTGATGACTCAGCCGGGAGCAATAATTTAGGCAGATTCATCGTGGATTTGTAGCGAGAATCTTTCGGAACACATGTTGCGGAGCTCACACTCTCTCTCTATAAATATCGAGATCTAGCATCGATCTGTGACCTGATCGGCCTAGGTCTACGAATTAAGAATAATACCATGCATGCGTGTTCAGTTATTACTAATCTTGCTTGGCGAAGGAAAAGGACCTGACAACATTAAATATCTTAGTGATGGATAGATAAGCTATCCTTGAATGGGTGCTGTTGAATATATTGAACCATACACGTAAACGTTTTTGACTATTTTTGCAGCACGTGCTATATCAATATGTTTTTTGGCATATATATATATATATATATATATATATATATATATATATATATATATATATATATATATATATATATATATATATATATATATATATATATACACACACACACACATGAACAAACAAATGAACTGATCAAGTGCAAGCAAACATGAGACGATCGATTAGAGAGCTAAGCATGCATGCACGTACGTTCGGAGCTAAGCAGAGGTAGCTAGATCAACGAACGAAGCTGGAGAGGGAGAGACAGTAGAAACACAGCGCAGACCGAGACGACTCAACTTGGTAGGACGCGAAAGGCAGACAACGGCGCTGCGATAAAGACAATAACGCGACGAGACAACGGAAGCAGACTGCGGTACCGCTCTATCAGCGATATCTAGCGAGCACGCGTACACGGCGGCGTGGTCCACCAACGCGGCGCGACGTTAATAATTCGAAGGATTTAAGCGGTCAGGACGGCAGCTGTCGCGGGTACGTTACCAATTTATCTAGAGACTGAAACGAGTCTATACGTAAACATAAACATGTCACTAGACCAAAGCTTTTCAACTGGTCGTGCTTATCAAAATATATATCATTCTATTTATTAATGGATTTTATTTTATTTATAAAAGTTGCTTTTCTTGCTTAATCTAATATAACAAACCGTTCGCTAGAATCATCGTTCGACATCCCTAAATATCTTTACGCACTGAGTAATTTAACTAGAGCGTTGATTTGAGTCCACGAAACTAAGTCACACAGGATTCGCTTATTGCCTCAAGTATGTTTTTAAATCAAAAATTTGATAAACTTGTTTCGAAAATTTTTACTTAGGCCTAAATCGTGGCGCTAAATAAGATCGTAACACCGGGGTGTTACAAGTCAGTACTTAAATAAGCCACCTAGAGTCCTTAACTGGGCATACAGGATATGACCACTGACACACTCTTAAGTTTTAAATTAGAGGTTGAAACACCTATATACTATAAGTTCGTAATTAGTTTTGTAACACAACTCTTTTGTTTTAAATACATGCATGAACAGTAACCTGCTAAACCTTGCTCTATACCAGTTGTAACAGAACCGACCAATTATACGAGATTAAGTAAGAAAATCTTCCACCGAAGCAAATAATTTCGTAAACTTAAGCCCGTATAACCCGGTAGTCCGTGAAACCACGAAGGATTTCAAACCAATCGACATACAAATCAAGATCGTACAAGTTTAGCAATTACCGTCATATGTTACATAAAGTTCGCAATAACAGTTGGATACATCAGAGTTTAGAACATAAAGTTATTACAACCCAAGTTCAAACTGAAATAGTGGAAGCAAATAGTTTTAAAGCCACACACACACTTTTGGTTCAGATACAGTGCCAGCAGGCAGTCATCTCCAACAAAAACATCAAATGAGAGATACGGAGTGACCATTGCCCTTGGTCCTAGTTGTCACCCATCGCCGGGTATAGGCAGTTAATGCAATAACCGTAGTAAATTTGACCATCTGCAACAACAATGGGAACAACGCCCTGTGTACGAGAAGGTACTCAGCTAGACTTACCTGTCTTAAACCAAAAATAAGCGACACCAAGGATTATGCACGACTTTCTTTAGTGGGCTAGCTGACTCGTTTGCGAAAAGCATAACCTATTCTGAAGAAACCATTTTAAGTACTTTGCATCATCTTTATTATGACCTATCCATCTATGTAATCACCTATACTATAGCAATCACTTGATTAACCAATAACATCCCATTACCAACTTAGATTTAGCATATCCCATATCATCCAGATAACCATTAGTGTTTCATCATAATTACTACGATGCTGTAGCTCGAGTCAAGTGCTCACTATCCAGAAGCGATGGCGATTCGAATCAATTCCTAACCAGCTAGTGATTTATTCCTCACACAAACCACACTCACCGATCAAGCGAGCTACAGATCACTAATGACACTTTCTAAGTAGCCGCGGGATAACAGTCATGGACCGCACTACCCAGGGACCGCCCGACAGCTAGGACGCACCTTGGGCTCACTCTTCGCGTCCCCGTCATACCCCCTTCAGCACCAGTCTGTCAATCCGAGTTTATCCCGGCTCGAATAGTGTCACTAGCTTCACGGCCGAAAGATACTTTATTCGACCAGCTAAATGTGAGGCATGCGTTCAACATGACAAGAGGGACGAGCAACGATCGGTCCTTAATCGACATAGACGGAAAACTAACAGCACCCCAAAACCCTATCTGGTTGCCTCCAACTTTTTTCCGTCCGGTCTCCAATTATCCATCACACATGGTTAATTCCAGGATATCATTCTTTTCATAGCTAAATTCTTCCAGTAACCCCCTATAAATGTAGGTGATTGGAAATCACCGATCGCTACCGGTCTAAGCAAGGCTAAGCAGTTATTCGATCCCGACCTAACAAGGTAAAAAGGTAATAAGGTAGGCAAGGATAGTAATAAATGCATCAACGGTTTCAATCAACTCCTATAACTTAATGCAACAATATATAACTTATATATAGAAAGAATTGCTTTTATAAAGTAGGAGACTTAGAATGCTCCGGGGCTTGCCTCGTTCGAACGAACTAGGTTGATGATCCACACACTCGGGCAAGTCCTCTCCTTACTCCTCTTCCTCTGGCACCTCCTGTGCCTGGATTTCTGGTGGAACTGTCCCGGTCTGCTCTTCCTAAACTGCTACTAGCAACTCCTTCTGTGATCCTGTATGATGCAGATGTATAAGTGCTCATGCATAGGTGCATCGAAGAGATGACATGTAATGATCATGATGCATGGAATGTAGATGAACATGTTTAACTTTATTGGACATAGTAGAAGTAAAGCTCTTCTACAAGGTAGCCAACATCATTCAAGAACATGTACTACTATACTACTACTACAACCACTGTACTAACATGCCAAGTCACCACAGCAAGCTAAGATGCTTCAAAGATACACCAAAGCAAACATTATTAACTAAACATGCATTAAAGAAGATTATTTTATTTCATTTTAAACTAGGGCTACAACAGCAACATATATTTCTGTTGCTCATACAAATCTAAGAAAATTATAGTAGCATAGTACTACTCTAAGTAGACTACCATAAAATTTATGTGGCATTTGGATAAGTAAAATAGCCTACACAAAAATGACAAGCTATGGCATAAATATGAGCATTAAAATACTTTGTAGTATGAAATGTGTCAAACAATAGATTTGGTATTTTTCCTATGTTCTACACAGTAAACAATCACTAGACAAAAATTATCATACACATGCTTTATACTATTTTTGCTCTCTATCAAAATAACAGAAATCATCAATTAAAGGCACTTGAACTACACATCAATATTTCTCTACAGAACCTGTATGACATATATTTTTCCTACAAAGTACATCACTAAAGGAGATTAACATATTTTTCCTACAAAGTACATCACTAAAGGAGATTAACAAAACTGGAACCATATTTTTCTGATGTATATTCTATTTATTAGACATTTTCTAAGAAATCAGCATTTATTCAATTTAAATAAAGCTACACAGAAAAGTATCACAAATTTGACATACAATATTTTTCTACTGTAGATCTAAGAATAAGAAACATATAGAAATTTGTTTCACCAAAATTAGGGCATCACAGCAACAACTATATATTTTAGAATCCTTTAAAAGCATTTTCCAGAAATCTTTTTCTTTTAAAACGAAAATCCAGCCGACCCTGTTTGCTAGAAGCACCCGGATCTACACCCAAAACCGCTACAGAGAGATAGACAGGCGGGACCCAGAGGGTCAATTGACCCCACCGGTCAGTCAAACCCGAGCAGGGCTCGCGGTTGACCGGCGAGATCTCGCTGTCGGCGAGGTTGCCGGCGATGAGGTCACCACCATCGTGACCACCGTGCCAAGGCGGACGCGGCAGTGCAAGCGGCGGGGCCAGAGAAGCTCGAAATCGAGCTCGTCGTCGCCCATGGTGGCACGGTGGCGCGGCTCAACATCGGCCGGCCAGCTCCGGCCAAGAGGTGGCGTGGGGAGTGGCTTGGGAGCTATACCGCGCTCAGGCGGTGCTCGTGCGCGTGAAAAGGAGGCGAGAAGGAGGACGGAGGGGCGAGGTCCACGGAGCGACGCATCTCCGATGAACTCGACCCAGCTCCGGCGAGTGATTCCCGAGGAAGGGAAGCTTCCCATGGCTTACCGAGGCAAGCACGGGGTGCGCAAGGTGGAGGCAGAGCTGCTAGCGAGATGGAGCGGTCGACGACGAGCTGTGGTGGCCGGGCGAGCCAACTCCGGCGAGGCACCGGTGCGGGCAGTGGTGGAGGCGAGCGCACGCGTGCTCTGCTGCTATGCTGTGGCTGGCGAAGTGGAGAGGCGAGTGGGGAGCGTGGCGCGGTTGGGCAGGTGAAGGCGAGCGCGTGGAGTGGTGGGGCCCGCCGTGGTGCCACCCGTACGCCATCGCCGGCGTTCGGCGGCCATGCGGCGGCCGTGGCCTGACGCCGGTCGAGCGCGGCCCGCGCACGGGCGGCCGAGCGAGCCAGCGTGGAGGCAAGCCGGACCGGCCTGTGCTGCTGGGCCAAAAGGGAGGCGGCGGCCCATTAAGGTAAAACCGATTTTTTTTCAATTTCTTTTCTCTCCCAAATTCATTCAAATGAATTTTTAAACCTTTTCAAAGTAATTTCAAAAGTTGGACCCAAAATAAAAGTTGTTTAGAAATTTAAACTCTACAACTTTGTCAAAAGGAGTAAGGCCAAAATCTAGTTAGATTTTGAACTATAGATTTAAAGTTAATTTAAATCAAAAACCCTAATTTTAGAAGAATATTTTTTTAAAGCAAAATTTGAGAAAACTTTGAATATACACCTTGCTCCAAATTGCATCCTAATTACTTCTAAGTGATCTAAGTGATCAACCAAGGTACACACATGGCAAAAGAATATAGCATCCAATCTATCAAAATAAAATTATGCAACACATATGTTTCATTAGTATGTTTCAATTCTACATTTCATGTCATACTTATGAATGCATAATAATGATTATGCTCATGATTTGCAAAATGTTAATGCATGCTTAACACCGAGGTGTTACATTTCCCGCACTCTCACCTGTTGGGAGGTGGGTTCCATCCGTCTTTGAGCCATCTCAGGCCTTCCTCTTCGGAAGCCTGGACTTTGTCGACGACCGGCTCGGCGTACTACACCTCCGCGAGGAGGCACTCGTTCCGGCACCCGTCGGAGGGGTGCCCTCCATCGACTCCGGGACGCACGACTTCAACAACACGACATCTATGCTTTATTCCGAGCAAACTCTCTGGTTAAACCCCGCTGTAAGTAATATGTGTACTGTTATTTACTCTTTATCTACTATCTCTCGCCAATCATTTGGAGGGACCGTATTGCCCGCGCAACGAACATCGTATGATCGGTTCCCCTATGGCCTCGCATCCCCCACAAATACGTACGCTCTGGGGCTCCAAAGGATGCTAGCACCATCCCCCTCACATCTGAATTCATGGGAATGGCGAGCTACGCTCCCACCACTCTCCACGAACTCCCGGATGATGAGGGTGAGAGCGACGGCTCTAGCATCGGCAACCTGGCACCTCGCCACCGTCCGTCCTGGGAGTGCGCTATGGTGGACGCTCTAGGATAGTCATCAGTGGTTGTGGAATCTGCGCAAACTCACACATCCTCCGAACCCATGTGGGGGGGCCCTCACGTCTGCGCAAGCGCACGCCAAGGAATTACGGCAATGGCGGCAGAACCAGCCACCGCCTGTGTCGGTGCATTTGGTGCAGCCCATTGCGCCCCATGCACATGGCCCAACAGGTGGCGCCTGGGGTCATGCCTATCAAGTCCAACACGACATCATGAACGAGGGGAACGATCTCCCACAGTTCGCTCAGGCTAGCCAGAACATTACTGATGCGGCAATGCTTCTACGCGGCGTTCCCGAACCCGTCAACCCCTAGGAGCGGGCAGTCTACCGGAACCTCCAGGTTCTAGTAGAAGCCACCGCCGTTCAATAGGCAGAAAGCTCCGCATCGTGACTCCGACACGCACCCTCTCTCCCCACCGGGGGAACAGGGACGCGCCAAACGGATCGCTCCATCCGCTCACCGCTACAGCCACCAGGTGTGGCTTGGGGGCAGCAGCCATGCCACGGTCTGACCTGGCGCCTGCTCCATACCGACCGTCGGTACAAGAGTGGCCCTACCCGCACTAGGACCCTTGTAGCATCAGCAACTGACATCGGACCCGACATGATGATGATGTCCACCATGCGGCGGCAAGAGCAGGCGACACGGATCCCAACCGAACCATCGAGGGGAGCGGTGAAACACGCCCTAGGCGCGGTCACCGGCCAGACGACCGAAGTCCCAGCCCTAAGGGCCTAGGACCACGGGCCTTCAGCCGGCGTATCCGGAGAGCACCGTTTCCACAGCATTTTCGACCACCCATCAACATCGCCAAATACACCGGAGAGACAAACCCAGGCATTTGGCTCGAAGACTTTCGGCTCGCCTGCTGGGCCGGAGGAGTGGATGATGACTATTTCATCATTCAGTATCTTCCCATTTGCATGGGGGAACATGTTTGGGCATTGCTTGAATTCCTCCCGCACAACAGCATCCACGACTGGGCGGACCTCAAGAGGGTCTTTGTCGGAAATTTCTAGGGGACATATATGTCTGCCCTAGAAACTCTTGGGACCTCAAGAGCTGCCAGCATGAGCCCAGCGAGTCCTTACAGGATTACATCTGCAGGTTCTCTCAACGATGCAACTCCCTCCCTGATGTCGTCGATGTAGACGTCATCAGCGCATTCCTCTCCGGGACAAACTACAAGTCCCTAATCTATAAGCTTGGCTGCCTGAAACCCTATACCACCCGTGACCTGCTCGACGTCGCCACTAACCACGCCTCTAGTGAGGAGGCAGTTGGAGTGGTCTTCAGCGGAGGCCAGGACAAAGGCAAGGCCAAGCGCATGGACCAAGACAAGGGCCCCTCCACACAGAAGGGAAAGAAGAACAAAAAGGATCGGTGCCAATCGAACAACACCACGATGGTCGTCACGGTTGATCGCACGGGCAAGCAGCCCCAACAAGGGCTGCCTGACCACTTCAACAAACTCATGGACAGTCCATGCACTAACCACGCCTACCCCATCAAACACCTCTACAAGGACTATGAGCTCCTCAAACGTTTCCTCTGATAGGCTGATGGGCCAAAGGAGGGAGATGGCAAAGAGGCGATAGCCAAGAAAGGAGGCACGATAGGCAAGGATAGAGACGGCTTCCCCGAACCTGAGGAGTGCATCATGATCTTCGACGGGTCCGATGCCATCTGGACGAAACGCCAGCACAAGGTGCGCTATAGGGAGGCATGCGCCGTCGAGACGGCCATCCCCTCCTTCCTTAGCTGGTCGGAATCTCCGATCACCTTCGATCAGAGGGACCATCCCTCCCATGTCATAAGACTAGGATGCTACCCGCTCGTCGTTGACCCTATCATCCGCAAGAAGCACCTCACCAAGGTGCTGATGGATAGAGGCAGTGGCCTCAACATTCTCTATGTTGACACCCTTGATGCCATGTGCATTCCCTGGTCGGAACTCTCCCTAGCGGGTTCTCCCTTCCACAGAGTGATTCTGGGAGCATAGGCATAGCCGCTCGGGCAGATCGATCTACCCGTCACGTTTGGCAAACGAGCCAACTTCCGCTCGGAGGTCCTCACCTTTAAAGTGGTGGACTTTCTAGGGTCCTACCATGCTATCTTAGGGCATCCTTGCTACGCCAAATTCATGGTGATCCCCAACTACACCTACCTCAAGCTAAAGATGTTGGAACCAAATGGTGTCATCACTGTAGATAGTGCCTTCTCACATGCCTTCGCGTGCGACCGCGAGCATTTCAAGCTCGCCACCACGGTCGTCAACTCGTCTGAGCTCCCATGGCTCAGAGAGTTGTCAACCCCAGCAGTTCCAGACTGCAACAAACCGACCTCCTCGACGTCCTTTTGCCCACTTGAGGAAACCAAGGCGGTGGGTGTTGACCCCACCGACCCAACCAAGACAGTACGGATCTGGACCCAGCTCCCAACCAAATAGGAATGCGAGCTCGTCAACTTCCTACGGGCCAATCGTGATGTCTTCGCATGCCAGCCTTCTGACATGCCGGGCATACCGTGGGAGGTTATCGAGCATGCACTGCGTCTCATCCTAGGCTCGAAGCCCGCCAAGCAGCGCTTGTGTCGCTTTGACGATGAGAGACGTAGGGCAATAGGCGAAGAGATCACCAAACTCCTGGCAACTGGATTCATCAGAGAGGTATTCCACTCTGACTAGCTTGCTAATCCCGTTCTTGTTAAAAAGAAGACCGGGAAGTGGAGAATATGCATTGATTATACTGGCCTCAATAAAGCATATCCAAAGTATCACTTTTCTTTGCCGCGCATAGACCAGATAGTCGACTCCACCTCGGGTTGTGAGATCCTCTCCTTTCTAGATGCCTACTCAGGCTATCACCAGATCGTGATGAAAGAATCCGATCAGCTCGCAACTCGTTCATTACCCCGTATGATTCGTACTGCTACGTGACCATGCCTTTTGGACTAAAGAATGTTGGCGCCACCTACCAAAGGTGCATGCAGCAATGCTTCACCAACCAAATTGACCCACTCGATCAGCCTGATCAAGCCAAGCGATCGAAACCAACAATCGCCATCTATGTTGATGACATAGTGGTCAAAATAGCTCAAGCTTGCGACCTGATCGCAAACTTGGCCGTGGCATTCGTGAACCTCCAAAGGTTCAACATCAAGCTGAATCCCAAAAAATGTGTTTTCGGGGTTCCGAAGGGGAAGCTGCTTGGATACATCGTGTCCAAACACGGCATCGAGGCCAACCCCAAAAAGATCATGACCATCTCCAACATGGGCCCCATACGCAATGTCAAGGGTGTACAAAGGCTCACCGGCTGTCTGGCTGCCCTGAGCCGCTTCATCTCCCGGCTCGGTGAATGGGGGATGCCACTCTACAAGCTCCTCAAAAAGACAGATGCCTTCGTTTGGACGAAGGAAGCCCAGCAGGCTCTAGAAAGCCTCAAAGCGTCCCTAACGTCAGCCCCAATCCTTGTCGCTCTCAAACAGGGAGCACCCCTCCTCCTTTACGTTGTGGCAAGCAACCATGTGGGGAGTGCCGCCCTGGTCATCGAAAGGGAGGAGCCGGGACACCAGCTCAAGGTACAATGACCCGTATACTTCGTCGAGGAGGTACTTATCGACCCCAAGGTCCGATACCCCTAGGTACAAAAACTCCTATACGCCGTGCTAATGGTGACCAGGAAGCTCCTGTACTACTTCACTAACCATGAAGTTTTGGTCGTCACTTCATACCCACTTAGAGACATCATCCGCAACCACGACGCCGTGGGGCGGATCTCCAAGTGGGCACTCGAACTCATGGGCCATGACATCAGGTATACCACTCGTACTGCTATTAAGTCTTAGGCTCTCATAGATTTTGTTGCTGAATGGACGGAGGTCCAGCTACCGACCCCGGACGTCACCCACGAGTACTGGACAATGTATTTCGACGGGTCCGTAATGGCGTCCAGCTCGGGGGTTGGAGTGGTTCTAATCTCCCTAAATGAGAGTAGACTCTGCTACGTCATCTGCCTCTATTTTTTGGCCTCAAACAATGCCGCAGAATACAAGGCCCTCATCAACGGACTACGCATCGCCATCGAGCTTGGTGCTACGTGACTCTACGTTCGTGGTGATTCAGAGTTGGTCGTTGATCAAGTCATGAAGGAATCCTCCTACAAAAGCCCCCTCATGGCAGCGTACTGCCAGGAGGTACGTAAGCTCGAGGACAAATTCCAGGGGATCGAACTGCACCATGCCCCCCGAAAGGACAACGATGCCGCTGATTTTCTCGCAAAATTGGCCACCAGGAGAGACCCATCCCCAAGAGGGATCTTCATCAACGACCTCCATGAGCCATTCGTCCACGTCCTGGAAGGTCTGACCCAGACACACCCCGACGCCAAGCCAGTGCCCGGGGGCTCCGACCTCGGCGCCAAGCCAGCGCTCGGGGACTCAGATCCCAGTACCTCCATGACGGCGTCACCCTCCAACATTGCTGTATTGGCACTCGATCAAACTGACGGGTGAGCGTCGCTACTCGCCTACCTCCTCGAGGAGGTCCTCCCACCTAAAAGGACTAAAGCTCGATGGATCGCTTGATGCGCCAAAACCTTCATCGTGCTTGGTGACGTACTCTACAAATGGAGTCCATCAGGAGTGCTCATGAAGTGCATCCCCACCAACCAGGGGAAGCAGCTCCTCCTCGAGGTCCATGCTGGGATTTGTGGACATCATGTGGCTCCAAGGACGCTGGTCAAA
This sequence comes from Miscanthus floridulus, assembly GCF_019320115.1. Lineage (NCBI taxonomy): Eukaryota > Viridiplantae > Streptophyta > Magnoliopsida > Poales > Poaceae > Miscanthus > Miscanthus floridulus. The sequence continues at coordinate 44,446,645 of NC_089580.1, read as the reverse complement.
AAAGCCTTTCGCCAAGGTTTTTACTGGCCCACCGTGCTACGAGATGCAGAGGAGGTTGTCCGCAGATGTGAAGGATGCCAGTTCTACGCTCGGCAAACACATTTGGTGACACAGAAGCTCCAAACCATCCCCATCACCTGGCTATTCGCGGTCTAGGGCCTCGACATGGTGGGAACCCTCAAAAAGGGCCCAGGCGGTTTCACTCACCTACTCGTAGCAGTCAACAAGTTCACCAAGTGGATAGAGGCCAAGCCCATCACCAACATCCGCTCGAAAGATGCAGTCAAATTCTTCCTCGATATTATCTACCGGTTCAGCGTTCCTAACTGTATCATCACTGACCACAGAACTAACTTCATCGGAAAGAAGTTCCTAGACTTCAGTGATGGATATGGCATCATGATCAACTGGGCCTCCGTCGAACATCTACAAACCAATGGTCAGGTTGAGCATGCCAATGGCATGGTCCTCCAAGGACTCAAGTCACGCATCTTCAACCGACTCAACAAATACGTTGAACGATGGGTGGCAGAGGTCCCAGCAATCCTCTAGAGCCTAAGAATGACCCCGAACCAATCCACATGGTTCACACTCTTCTTCCTAGCTTACAGAGCTGAGGCAGTGCTGCCCTTCGACCTCGACCACGGTGCCCCAAGAGTGAAGGCTTTCGACTGTGACTGAGCCATGGAGGCTTAGCAAGACACAGTCAACCTGCTCGAGGAAGCCCACAAGACGACCGTCATCTGCTCCGCTCGCTATCAGCAAACTCTCCTCAGGTACCACGAAAGAAAGATGAGGGGGAGAATCCTCAAAGTTGGCGATCTCGTACTCCGGAGGACCCAATCGACAAAGGAAAAACACAAACTCTCTCCACCATGGGAAGGACCCTATACGGTGACCGAAGTAATCTAACTGGGCACCTACCGACTGGAGGACGACAATGGCAATGTTCTCACCAACACTTGGAACATTGAACAACTACGTCGTTTTTCCCCTAAAATTTGGTCTTACCGCTTTTTTAGTCAACACTTGCTCCTGTAAAGCACCCCGACCCGAACAATTTTAGCCTAGGTCGCTCGGGGGCTACATGAGGGTATAATACCGAATATTACCTCTCTTTTTTATTGTCACGTGGTAAACAACTTTGTCCCCAAATGGAAGCGCATTCCTTTTCCTTTGACTGTCCTACGTAACTTTATTCTTGCTCCTAACTGAACGCAACCCGCCACGACCTATGGTTACGAATAGCCGAGCCCCACGGGCCATGCCCAGGTTCTTAAAAAAGCTGCAGCCTACTGAACTAATGGGCAGGTGCGAAAAAGAAAGGACAAAAACAATAGCTATGCCAGGATAAAAATAAGGAACATATAGTGATTCTATCACAAAGAACAGGACAGATGTATTCATTGATACAAAAACTGTTCACATAGGGGCTCACCCACGAACTCAACTATTACATTTTTTGCTAAAAACTACTTCCATTCCAAATACTACTACGACCACTCGACGACATCGCATGACGCCGAAGGAAAACAACACTCGCCATCGGACATAACCACCATTACAGGGGCCCCTGCCCGGTTCCGCTCACGACTTCAGCGAGCGCAACGGGTACCTCAAGGGACCCGTCTAGTTCCATTCCCTCGACTTCAGCGAGCGCAATGGGTACCTCAAAGGCGTCACACCCATATATGCTCAGCAGAAGAGCATGGGGCTCTGAACCTTCTCATGCAGTTGAGGCAGCTCCTGGGCAGGGACGCCGCCACCCAAGTATGGCCACCATGGCTGGAAGAGATCTCATAACTTTATGAACTGGCCAACCTGAGCAGCTGCAGGCGTGGAACCCTCCACCAGCATGATCCTAGGCAACTTCCCCTCCGCATACAGCTCCATCCCGAAGAGGGCCTTGCAGACGAATCCAGCATGCCACCCCCTTCTGTGGAAGCTGCCCCTTCTCAGGCAAAGACGGCCAGCACCGCCCCGGGCAGCCTCCAGCTCGACATCGCGCTCTGGATTCACGAAAGGATCTATAAGTCCTCCCCCTCGCTTACCATCTCTCTCACTTAGGACATCGCGTTCTGGGGGAGTGATCCAATCTTCGACCGGAAGGTCAGGCCGAGGAGGAACAGTGCCCATTTTTTCGACTCTGGCCCACCTCTCCAACCAGAGCGTTCGCTTTGGTCACCAGCCCGCCTCTGGACGACCTCTTCGACCGAAAGGCCTGGCCAAAAGCACTGCTTTTGACTCTGACCCCGCACTCTCCGACCGGTGATACGCGCAGCCCCTGCTTTCCGCTCTTCTCCGACTGGCACGATCAGAGCCGACTAGGATCAACCGACCGGAGACGCCCGCTCGGTAGGGACCAGGAGACGTGCGGAGAAAGCAGGGCAAGGTGCACAAGTCAAACCACGATACCAGGGACCATACCCTGTACACATGCAGGAACAGTACTCTGCAACCGCTTTGACATAAACAGTGTTGTAGGCGCCTATATTTCCCCTATAGTATTACGAGCGCCATTAAACTCACATATGGTAAGGCTCCCCCACATGCCTGTGGGTATCAACAGTATTATGGGCGCTGGAATTTACCGTACCGAGTGCACATGGTGAAACTCCTCATATGCCTCTGGGCATCAACAGTATATGCAGGTACTGACATCTGCCATACCCAAACAAGAACGACGGAACCTTCCATGTGCATCTGACATCCAACAGTGTTGTGGGCGTCTACCATCATCCTGTACCCATCGACGTGGGCAACAAGGCTTAGAAGCATTCTTACTCTCTCCCTCTCACTTGTAAGACCATCCTCTTCATCTATAAAAAGGGATGTACTCTCTCCCAATAGACCAGAGTTGATTCAAGCTCAGTCCCTTTATATTCATTAGATCGATCAAGTTCACTAGCTAACAACCACAGAACCGCCAGGTTCGGACCTCAAGCACACGCTTGAACAGATAGCCCATAGCGGAGCTCCTGTCGCTCTCGGCCTTTCCAACCGGAGCCGATCGGACCTCTTGTACACCCCATCTTTCTCCTTCTCGTTTGTAACCCCACTGCAGACTTCGAGCACCTGGGCTCAGGAATAAAGTCACCGACCGACTCAAACTGGACGTAGGGCACGTTGCCTGAACCAGTATAAACCCTGTGTCATTGAGTGCTAGGTCATCTCCGATCACAACGTACGATAAAACTATAAATATTTACGTGTTGGTCACTTTCTGCACCGACACTACTGATAGTTGAGAGTTTCTTCTATCTGGACTTATATGACCCTATAGATAGTTAGAACAAATAGATCTCTCTGAGTCTGAATAAACTAAATAGGAATAAGTGAATAGTTAGGAATCCTAGTCCGAATAGATCTCTCCTCCTCTAAGTAAACTAAATAAGAATCCTATTCCTAATCCTATTCCACATAAAAAAGAATATACATATATAAAATTTCTCTCCCTATGCATGTCCACTCGGATGTACCGTGCAGGATTGTTTTCGCATACTTGCGTGGTATTTTTTTCTAAACTATTAAGGATCCATGCGTAGTATTTTAGGCAGGTGCTCAAGCAAACAGGAAAAGGATTGTTGAGTCCAACTGGTACACGAGCTAAGCCAAATCGGTCTCCATTGCTGATTAGGAGAAAATCGGTCTCCGTTGCCGATTAGGAGATATTATTTATTATTTGGCTACTAGGAACCACATAAAGCCCAGGTGTGCAACGCGTAAATAGGAAAGAAGCAAGAAAAGCTAAAGATTAAAGGAAAAGAAGAGACGTGCACACAGCGTGATGACCAGAGTCCAGAGGAAATAATTGGAGTAATACGTGTCCGGCTATCAGAGAATCATGCATAGAATGGATATGGATATCAATGCTGAAATCAAATTCCAGCCAATTTCAATCTAAAACTGAGCGGACCAAGATGCCATGACGAGGGGATTCAAACGCCATCCGCCGCTCCACCTTTTAATCACTGTCAAATCGTCCCCTATCGCATGATTAATCTGCGTCAAAATCTGCCGCCTCAGAATAGCAAGAACCCTCGCCCATCTTGTCGTGTCTGACAGGAACTATGATCGTTGGCGTCTTTCCACATGACCAGAAGAGATAAGGAACGATTTTTTTGCGGGGTATCTGGTTTATTCATCTACTTGTATCTCCCCACTATTTTTAACATTTCTTTAGTGATAGAACCTGTACTTTGGAGAGAGTAGAGGCCTTGCAAATTTTATGGCGGTCTATATTTTTGTGAGTTATTAAATTATAATATATCTATGCAGCTAGGATATATATATATATATATATATATATATATATATATATATATATATATATATATATATATATATATATATATATATATATATATATTAATGTATTTTATTATATTCATGACTCTTAAGAAATATTGTAATTATTTTCATCTTATTTATATGTGATCTCTTTTGTATCAAGAATCAAGAAGCGACAAAATAATGTACAAAGATCTTCATCCCTGATCGTAGTCGTGTGTATGCATTAAGTAACTTGGAGACAGCTAAGTAGACAATCCATTATACGAGCTATGTGTTTTACTGTCTGTGTTCGTATTCCAATAACTTATAGACAACTCACTGTCTGTGGGTTGAACATGCCCCTATACGGACGCGTGAGGCTGGACAGCTCGAGCCTGGAGGTGTGTCGCGTGTGGATAAGAGTCACCATGAAAGTGGATGGAAGACTCTGTGCGGTGAGTTTTATGCATCTGGTGCTTTTTTTGATGAAGTGATCTCACACATACAAAAACTGATCTTTACAATAAAAAGTGGCTTCAAAAACTATAGTTAGTTTAAATTAATAGCTGATAGGAGACAAGTTTAAATTAAGTTCACTTAGCCGATAGTAGTAGTTAAGATACATATATGAATTGTACTAATATATGATGTGATCGTCATAGCACGATATTGTTCATCCAAAACAACCTAGCAACGCACAATTGAAAAAAAAAAGTGGCATAAATATACGTATCGAATCTTTTTACACCTTTAATTGAAAAAAAGTGATAAAATATACATATCGAATCGTATAATTTGGTATTCACCCGTAGCAACGCACGAGCATATTTTGCTAGTTCCATAAACAAAGAATCAGGGTCCTCATGACAGCACAAAACCAATGTACGCCAAACGTGATCAGACATTCAAACCTGTAGGTATGGTACTTGGCCATATCTGCTTGTGGCAAAAATGTGGCAGTTGACATCCACGTCGGCTACCATAATGCTCAGTTTGCTACAACAATGGTCATACGTATACCCTCTCTCCGTTTATATATTTATAGATTAGTTTTGTCATAAGTCAAATATTTTTATCTTTGACCATATTTTTTGTTAAAAAAAACTGTATAGGTTAAAAACAAAATATTATGTTTTTAGATTCATTACAATAAATATTTTCATAATATATAGTTCATATGTTGTGAAACTACATGGATTTTTTTAAAACGGTGGCTAAAGTTACAAATCTTTGACTTAGGTCAAACCTAATACACCATGTAAAAAAACGGAGGGCAAGGCAGGGCAGGGCACAAGAGAAGAAAATTTCCCCAGAAACACTTTAACTTCTGCCTTGACTTCCAAAATACAGTGGATTGGCACTACACAGATGTTCTGCCGAACGTGTCACTACACAGATGTGAATATCTAATGTCAACTGCACCCTGTGATGTAATCCCCTGGGTCAATTAGTATTAATAGTCTATGCTCTCAAGTCCCAAGTCTTGTTTTCTCTGCCAATGGCAACTCAACAAACGGACAGCTCTTGAACTTCATCAACTGTACAAAGGAAGAGATCAAATCAGGTATCTGTTTTGTAGCTAGCAATTCAAAGGTCAGGTAATCACAGCAGCCTCATACCAGCAAGTTGGGCTCCAAAGTTAGCTTGAACGTCAGCATCCGAGTTGAATTCCTGTGTAACAAACAAATTTTAGTAACAATGTTTTCAAGGATTAGTTGCCATGGAGAAAACTCCAAGTGCGATTGAAATCTAGTAGAGTTTATATATGTGCCTGCCATGCTATCAGATCAAATTTAGTGTTCCTACTCGAGAGGTATTCAGAGGGCTGCTGAAAATCACCACCTTGTCTTGACTGCTAAATCAAACTAGGAAACTCTTTCAAATCTATAGAGCTGTCAACCTAGATGTTTTCAGGTCATAAAGATTGATGAAATTCTGGAATAAATATGTTAACTAGCACCTGACATTGGGATAACTGGAAGCAACAGCCTTGAACATCATTTGCCACTCCATCCATTCTGAACTAATGCTATGCTAATGTCTAGCTAACACGTGTTGTACCACGAATCTAGAAGTAAATGTGAACAAGGCCAAATGACAATGGAAATGTGAGACCTACCCTCAAAACATGGTTGATTTGAAATGTAAGAAATGTTTCCTTTAGTTCCTTGGCTATATCGCACAAGACAGCCATATTATCACTCCTAGCACGCCAGTCACCTCGAACCTGCTCCAGAAATCACAACTGTTACTCTTGTTATGAAATAGTTGAATGTTGCTAGAGCAGCTTGCAAATAGTTGAATGTTGCTAGAGCTGCTCGCAGCTAGACAAGCTATTCCAAGTGCTCTAGCATCTAGGCTCACCAGACTTCATATGCTGTAGAAATGAAGGCCCGTTAATACAAATGAGACCTGATTCTATCATTGTGACATGTACTTTGGGCCATGTATTATAAGTGATTGGAATAAAAAGATTCCTTTGGTGAAGAAAAACTGCAGAATATGACTTTCAGATCAAAGTCCATGAGGAAAAAACATTTAAAATTGCCAGCCCTCCACACACTTAGTGTTTTAGTGGAATTTGAAGACTTAGAATGAACTGCAGCACTCGTTACAAAAGCCGAGAAATAGCAACTCACCTGGTTACAGACAAGCTTAGAATCACCTTGACAACGAATATACTTGAATCCCTTCTTGGAAGCATAACTTAGCCCCATGATCAATGCATGATACTCAGCAGCGTTGTTAGTCATAATACCCAAACCCTCACGTAGTAGAGCAATCTTCAGTAGAAGGGGGTAACACAATAAATAGCTAGGCATCATAATTGAAGAAAAGAAAAAACAGCTTAGCTAAGACTGGTGTACATACCACAGATCCATCTAACCGCCAAATTATGACTCCAGCACCTGATTTCCCAGGATTTCCTTTACAAGCATCGTCAAATTCAAGAATACAAGAGAGCTGTAAAAGATAGAGTGCACTGGTGGGAAGAGCTCAACATTCCCAAAACAGTGAAGGTACATCACAAATATACATGCAGACATCAACCCATAACTACATAAGTACAGAACAAATCAGGCAAGAAGCCAGAAGTAAGCATATTTCATTCATATACTCACTTCACTATCAGGTAATGTTTCCAGATCAGCAGCTTTGGGATGCTCTGACGGTCTGGTTTCCTTCAGAAAATGATAGTCAGTGTGAGTAAACAAGACAATAACAAATTCATAAGTATTGTAGGGAGCACTTTTGAAGAGACCATACATTCACACTTATCATGAAGAAAAAAATATCTTACCATCTCCTGTGACATTTTCAAAGTAGATTGTTTGGTTTCATAAGGTTGCTGAAATGAAACTTGCATAAATCAGTACTGTAAAATAAATGTCATGGAAAAAAAATACAAAATCATGTAGCAACACAACCACCTGAAGAAATGACTTTTAAAAGATTCGCTTAACACTCAAGTTGTGTGAAACAAAGTAAGGCCCTGAGAATCAGGGGCAGTTGCCAAGCGACGTTGATATAGATACTACTGTATAATGTATAGACACAAAACTATTTTCGTGATAATAATGTGTGGCTTTATATATTACTATATGAATGGATACCATGTCTAGAAATCGGATTAATCTGTAGTGTAAAACACTGGCCAGTGATGGAGACATAGAGCACTGCATTGTTTACCTGAAAAGGGCAGGGAACCAAATCGCCAAACAATTCGTCCCTTGCATCTGCTGCATCAATGGAATAGACAGCGTTTCTTAACCCACGTGCAGCAAGATATTCCTCAGTTTCTTTACGCAGAGAATAGCCTTTGTAGACCGTGACTGGAGGGTCGCATACCTAGGTCGGAGCAGGATATATTTCATATCATAAGCAAGAAATCAAGCAATAGCAATCCTCGCGCGTGGTAAGAGAAGGTAAAGTCATGATGTGTCAGTCTATCGTCCTCACCGAATTGCTGACTTAGGCTTGACAATCACTGAGGGTCTTGTAGATGCCAATGACATCCCCTTTGCGGATGACATAGAAGGGCTCTCTGGAAGAGTCCATTGGCGCCTTTGCGGCAGATTTCTCCATTGGCGCCTTCGCGGCAAGAATGGAAGAGTTTATTGGCGCCTTTGCGGCAGATTTCTTGGTGGACCGTCGAGCGGAGGAGGAGAAGAAGTGGTGGATAGGCGGCGATGCAGTAGGCCTGGGAGACAAGAGTGGGTAGTGCCTCCTCCATGCCGCTCTGGGAATGAATCCACGGAGACAAGAAGAGCAACTCCAAATCACCATGGAATCACAGGAGGACAAGATGAGGTGGGGCTGGGGCGTACCAGCAAGCAATGGCTGACCTAGAATTCTTGAGCATTGGTACTGGGCGTTAACAATACATGAAACAGGGATGAATGAAGAACTAAAGATCCACAATACGAAATAAAGCACAAATACCCTGCTGGATGCTGCACAGCACGGCCTGAGATGCGGAGTACGAGTTAACGGCCTGAGACGAAGTGCGAAGCAAGCGGGCTGCGGGCACCGGAGCGGCGGTTGCGGTGGGCGGTGGCGCACCCGCGCAGGTCGGCGGCGACGGAGGCGGGGCGGGGTTGCGCAAGGAAAGGATGGGAGATGCCTTCTTTACTGGGCTGTGGGCTGCTGCCTGCTACTTTAGGCACACCTGTTTTCTTTGATGTAGTAGATGTTTTTTTTTTGTTCCCCTAAAAAAAAAGATGTTTTTTTTGTTTCTTTTTGCTATTTTCTCTTTGCTTGCTTAATCAATTCTCCCTCTAGAAAACCATTTTTATGATCCAACATTTAACAAAAAAAACATGATGTTTTAGCTCTTTGACCCTAGTTTGGAATCATATTAGCTTGAGATGGCAAACTGCATCTCCATGCATTCCTTTTAATTAGCGACTTATTTATTAGTGTGGGTTACTTGCAATAAATAGATGTGAGAGCATCTCCGAGAGTTTCAAAAAAACTCTCACAATCTTTAATTTTTGGCAATATTAAAAATATTTTTTCTCCAACAACTCCCTATCTCAACTCTTAATCTTTTTGTACTTGGGAAAATCGACCCAATTGCGCGGGAATATAGGCGCGCATATCAATCGGCCAATCTGGAGGTAGAAGGACGTGAGGAAGAATAAGGAGTAGAAACCCACTGCAAATGTATAAGAGATAAAGAAAGTATAGAAGTGATTACGGTGATTTTGAATATAGTCTAGGGTTCTTGATGCAAAATTGTATTTTATATTTTAGGAGTGAGATTTTAAAAACTGTTGAAAGGACCCAATACATATGCTTTAAACTTTTTTTAGCCGCTTGGAATACTTATTGATTTATCATTCTTTTTTTTGGACTATTGGAGATGCTCTGACGATGTTCTTTGGAATAATGGTCTTATGCACCTCTCTCTCCACCTCACTAGTGACACAGGTTGTGTGAGGTTTGTTGGTTGTATTGACAGGTGGTGGCATATAAGTAGATATGATGATGTTCTTTGGAATAATGGTCTTCTACATCTCTCTCTCCACCTCACTACTGACACAGGTTTTGTGAGGTTTGTTGGTTGCATTGATAGGTTGTGGCTATAAGTAGATCTGACTTTGGGCTCAGGACAATGTCTCGCCAATCTTCTTTAGGACTTGCTTGGAATGCAAGAAATTTTTTCGTCTTTCCAAACAGATCCTTAGTAGTTCTACAAATTAACTCTTCAGACAGACTATTGTTGTGGTCTTGAAAAACCATCGGGCACTCAGCTAGCTGTTTGTCTTTCATTTGCCATGTGAGACAATATAATGTTGCCATGGTTGCTATGGATATGGTGAGGTAAAGACTTCATCAAATTTCATTATATTTTTCCCGTGTGATCTCTCCTTTACATGTTATTGTTGTCTTTAATATAATTCAGGTACAAGATGCCTAGGAGGTTTTGTAAAAAAATAATTGATTAATAGCTTTCAAAAAATAATTAATAATATACTATAGATGATTGGAAACCAATTCTCACCAGCTTCTTCTCCCTCCGTTTGAAATTAATGTGTAGTTGTACAATATATTTTGGCCTATACTCTATTTTGTATTTCTGGGTCATTTACATGGTACAATATCATAGTCATAACTACTTGTCTCAGGACAATCTAATGGCATCAGTTTACACTACAAATTTCGTGTATTTTAATGAAAAAAATTGATCAAAGGCCTGAAATAACTTTCCAGTGTTTGTTTATTATTGGTGCTTGGGACAAGTGGAAGAGATATGGGGTGGTGGTATATGTGTTAGTAGAAAAACTAGAAATGGAAACAGTAAAAGCTCCGTGACCTCCATAGGTTATTCAACTCCAGTTGAGCACCAGAGACCAAAACTAGATGAAACACTGTTCCAGCTAATTTGCTGTGAGAGGAAAACACTGTTCCGACTGAAAAACAAGCTAAAAAGTAAGGATTATAAGAGAAGCGAACAGGGCCTTATATGTTTATTCCCCGTGCACAACACAGCAATTCGAAGACAGAATGGGCGCGGCATTCTCCTTTGCTTCATTATTCTCCGTGCACATTCAATTCACATGTTTGATATCTCCATCACCCGGAACAATATTACCACTAGTACAAAGCGCTAAGGTGCGTATAAGGTTTCCAAACAAAGATGGATTGCCTCCCAAAAGCGTACCATCAGACACCATTCATCTGAGCCTGGCCACTGCCTCCCAGAACCAACTCCTTGAACCGAGTTATGCATCCCATTGCACGCTCGAATTCGCCGCTCTCCAGAGCAAAGCTGAACCGGCAGTACTCAGGGATCCCCGTCCAGGAGCTGCTGTTTATGCAGAGCCCAGTGGTCCTGAGGATGGCTTCCCTGATGTTGCTCGCATCCAGCTTGCCCTCAAAACCATCGGCTTTGAAGGGCTTCCCGATGTAGGCAGTGGGCTTCGCCAGCATTGAGATGCCACCGCAACCAATGGCAACATCCCAGCCACAGCTCTCCAGTGTCTGTTCATTGTACAATGACAAAATGAGGATGACTGACCAATATAACATTCAGTTCATAGCCAGATGTGTTTATCAAGTCGCAGCCAGATATTTAAATGTAGTGAAATGAAATGGGTATAATCAGCTACGTTCAGTTGGTCTTACTTCAACGGGGCACAAGTGTGAAAAAGGATAGATCATAGATGGAATCAGACAAGAGTTTCAGAGTGTATGATGGGCTAACCTTTATCAAGTGGTTGGCACGATTCTTCAGTTCCTCCTTCTGCTCCACCATTAGATTGGAGAAATGCTGATCCTTCTGGTTCTTAAGGCCCAGTAGCTTTTTGAAAGTGTACTTCAATGTGATGTGCGGCCGACTCAAGCTGGGGAAACTATGAAACGTCTCAGCCAATGATGAGTCGCTCAATATCACAAACCCAAAGTCATGCCCTGCTGCAGTCAACTCAAAGGACAGCTCTCCAAGCAGGACCACAGAGAATGATGGCTTTGAACGTTTCAAAGAGGAAAGGCATCCTTCCAGATTCCACTGACTCCGGCCATCAGTTTGGTACTCCAGGCCAGAGAAGGAGGTATCTATCACTACCCTAGCTCCATATTCAGCGCATACAGAGAGCAGTTCTTGAATATCATTGTCACTGTACAGAAAACCAGTAGGGTTGATCGTGGGGCCAGAAATATACACCCATGGCCGAGATACATTCTTAAGAGTGTCAGCTAGAACCTTTGGTTCAATCCTGAATCCTGTATCAAAATTTGTTGGTATAGTCAAGGTGTTTGCGTTCACAAACTTTGCTGCAGAGACGTAATGGCCATTGGTGCCCAAAGGGAAAAGCAAGGTGCCCTGTTCTTGCATGCAACAAAGAACAAGCTTGTTGAAGAGTGCTATGGAGGTGTTGCCATAGATAATTTCTGAACAACCATCTGCGGATAAACCATAGCTATCTTTCACCAGCTGTTGGATGCTGGAATGGACATCAGTTTCAGAATCAGTGATGTTCTGCCTGACAAAACTTTCAAAAACAGAGGCATTCACTGCAGAAGGTACTGGCAGAAAGCTGCGATCTAAATCCATATGAATAATGCTGGATTCAGCTGAATCAGGAACGAAAAATTCAGCAGCCTTTAGGGTAGACATAGCTGGATCAGAAAATCCTATCATCTGCTGAGGTATTCCTTCTGCAGGTTGTCTCTGAAAAAGAGCAAGGATAAATAATGCAACAATAAAAGGATACCACTATTAAGGTCTGGAAAACAAAATAAGCCATCCTACTACACATTTAGCTGTTCATTTTGAGTACTCCCTCCGTTCCAAATTATAAGTCGCTTTGACTTTTTTGGTACATTCATTTTGCTATGCATCTAGATATAATAATATGTCCAAATACATAGCAAAATGGATGAACCAAAAAAGTCAAAGCGACTTATAATTTGGAACGGAGGGAGTAGCTACTATCCAACTAGGTGAAGATAAGGACTACCTGACTTATGCTAAGGGGAAGGTTCATTAATCGTTACAAAGGGAAACTGTTGAGCATGAAAGTTAATGGTAAGCATGGTTTATGGATGAGGTAAACCCTTTACCTCTTGCTGTGGATGCCGGTCAGCAATTTGAAATGCCAGAAGCTCATGGAAAAGGCAGCCGTAATAGTGCTGGCTGATCAGAGAAGTGTGGCCTTCCAATAGCTCAATAGTTTGTGATAACGCTTTATATACAGCTGCATCTTCAGAAATGGCAAAAGCAACTTCCAGATCAGAATACACCTACAAGTTTAATCCACAAAATCAGATAAAGTGATTACAAATGGAAAAGATAACAGCATGCCAGTCCAGTGCACCAATGGAAATCAATTGATGTGCTAAAGTTGTAGGCACCTGATTCTTTACTAAACCACACAGTATAGCTGCATGTGATGGTAATGTCTTTCCAGCAAGATATTTCAATACGCCATTAGAGCTTGGCAGACTAGACAACTCCAAATGCTCAGAAATATCCAGGAACAACCGGGAGCCAACATCTTTTGTTACGTTTAGTAAGTTCTCAAAGCAGCACTGGTGATAGCCTCAAATTGAGCCATGCCAGTAACAACCACCTGAGGCTTCAGCTTCCTGATCAACTCAATCAGTAAATCTGATTGGCGTGGTGCCTCAATTACAGTGACTGTACCGTCGGCGTGATTACAATCTGCTCTTCCCTGAAATTTCATAAAAAATTGTGTGTATTGCGGAACATCCAGACCCATGACCATTCACACGGTATAACAGAGTAAGCAAGGTACCTCAATTGCTAAGGATGTTAACCATTGCTTGGGCAAGTGTCTGGTCAAATGTTCATCAACAATTGCAAGCGCCGGTGAGAACAATTGAAGAGCATTCTCTATTGCCACAGCGCGAGAAGGGAACACAACGACATTCTAGTGACAGGAGAAAAATGAGTATCATGTGAATCATAGGCAAGAAACATAGAACTGGTAGATTATAAGACAAATTTAGACAAATCTTACATCAGGAGTTAGAGGAATGTGATGGTAGCTCTTCATAAATCCAGCGACAAGTTTCCGAAAGTTTAGACATCCAGCTGGTGGCTCACAGGGATTTGACTTATTCTCTTTCAGAAAACTAGCAAGGTATGCTAGGAAGGGAATTTTTTCGTCAGCTACAGAATCGTCGTCAAAGGATAAATCAAGGGAACTGCTGACTTCATGGAATCCATCTTTAAGAAACTCAAATATTTTCTTCACCTGAAAGTTCAATAATCAGAGTACTATTCCAACTGCCACATTATTACTCTTAGAAATCATTAGGGAACACAAAGTAACCTGGTTGGGTTGGCGAAGTTGACAGCTATACACAGACAAAGCATGTGAAATGCGGCCACCAGATTTCAAGTATGCCCAGGCTGTGCGAGCACAGATAGGCTGATCCCCAACAAGATCCATGAAGAACTCAAAGCGATGTCTGCTATTTTTCTCAATTTCAACCAAAGCTGATATATCTGTGTCAGCAGCCTGCAAGCAAACCAATTAATTAGTAACGATGCTAAACAAAATAAAGCATCAAGAAATAGCCAGAACATACTACAGACACGGAAAATATTCTAGTGTGCCACAGCCTTACTACCTTGCATAATTTTGGTTTGCCAGAGCTTAGTGATGCGAAATCCACGCCGTCGAAATAGACGTTCACAGACAACCCTGTCCTGGTCGACCTCCCATGTTGAATACCATAATACCTGAAGGCTTATGACAGATATCCCTTCTTCCACTGCCCGTGCAATCAACCCAAGGCCAAATTGGTCCTCGACGAAACCCTGGATGCAGAAAAGATATCAATGTCAGCAAACAAGGAAATTAGAATAATAGTAAATATTGACTTGAGGAAACCTACGTGCAGCATTTGTCCTAACATTTTTAGAAACAACTATTAACTTCAACTCTGATAGAGGATTCAATACATCCAAAATTGTTACAAGATATTCAACTTGCATGGATCTTAGAACCACAACACAAATAAATAGCATTGCTGAAGTTGCTACTACTATTATCAATAAATTTCACATACACCATTTCGAGAAACAACATGCCATACACTTAACATGGTGTTTAGACGTCTATTGTTTAAATGCACATAGCCAAAAATGTAGCTACAAGTAAATAGTGCATCAAAAATATTTACTCTGATCCAAAACTCCAGATCAACATAGAACTTGAAGAGAAATCACTATAATTAAATAGCATGGCTTAGGTTTCATGCATCTGACTGCATTTGTTTTGATCGAGAGACGAATATATGAAAGACATCCTCCAACTAACCTGAAGAGCACAGTAGTTACTCAAGGAGTACAAGAACTCCTCACTTGAATTCTCTGTTACAATCTTTGACATCGCCTCTGGATTTGGGTTGAGAATCTGAAATAAAGATATAGTGGAAGTAAATATTTTTCTTCTTTCATTTTCATCTCACCAAAGCATGGGGAACAATTGACTCTTGAATTGTACCTGTGGTATGCATCCAACAATGCGATCAAGCTCTATCTTTGGTTGTCTCTACAGTAAGAAAGGAGATCTGATTCATAGAATTCAACTCTATCGAGCAATGTTTTCCCCTCCCCATCATATATTGGGAGACCATCGTCATCTAATGCGTTCAAGTACAGGTTTATCCCTGCAATCTTCACAGCTCTTGGGTTTATATCCAGACCATAGACCTTCAAAGATTTTTTGTTAAAAAAATAGTTAGTTTGGATTCCAACAAAAAAAAAATTTGCCCAGACAAATGATTAAAATGAGAGGCTCATGTCAAGCTGAATGCAAATAAAACTGGATGTTGTTTCCTCAGGTGCACTAGGCAAGTCAAAAGCTCATAACCCATCTTGTAACATGAACAAATGCCCAAGTGTAAAAGTGCTCCCAGATCAGCTTATGCTACCAATGGGGAATTAAGGGTACAAAAAAATGTGCACAGGAAAAGAAAGGTCAACCTTTGAAGGGCACCACTTTTCTGCAAGAGCAATGGATATCCAACCGTTGCCACATCCCAGCTCTGCTACTGTCTTGTCCCTGAAAATGGAGTCTGGATGACGGTTGAGGCCCTCGTAGAAAGTGAAGGACCAATCTTCAGGAATGAAGATGCTTGGTATCTCCATCATTGTCAGCTTCTTCCTTTGTTGGAAACCTAGAAGCAGTTTATAAATTTGTTATAATAAAACCAGGTGTGCTAGATCCTTGGTAGAATTTGTGTGCTGATATACTGGAAGCTTTTGTCACTGGGCCAAAGCCAACAAGAGACAACAGTTTATACACCCAAATGACAACAATATACCTCCTATCAGGTAATGGACTATAGATAGTGTTACAATCTAATAAATTATAATCATTCCAATGCAACAACTCCCTTCTCAATGCAACATAAAAAAAACAAGTAAAAGATATGCTGCCGTTAAAATGCAAGCTTGTCCAGTGGGAATCCAAGAGATACTCAACTGACATTTCTAATTCACAATGTAGTCAGAGTGAATCATCCTGACAACATGCCTTGCACGAGGGACACATATTTATATAATGGAAAATTCTGAAGACAAGGCTGATGCCATTTAATAAAGTAAATAATTTACCCCCCCCCCCCCCCCCCCCCACACAAAAAAAAAAGACTAGCAGCCTGTTCGTTTCGGCGTAAACGATCGTGGATTATTTACTGCTGGCTGGTTCGGTGTGAGAGAAAAATACTGCTCCAACTTATAATTCACGATCGTATACGAGGCTGTAGAAGACAGATGAAGGAAAGAGTTGCCTTTTATGTGCAGTAGACAAACAGATAATCTAAATTATTCAACAACCAAAGCAAATTGTTCCCTGGATAACGAGCATGGAAACCAGAGCTTTACAGAAGTGTACACATAAATCCCTGTAGCAAACGATAGCATTATGCATCGGCCACATGGTCCGATAGCATTATTATTATGCGACGGCCACATGGTTCCGGAAGATCCTATGGGTACTGTACTGTAGGCATAATTCCGCTCTTTTTCGTATATAAAGATAATTGTTTTCGATGAAAAACCATGGGTCCGGTACTGAAACTAGTTACAACAAAAGTAGCGGGTAGTGGAGGTATCACAAGATTCTTCTTTTTTTACAATGAAAATGAAAATTATGGGCAGATTTTACCACGGATTACTGGTGACAGGCCGTAAAAAATGTGCATGGAAAATCACGTGGGCGCAAGATTTGATTTGATGAAAAGCAGATCGCGGAGTGCAGTCCAAATACAACCAAAACTGACGAAAACGACAACAAATCTGTGGCTGTGGCGTGGCATGGCGTGGCGGATGAGAGATGTAGAAGCAGTGGATGTAGTAGAGGCAGCAGGACCTTGTACGTGTGGGTCGAGGACGACGTCGTGGATGCGGAAGTGGAAGGTGCGGAAGCACTCCTCCCCCGCGGCGCGGGAGGCGGCGAAGCGTCGGCAGACGGCGCCCAGGAGGCGGCGCGCGGCGGGGCGGGTGGCGGGGGCGTGGAGGCGCTCGAGCACGGCCTTGGCGGCGCCGTACGCGGCGTCGCCAGAGGGCGTGCAGTCCGCGAGGAAGGCGTCGACGTCCTTGTCCTCGCCCGCCGGGGCCGCCATCGGATTGGTCTGGAGACCGCGGGTGGGGGAGATGGTTGGATGGTTCGAGGAGAGTGCGAGGTGGGAGGAAGGAGACGGAGCGTGAGGTGGAAAGAAAATGGCGGGGAAGGGGCCTTTATCGGCGGTGGTGGGCCGGGCCGACGAGGCGACGCCGCCGTCGACGACGAGGGCACGGGGGTCGGTGGGAGGACAATAGGGACACAGGGGTAAACAAGTAAAATGATTTTATCTGTTTTTACCTTACCGCAGGTTAACCGGATTTTGAATTTATTTTTTATGTCTAATACCCCTCAGTTCTAAATTATAAGTCATTTTAATTTTTTTTTAGAGTCAAAGCATCTGAAATTTGACCAAATTTCAAATAAGCATACTATAAAAAATATAATTAATAAAGAATCGAATAATATTTATTTGGTATTATAAATGTTATCATTTTATTATATGAATTTGGTCAAATTTGAGATGCTTTGATTTTTCAAGAAAGTTTGGATAACTTATAATTTAGGATAGATGAAGTATTTGTCTTGAGTTTTGTGCTTACTTTGTGACGGTAATAAACAATAGTCCCTCGCCACGTAATTTTTTATACCACATAGTTATAACTAGTTTTTATTGAAAATTATAAGTACTTTATAGCTACAAATAATGTGTAGGCATATATATATTATAGAATGAGTGTTAGAGCTATGCTTGCCTTAAAGGTTAAGCCATACATATGCAAGTATAAACTAATTCAAACTGCGAAACTGTGAATGACTCATTAAATCAGTTATAATTTGTTTGATGGTACATATTACTCGGATAACCATAGTAATTCTAGAGCCGTGCAATAAAAAACCCTGACTTCCGGGAGGACACATTTTTAGATAAAAGGCTTACATGGGCTTTACTCGTTGATCCGACGATTCATGATAACTTGGCGGGTCGCACGATACTCGTGCCGGCGGCGCATCATTCTAATTTCTACCCTAGCAACTTCGATGGTAGGATAGGTGCCTACCACGGTGGTGACAGGTGACCGAGAATTAAGGTTCGATTCCAGAGAGGGAGCCTGAGAAACGACTATCACATCCAAAGAATGCAACATGAGCGCAAATTACCCTATCATGACATGAGGAGGTAGTGATAATAAATAATAATATCAGGGGGTGTTAGTGTCGGGTAATTGGAATGGGTACAATCTAATCCCTTAACAAGGATCCACTGGAGGGCAAGTCTCTGGTGCCGGTAGCCATGTTAATTCCATCCCCAATAGCATATATTTAAGTTGTTGCAATTAAAAAGCTCGTAATTGGACATTGGGTCATGTCGGGTGGTCCGCCTCACGGCGAGAACCGACTTACTCAACCCTTCTGTCGGCAATGCGCTCTTGGCCTTAATTGTCTGGGTTGTGCCTCCGACGCTGTTACTTTCAAGAAATTAGAGTGCTCAAAGCAAGGCACCCCTTTGGATACATTAGCATGGGATAACATTTGTAGGATTCTGTTCCTATTATGTCAGCCTCCGAATCGTTGGAGTAATGATTGATAGGGATAGCCAGGGGGGCATTCGTATTTCATAGTCAGGGGTGAAATTCTTAGGTTTATGAAAGACAAACAACTGTGAAAGAATTTATCAAGGATATTTTCATTAATTAAGAACGAACGTTGGGGGGCTCGAAGACAATCAGATAGCATCCTAGTATATATATTTTTTGTTAACACTAGGTTGAATATAATTTAAGCCATACTCCCTCCGTCCTGAAATATAGTGCATTGTAACTTCTAAAATTTATACTAAAATATAGTGCATTCTATGTGATGACTATGCCTAGATTTGGTAATTTTTTTTAAAAAAGAAAACCATAATTTGTGGAGAAATTCTTTAATAGGGTATAATTCATGGGTACATACGTCATTTGAGTGTTTCCTTAAGTTGTCTTAAAATTTTTAAAATGAACTATATTACGGGACGAGTGGAGTAAATCATAAATTTGGTTGCATCTCCCTTCCTATCGCCTTTGAACACAAGAAACAAGTCCCACAAAGTACATCTAATGCTATAGAATTGGTAAAAGGTCCTTTGGTCGGCTGGAAGGACTGTCCACTGAGAAGCGCTACCCACTAGTATTTGAACCTGATGTAGCAAAGTGTTTTCTATTTTTTTTCCCAAAGAAAGGTAGGGTATACGCACGCTTGTGTGTTTCCCACCCACGGGGGCTAGAACCTCCAAGTCACTTTGCATGTGTATGGACTTATGCGCGTGTGTGTGGTGTGAGTATGAAGTGTGTGCGTCGTGTTGTACCCTGCGAAAGAAATGCTATGGAATTGAGGTGCCTTTTATTTTAGAAAAAAAACTTGAATATAATTAAAAAAATAAGAGACGTGGTATTTTTTATAAAAAAAACTTCTAATAATTGCCTGTAAATTTATACTTTTTATATTCTAAAAAATACTCCTCTCTACTTCTCGTTGCCTAAAAAATTAAAAATCCTGTGGTCCACAATTTTTTTTCGAAAGAAAAGGAGAGGCAGGCTCGTCTCATTGGCATACGTACGTGGCGTGCGTTAGGTGAGTAGGGAAGGCAACTAGGCAAGGCAGCTTTCCGATCCTTTTCACGGATCCAGGTCCGATACGGATCTACCTTTCTGTCGTTGTTGAATTGAAATAAATAATATTCTTCCTCTTTTTTAGTTCTCGTGGATCACAAGGCCAATCGATGCAAAACCGAAAGAAAAAAAAAAGACAATCCGGCCGGCCATCAATAGAAATGCACTCTTACTTTTCGCTAGCGTGTGCTAAATCTTATTATTACCTTTGTCAGTTTATTAGGGGCAGCATGCATGTTTCTTTTTCCCTATTAGGTAGGTTTTGGTAAAATGATTATACTCCTTCCGGAGAAGATTGTAATTCTAGCACTGCAGCACCCATATGTTGTCTCAAAAATACAACTCTAGCTTAATTATGAATAGGTGTAGTATCTTAAAAAAGTATATATGTTATTATATATAGATGTTCGATGCGAATCGTTTGCTTTTGTCCAAGTCCGATCAATACACGTGAAGAATAAAAAAGAGTAGGGACACATGTGTCCTTTTCGCCCTTGCCATTCGAAGACCGAGGGATCAGATCAGTAGGATATATTCGAATAATGGCTTTAATTTGGACTTGTTTTTTCTTTAATTTATCGCCCGGAAATGTTCCATCTCGCTCCATCACCATGGAAGGGGTCGTGACTTGTGAGGTATAAATGGTACGGTGATGGTGCGGTGTCCATTCAACAATCTGTAGCTTTATTTGGAAGTCTTGATCTTAATGGAACTATCTTACTATTCAAGTGTGGATCGACTATCATGCTTCATTCAGCCTTGTCAAATATATATGTTTAACTTTCTGTGTTTCTTTTCTTTGTGGCGGTGACGGTGACGGTATACGTTGATGGTCATATGCCTGCTTCTGTGTTTCTTTTCTTTGTGACAGTGACGGTGATCGACGACGTTGACGGGTGGAGCGGGAAGGACCAATGCAAGTGGTAATGCATGCATGGATAATGACCAGATCGAATTGAAGAGACAAGCAACCTTGGATTATTGGATCGGATCCCACTTAATTAGCTATAACTTTCTCTTTCAATATATAGGGTGTTTCATGCAAGGGCTTTTAATTTGCAGCTATGTATATATAAGCTTTGCTCGGCATGACTCCGTCCAAACGACCTTTTATGTCCTCGGTATATATAGAGCGGGAAGGAGGCAAAGCCGATAGTACGTGGTGGTTTTACTAGCTCATAGTTATGTACAGAAAAATCTGCAGGTTGGTACAAGCAAGCAAAGCACCGCCCCCACATGCAATAATCAAACAAGAAGAGTACGGAGTGAGAATGTGCGTGATGTGCCAAGTGCAGAGACACTTGAATTTTGTATGGCGGTGCTACACTGGAAACTGTATTATTTAACGATATGATGGATCGTGGGTTGTCACCATCTCTCTCAACCACTGTATGTATGTACTTGCATTATTGTGTGTGTGTTGCAATTGCAATACAGTGCAGTGTGTGATGCATTATCATATAATATATCCTATGTGGAAACTGTGCATACTTATCCAAATCTCTCATTGTTGTGTGTGTTAGTAGTGGTGGTAGTAATTAAGTTTATGTTTTTGTTAGTGAATGAAAGCAACTGATATATGATGATAATAATGTGTCGGTGTCGGCTACTACGGACATTGCACGACGACGATGATTAATTATTTAGTTCCTACTACTTATTAGCAGCATTATATTGACGGCTTCCTTAATTAGTTTGTGTCCTCTTATTATATAGTATATCTATATATATTTCCAATTTCCAAAACAAGAAAAGGAAACAAGAGCGAGTTTATTTATACTATAATATACGTTTCTATATATATATACCTGCGGCGTTGGTGGAGAGGAAGGTGGAGGCGGTGATGTCGGTGGTGGTGGGATCCTGGAGGAGCAGCTCCTGGATGCGGAAGCCGAAGCGCCGGAAGAAGTTCTCATGTGTTCGGTCGCCGCCGCCGCCGGCCGACGAGCTCTGCTGCTGCTGCCGGCGGAGCGCGGCAAGGAAGACGCGGGCGTCGCGCCTGGTGGCGGGGTCGTGGAGGCGCGCCAGCAGCGCCCTGAGCTCGCCGTAGGCGGCGTCGCCGGAGGGCTCGCACCGCTGCAGGAACTCCTTGACGACGACGCTGCTCATGTCATCCGCCGCCACGCCCACGCTGCCCATCGACCGTCTCTTTGATCGATCGATCGATCGATAGAGATCACCGTGTGGTGTGGATATATAGCGCCGCCCGTCGGTTTAGGATGGACGATCGAGGCCGGCCGGCGAGGTAGCTATATATATATATCTAAAGGTCGTCGTCGTACCTAGCCTTGCCTTATTTGCTTCCCCGCCGGTGCTGCAGTACTGGCAAAGAATCATATGGCTGGTGACTTTTATAGACGGGGGCAGACATGTAGCTTGTCCGCTTGCGATCGTGATTTATAAACTAGAATAATATTTTTCTCTCACACTAAATTAACTAGCAGTAAATAATACACGATCGTTTATGACCTGTCGAACAGGCCGATGGTCGACGACGACCTTTGTGCTACCTCTCGTCATGTATATTCATATATTTATTTCCTATATATAATAACTAGCAAAAATAACGTGTGGGCTGCAACGGAATAAAAAAGCTCAAATAAAGAACGTTTCCGCGGTCGTTGAGCACACTGATAATTACTCCTCTCCGTATGTATGTTATGTTCATCAATAATGCGTGTTGCATGCAAGTTGGGTTTTTATATATGGACCCACTGACTGTGCTTCTTGTTATTTGTTGCTGTCTTTACGTTACGTTACATTACATATATCTTACCTGTCGCGCGCGCGCGCAAGCTAGTGGTCGGGCCGGGTCAAGGTCGCCCTTCTGCGCGTCCACGTCGTTCACATAGCATGCATGTAGGGCCCGGCCAACATATCGATCATTTGATTTAAGCAACACATCACATGTGTGCAGTGCATGTGATGTTATTGTCTCTCTCTTCGTTCACAGGCATATTATACTACGTGCACATCTTAATTTTCTACCCCGCAAGGCCGCAATAATTAATAATATAAGCAGCACAACATTTTACTGGAACACTTGTCGCAACTTCCTAATTCGCACTGTATCCCCTAAAAAAAAACTAATTCGCACTGTACCTGCTACTACCAGATACCTACCTATTCATCAGTACCAGGGGTACAATGCATGCAAGTTTTGTTGAAGCCATCTGATACACACTCCGGCAAATTTATTTTTGAGTAAATTGTGGTGTGCATTCTTAAACCTTTTTCATATTCTCACTTTGGTCCATCAACTTTTTTTTTTGCAACATCTGATCGAGGATCTATATATACCGGTGCCATAGCTGCCATCCATACAGGGAGCTGCCACCGTGGAAGGATGCCGCCTTATTAGGGGCAGGTGTATTTGGGAAACATACAAATTGCAGAAAGGTCCTTGTACCCTCCCCTCACACAACCATTCCCGTATCCCCTTTGAGTGTGTTGCCCGTGGGAAAGAGGAGGGGTCGACGGGCACAGAGATCGTTAGCGGTGATCATCGGTTGTTGGATGCGCGATAAAGGAGGCGGCGGCCAACGTGAAGCAGCAATGAGCCTCCTTGGCTGATTTGTTGGTCGATTCATCGAGCTGGAATCTCAGAAACAGCAAGGTCCATCCTTCTAACTAAATATCCAATGTACCCACTTTGCAGTAGCCACTTTTGATACTTGTCAGAAAGGGCAAGTTCGTGCCACCTAAAATGAAGTAATCATTGAAATTAATCATTTTTTAATGCTAGCAAAGACCAGCCGGCCCAAGTTGCTATGGTTCATCTGTGTGCGGCACGCATACTCTGCAAAAAAAATGTGACATTAATTGAAGAAGACTTACATTTCTCTCATCGAGGCCACACTTGAAGAAAATATGTCCTCGAACTTGAGAGGAACTACGTACCGCATGTGAGCTTAATGACCTCGTCGCCACAGCATTTATACAAGGGACAAGGGGTAGCCTACTTATCATCCCATATTTGAGAACCTAGGTGGATCCAAAATGGAGGTGACGCAAGTGGGCGCAAGGAACAAGGACTCATGGCCGACATCATACACTACTACAGAAACTTTTTTTGGAGGCGGGCAAATTGGATTAATGGAGGCGGGCATCAGAACCGCCTCCAATCAAAGGTCACGGTAAATCAAATCTTTCCCGATGCAGTTCAGATGCCTGTCTCGGTAAATCAAATAAAAAACAAAAAGGAGAAACCCATGGACAAGCCCAGCGAGCCCATACACGCGCCGCCGCCGCCGCTTGCTAGACCCGCTGCTAGGGCGCGTCCTCCACCGTCGAGCGCTAGCATGATCCGCGGCGTTTGGGAGGAAGAAGAGGGAGTCGCCGCCAGATCTGGCCTCCCCACGCGCCGCCACCGCTGGATCTAGCCTCCCCACGACCACCACCGCCGGATCTGCGCCGCTCGGGGAGGGAGAAGAGGCAGCTGAGCTAGATCTGACCTCGCCCTCGCCAGATCCAACCTCCCCATGCGCCGCCATAGCTGGATTCGCACCTATCAAGGAAGGAGAAGAGGGAGCTGAGCCGGATAAGGCCTCGTCGTCGCCGGATCTGGCCTCTCCACGCGCCATCGCCGTTGGAGGAGCCGAGCCTCGCACAGTGCTGCCATTGGAGGAGGAATGTGGCAGAACCGCCCGAAAGAGCACACTTACGGAGGCGCTCGTCTTCCATTAGACACTAAGCACCCCGAAAGTGAGCTACATCAAACAATTTCGTCGAGCACACCCAAGGGAGAACCCGAATAATCCATATTTTTTTATCTAGGATCCAATAATGAGAACAAGCTTACAATACTTAATCCATTTCATACAACAGGAGTTCTTAGAAATAAATTATTACAATACCAAGTTCAGAGTGCGGAATTTAAATAGCAAAATTGAATTAAGCAACTAACGATAAGATACAAGGATCCATCTGTGCCCACCAGAAGAATCCTCCACACAAAAGACATCCTTAAGCTGTCCCTGCAACATAGGTAAATAAACCCTGAGTACACAATGTACTCGCAAGACATATCCGACTAGTGGGAATAGTTTCCCGACTCCAAAGGGTATGATAGGCTTTATGGCTTGCTGGTTTTCTTTTAGCGGAAAGCATTACTAATCGTGAATCCTTATGTGTTCATCTTATTAGCAGTCTAGATTAGTACATTAACTAACCCTTCTAGATAAGCACATGTTCTACTTTCAAGCATGAGTTGAGCAATCAGAGCCATTCTTGGCATTTTATCTTCCAGTTCTTACTACGATGCCAGATCATAGCCATGTCATACCACATCGCGTGGCGATTCGTAAACCAATGTATCCTAGCTGGGTACCCCGAAACACATGCCTCGCTTGTACCCCAGGCACAAGCAAGACCAACCTACCACTCTCCTATCACGAGGTCTAGGTCCCCATCCAAACTTGGACTCCAAGCCCCCACTCCTGAGTTCTGGACTTAGTGCGATGCTTAGACCTCCACCATTCCCGCCTCCAATTAGTCGGTCCGAAAAGAGTCGGAACCCGTGACAAGAATGTGATAAATCTTCCCGCTCCGATAAGCAAGTATGTGCTCAGGATAATAAGTCTATGACATGACTACCATCCACAGCAACGAACGATCCTTAACCGACACGAACAGAAAAAACAGTGTAATCAAGCTATGCTCCGTTGGCCGCGGGACACAACCTATTACACCCACCAATACCCGTACCATATCTCTGCCCGGTCTCCATTTCCCTTTCACCATTTTATTATGAGAGCAGTAATAATAATCACCTACTATGAGTAACAGCAGGTTACTCACGCTACCGAAAACTTAAGCATAGCAGCTACGCGACCTATGCTAGTAGGACTCATAGGTAGATATATCTATGCATGTAGTTTTCAACAATAAGCCTGTAACGTAAATGCACATCACACACACACACACACACACACACACACACACATATATATATATATATATATATATATATATATATATATATATATATATATATATATATATATACAGTGATTATTCAAAATAAGGGTTATGCACCGAGGCTTGCCTTGGGCAGGCGGGTGGTCAGCTATGTCAGTCGTCGGTGGCTCCGAGGCTTCCTCCTGTACGAAGATCTCCTCCTCGTACTCCTCAATTACCTCCTTGTATTCCTGCTCTCCAGCGGTCACGAACTCTACCAACCCGTTATCTACATGCATAAAATGATGATGCAACACTTAGTAATACGCAACAGCGATTCTTAAAATAAGAATACATCCACTAAGCTACTAAGCTAACTCTAATGACTAAGGTGCTAAGCTACCTATCCTTTCCACTAAACAGGTATGAAACATTCAAGTATTATCTTAGCAACAAAATGCATTTCTTACTTTATTTGCGATTTCATATATACTAAAACAAGGAGTACTTAGCTACCATATTTCTCAACATATTCTAAGGCTACAAAAATTACAGTGAGCAC
Source organism: Miscanthus floridulus (assembly GCF_019320115.1). NCBI lineage: Eukaryota > Viridiplantae > Streptophyta > Magnoliopsida > Poales > Poaceae > Miscanthus > Miscanthus floridulus. The sequence goes on along the minus strand of NC_089580.1, from coordinate 44,420,219 downwards.
ATAATAATACAATAAAGCTACTATAAAAATTTTAAAGCTAAAGCTATTACCATTTTACCACAAAAATTCCTACAATAATTAACCTAGTAATATTAAGCACTTCTTAAATGATTTAATAGACCTTAGCATCAGCAGAGATATGTATGAAATAAATACACCAACAGATAGAGCACATGATTTTTGGACACATATGCGAATTGATATTAATTTTCAAAGTTTAGCTCAGAAATTAAATATAAAACTATTTCTAATTCCTTAAGAAAAAGGAAAAACGAATTCCACCTGTGGCCCACCACCACGTGCCCATGCGGACGTGGCCCAACGTGAGGCGGCCCACAACGAGGAGGCCCGCACGGGACACATATGCAAAAATGCCCCTAAACTCTAGGCAAACTAACCTGCAGTCATGTCACTATTCCTAGAGAGAGCAACTATGTAACGAAACCCTCGGAAACTTCCTCCTTTACAATGACATGGTCCTCAACCACCCGCGCGTGTGCCAGCGCGGCGGCGATGGCATTGGACGGCCATGTCGGCCAGCTGGGACCCGCGCTGGCTCCACTAACGGGCCGACCCCCGTCTACAACCCTAGCGCCTACACTAGCCTAGGTTACAGGAGCGACGAAGCTCGTAGAATGGTGACCACGACGCGGGGGCATGCGCGACAGTGTGCGACCATGCCAGCCACCCTAAGCCACCACGGGGTGAACTAGCTAGCGATATAGCATCACTATCGTACCCTGGTTGCGGCTACGGTGATGGTTTGGTTGGAGGTTCCCCGAATAGGGCTAGCCATGTGCGAGTGATGGGATGTGGCGACGCTCTGAGATGGCGCGGCCACATTAGTGGCTAAAGCGAGGTGGTAGAGGTGCAAGTGAGGTACGCAGGGTGAAGTGGAGGTGGAGGCGGAGTTCTTGATGTAGATGGATAGACGGGGGGTGGAGCGGTGGGTGGCTGCCCTCGGCCACAGCTGGTCACGGCCTTAATTGCACGACGGAGGGGGAACTTCCAAATTGGAGTTCATCGTGGCTCGATTCAAGGTGGGGTGGGGACGGTTGGCATGCGGACGTCAAGGCGCAAACATGGGCACGTGAAATTGAATGCAAGTGCATGCGCCCTAGCTCACCATGGCCGCGGCATGACAGCGAAAACAGAGGCGGTCGAACGCACAGGGGTGGGCAGGGGAGAAGCGAGAGGATGGGAGGCGGTGAGGACGCGGATGGTAGCTGGCGAGTGCACCTTAGCGTGATGTCGCTGGCGCAACCAGTACGGCCCATGGTCGGCGCTAGCCGATGGCATGCGCTCATGGTCGATGTGGCCCGCGCACCGTAGTGCCACAAATGGCATGGCGATGGCGGTCTGACCTCGCACGCATAATGCCTAGGCGGACCAGTGGCGCAGCGCGGTGCAGCGATAGGCGAGAGCGAGACGGTGATGCGACGACAGCGGCAGCGTCGCAACGTGCGATGGGAGCAGTGTGTGGGGTAGGTGGCCGCGACGCTCGGTTGTGCGAGCAGCAGCAACGCTCGGCAACGGCAGCAGGCGGTGGGTCAGCGCGACGGGACGAGTCAGGCAGCCATGGCTCCGTGCGGCGGCAGCCCGAGGCGACCAGTGATGCGGCCAGTGCAGCAGCGCGATAGTGGGATGGGACATCCACGCGGTAGGGTGACAACGGCGGTCTAGACATCGGGCCCTCATGGCAGCAGCACTGCACAGCCAAGCCGACCAGTCTGCGGTGGATAGCCGAGCACGCCAACGCGCACGCGCGTAGAACGCCCGACGCGGCGGCGGCGTGCCCCCGGTGCTAGTGATCACGCTCAACCGGGAAAATAGCCCGAGAACACGCCAAGCACGGATTTTAAAGTGCTCAAGAAACTTAAACCATTGATCCAATTCCCAAACCACCTTTGCTATACCTTAGAGAGTATATTCAGCTACTAAAACAAGCCATAATACAACACCACTCCTTAACCCAATTTCTCTACAAAAATTAGCAAACATAGCTTTGTCAATCTGTTTTCAGACTTAAGAAATTGACTAAGTCTTGAGTTGGATTTGCTTCAAATTCGATTTCCAAGCTATTAGAAATGTTATCTAGCGTTACTATCTTGTGAAAACAAAAGTTACACTAGCTTCTACAAAATGTGTACTTCAAACTTTATTAAGGTGTCACATATATGTTTTATAGCACTTTTGCTTAATAAAAATTGGTTTCCAACCTTAAGTGATATAACATGACTATTGAATTCTCTTTATGTATCAGTTGTGTTAATCATTTTTCATGCCAAGAAATTTATCTTTGCTCATTCTCACATGCACTAACACATAATCATGATGCTCGTGAAGTGTTATTAGTAGAAAACTTATAGTGTAACACCGAGGGTGTTACAAGGAACTGGGTTTCTGAAAGCTGTAGTTTGGTTTTGGTGAATTGATGAAACCCTAAGTGCTAACCTAGTTTATCAAGTGGTCATGAGATAGGTAGCACACTTGAAGTAGTGGAGCAAATGAAGATCACATCATGATGGTGGTAATGCCAAGGTGATGATCAAGTGCTTCGACTTGGAAAGAAGAAAGAGAAAAAAAAACAAAAAGCTCAAGGCAAAGGTATATTTATAGGAGCTATTTTGTTTTGGTGATCAAGACACTTAGAGAGTGTGATCACATTTAGGATTGATAGCCGTACTATGAAGAGGGGTGAAATTCGTATCGAAATACGGTTGTCAAAGTGCCACTAGATGCTCTAACTCATTGCATATGCATTTAGGATCTAGTGGAGTGCTAACACCCTTGAAAATGTTTGTGAAAATATGCTAACACATGTGCACAAGGTGATACACTTGGTGGTTGGCACATTTGAACAAGGGTGAAGAAGTTAGAGGTGAAATGGAGTTGGTCGCGATGACGCTAGCGTCGATCTACTGACCGGACGTTGGGTCGCTCAGTGACCGGACGCTGAAGGGCTGCGTCTAGTTGAGTTGTCGAACGACACAGTGATTAGGGTTAAGCACCGGATGCTGGGCTATGTCCGGTCAAGCATGATCGGACGCGTCTGGTCGGCAAAAATAGGTTTTGGACCCTTATTGTAAACGACCGGACGCTGAGGGTCCAGCGTCCGGTCAGCTCTGTCGAAGCGTCCGGTCAACATTTTGACCGTTGAGATCAAACATTCACCATTGAACGCAGGAGACACGTGGCCGCCATCGGGCAACCGGACGCTGAGGAGCAGCGTTCGGTCAGTTAGACCGGAGCATCCGGTCACCCCGATCAGTGCCCAGTGAAGGGGTACAATGGCTCTATTTCGTGGAGGCTTCTATTTAAGCCCCATGGTTAGTTCAAGCTCACTCTCTTGGCCATTTTCATTGACATAGCAACCTTGTGAGCTTAGCCAAAGCCCTCCCACTCATTTCCATCATAGATTAAACATCTTTGTGAGATTAGGAGTGATCCAAGTGCATTGCTTGAGTGATTGCATCTAGAGGCACTTGGTGATTGTGTTTCGCTGTGGATTTCGCTTGTTACTCTTGGTGGTTGCCGCCACCTAGACGGCTTAGAGCAACGAGGATCATTGAGCGGAGGGTGGTAATTGTCTCCGCCTCCGATCGTGGTGATTGTAAGGGGTTCTTGACCTTTTCCCAGCGAGCGTTAAAAGGTACTCTAGTAAATTGCTCGTGGCTTGTGTGATCCTCATCTTGTGCTGGTTGTGCGGCACCCTATTGAGGGTTTGGCGTGTGAAGCCAATTAGCGCGTGAACCTCCAAGTGAGTGAATCGCCACAATAAGGACTAGCTTGCCGACAAGCAAGTGAACCTCGGTAAAAATCATTGTGCTCATCATTTTGATTCCGAGGTGATTGGTCTCCATTGATATTCATCATTGTGATTGATTGGCTCATTCCATGACACGGCAGTATAACCATCTCGCTCTTACTCTTTACATTACCGCAAAGTAGTTGTCAAGCTCTTTAGTGTAGTTAGTTGTGAGAGCTTGTTGATTTGATTAGTGTGGCTCTTTAGTTAGCATTTGAGAGCACACTAAGTTAGCTTTGTGATATAGCTATTGTGTGGATATATATATACAATCTAAACTAGAATTGTGGTAGGTGGCTTACATTTTAAGTAGGCTAGTGCAACACTTGCTTCGCCTCATAATTGTCTAACCATTTTGTTAAGTGTTGTTGTAGAAATATTATTAGGCTATTCACCCCCCCTCTAGCCATTAGGACCTTTCAGTTTCGCCATGTGCCATCGCATGGGGAACAGGGAGGCCACTACGTCGCCGTGTGGTGGATAGGGAGGGGCATGGTCAAGTGGGTGGGAGGGAGAGAGGGGTGTGGGGGACGGAGAGGGGTGCGGTCCTAGCGCCGTCACTAGGAGGAGGGTGGGGCTCAGGGGAGATAGGGGCGCGTGCGGTGTGCGCCGTCGCTTGGGAGGGAGGGGCTCAGGGGAGAGACAGGGGCACGGGGGAGAGAGCTGCGAGAGAGTGAGGGCTGTGACCTAAGTCATCCTATTTATATAAGCCCGGTAGAAGTTGGACCTAGGCTTTTTGCTAGGCCTCGGGAATATTAACGGAGGCGGGCCTCATAAGGAGTCTGTGTGGTAGAACCACCCAAATTATGCTGGCCCACATGTACCTGTCATTGTCCTAAAGACATTTGACTGCTGTACACGAAAGCCACATAATCCGGTAGTCTGTCGAGTGTCCTTGGGGAACTCCAAATCATCCACATTTTACAACTCATACAGGATCAACAATAGAGTTACCACAACATTACAACATTTGGTACAAAAATAACTTACATCGGAGTTGCGGAAGATTTACAATATTAGGTTACAAAACATGTTAAAGTAAAACTTAACTTTAGATCCAAATGGTGAATAGGATTGTGGAAGCAAATTAGGAGAAACACCTAAGGTAGAGGAGACATCCAGATCATGTCGAGCCCACTAACATGACCTTGATTAGCAGCATAATTCAAAACATGCAACAGGGTTAACAAACCCTGAGTACACTATGGTACTCAACAAGGCTTACCCGACTAAAAGAAAAGACTCCAAGGGCATACAGGCTTAAAGGTAAGGTAGAAGCAAGAATAACTTTTGCAGAAAAACTTACTATGAGTGGATCCTTACTTTCAATATTTTAGTTGTGTATTGAGTCATTATTAGTATCCGATTTGCACCTAGTCTGAATCAATCACTTCATTCACCATCTCATCTCATATTCATCTCTTATCTATAAGTAACCATGTTCCATTGTTTAACTACGATGTAGATCGGGGGGGTCGAGTCTCCATAACCGAGGAGCACGACAATTCGAATCAATTAGGCCCAGCTGGGGTTTTCTTACCACACGACATATGCAGGTCCTAGACCCACATATATCAACCTTCACTCGGATCCTCCAAAACCTGAATGGGTTCACGCCACCCGAGAGCACAGTACTCCACTGCCCTACCCTATTCCAGTAGGCTGGGTGCATGGTACTCTCGCCATCTCTCCACTCCCAGTGCACGGTTGTCCTTTCCAATAATGGAATAGCCCAGATCTTAGGCTTATCGAAGTATGTGGCTAGTACTGCAAGGTCTCTGTCGGTGTTTTGAATAAGCACTGGCAAGTAAATTTATAGTAATGCGCGTTAGGCTCGGATGGTGCGCTAAAGGACACAAGATTTATACTGGTTCGGGCTGAATGTCCCTATGTCCAGTTTGTTGCTGCTCGTGTTATTAGCACCGTGAACGGTTCGTAGTAGGGGGTACAAACGATCGAGAGAGGGACTGGTCCCAAGTCTCTGATGGAAGGGTTGGAAGGAGGTCAAGAGCTCGGTAGTAGCTTGACTGTGTGTGTGTGTGTCTTGTCTTGTTCTATCCAAAGTCCCCCTCTCGATGGAGGAAGCGCCTCCCCTTTTATAGATGAAGGGGCTGGCTTTACAAGGGTGAGGGCTTTAGGATGCGTACTCTACTTAGTCTTGTGGCTCACGTCTACCCGTCCTGGTTCTTCATTCTAATGAGTGCGTAGGAAGATAAGCGCCTACAATACTGTCGATGTCTCTGTAGAATGTCAGGTTGGTTACAGAATGCTGCCCTGCGTAGGGTATGGGCTACAGTACAGTGGTTTTGACTTATGAGCCTCCCCTAGCCTTGCTCCGCATGCCTTCTGGTTCTCCTGAGTCTTCATCGGAGGGAAGCGGGGTCGGGGTCCAGAGTAGCACCGTGGCCAAGGTCTTCTAACTTGGTGGACCTGAGGGGTCAGGAAGCGAGCACCGCTCCCTTGGGTCCACAGCGTGGTGATGGAATATCCGTCGTTCATGGAGATAGCAAATCCTTTTCTGGAGCGTAGCGGTTGTCGTATATCTTCATCGGGTTCCGTATCCCAGAGCTGAAGGTGGTGCCTACAACTCTACAGGATGAGGAGCACGCACCTGTAATACCTTTCAGGCTCTGCGGCGCCCGGAAGGGTCTAAAGCACCTGTCCAATCGTTCCCTGGCAGTACTTTTCCTGCCAGGGCGCAGGGTATGGTCCTTGGAGCCATGGTTGACCCGAACGTCTTGTCTTGCCCTGTTCATATCATCATGAGGGAACGGGGAGAAGTTGTCAGGTAAGATGAAACCTGTCTTTAGATATCGAGCAGGGCGAGGCTCGTTCCTGGCCGTCGGACGAGACGGAGACTAGCCCTAAGCCCTCGGGCGAGACCGTGCCTGCCCCAAAGGTGTCGGGTGAGACGGAGACTAGCCCTGAGCCCTCGGGCAAGGCAGAGCTATCTGAAAGGCATCGGGTGAGGTGGAGTCTATCCCTCAGCCCTTGGGCGAGACCGAGCCCACCCCATAGGCGTCGGACGAGATGGAGACTAGCCCTGAGCCCTTGGGTGAGGCAGAGCTACCTCAAAGGCGTCGGGCGAGGCAGAACCGAACTCCTATCATTCGAGCAAGAGACGCTACGGCGCCCTTATCCGTCTAGAAGTTTTTAACGTTCGGTGGTTATTGATTCCACCATCTGGGGTACCTCGGTATTAGGTCCCCTATAGTCTCAAACACGACAGGTCTACAATGGATAGTCTTTAATCGATACAGACGGGGCAAGCTCGACCAGGCAACCCTGTTGGCTTAACCACCAGAGACATAACCCGTGTCTCGTCCGGTCTCAATTTAACATTAACCTTACCATGGTATTACCACGACCCAATAGCAGAGCTGAGAAGAGCAAGGTAAACATGTTTCTCTTGAACGATGAAACCATCATTCGACTTCTATCGAAGTCTAAGCATTACTAAGTATCAGATATATCAACTTATTCATACTAACAGGGTAGAACTACGGATACTTGAAAATCAAGGTAATCATGTAGCAACGGTATCTGATCAACTCCTAATTACTTAATGCACATCACACAAGACTTAAAGTGTAATAAAGATTTATAAAACTAAGAGAGGGTTTATGCTTCAGAGCTTGCCTTGGTTAGTAGAGGTGTTAGGTTCTTCTGATGAACCACAAATGTCGAACCCAATTTCCACCGATGGTTGTTCTTTTGCTGGGATTTGATCAAAGGCAACCTCCTCTCCTTCGGTCACTACACGTAGATAATGATGCATGCTCAACATAAAAGAAGTGCTTGAGATGATGCATGACAATGCATTGGTGATAGCATAACAAGCTTAATTAACTTGAATACAACTTTTCTTCATGACACTATTCAAGTTGATTAACACAAAGCAGTTTTAGTTATTATTATCATTATCACTAAGTTGATTATGATCATAATAAGAAAGTGATTAAGTTGCCAAGGAACATCAAAGGGGTTAGTGTTCCAAGGTCCACAATCAACTCCAAAAATTCACCCAAATCATTTCATGATTTATGCTAATCATTTTAATATTTATTAACTAATTAACTAAGCATATAATTAAGGATATAATTAAACATCATCAAATGAATCCCAAACTTTTTGTATAGGTTGATCTTATCATAAAACAGTTACACAAAAAGTTTCACAACTAAAGGATATTAATTTTAGCCTACAAAAATCATGGAACAAGCATTTATTAATTAAAAGAGCTAACATCTAAAAACTATTAGTTTTCATGGTTTCATATTTTTCCTACATAGAGCACATCATGAAGAGGCTACACAAAAAGTTTCATGATTTTATCACACTTCTAAAATTAGTTATGAAATTCACAATTTTCAGCCTTGCACCGCACGCCTTCTGGTTCTCCCAAGTCTTCGTCGGAGGGACGCGGGGTCGAGGTCCGGAGTAGCACCGTGGCCAAGGTCTTCTAACTTGGTGGACCTGAGGGATCGGGAAGCGAGCGCCGCTCCCTTGGGTCTACAGCGTGGTGACGGAATATCCGTCGTTCGTGGAGATAGCAAATCCTTTTCTGGAGCGTAGCGTTTGTCGTATATCTTCATTGGGTTCCGTGTCCCAGAGCTGAAGGCGACGCCTACAACTCTACAGGACAAGGAGCACGCACCTGTAATACCTTTCGGGCTCTACGGCGCCCGGAAGGGTCTAAAGCACCTGTCCCGTCGTTCCCTGGCAGTACTTTTCCTGCCAGGGCGTAGGGTATGGTCTTTGGAGCCATGGTTGACCCGAATGTCTTGTCTTGCCCTGTTCATATCATCATGAGGGAACAGGGAGAAGTTGTCAGGTAAGATGAAACCTGTCTTTAGATATCGAGCAGGGCGAGGCTCGTTCCTGGCCGTCGGGCGAGACATAGACTAGCCCTGAGCCCTCGGAGGTGATGGTTTTGGCACGGGTCTTCTAGTGAGCCAAAGCAGCTAAGGTGGGGGCATTGTAGCCGATCGGTGATATCGGGGAAACAGGCCGAAGATCGAAGGGTTTCCTACTTTTGCTCATAGATGGTGCTGGGTTGTTAACCTGTCACGAGAAAGTTAGTTACCGATATATGAAAGGAAAAAGCAGAAGGGAGTTAAAAGAAACTTACTGCGTCATCGAGAATGGCGTATTCAGGGTCGATCATGTGCCGATATGTGTGAGTAGATGTTGCAAACAGTTGTTCCCTCCACTCTCGCCACCATTGCTTATATGATTCGGTGATGAAAGATGCTGGCGTCCAGATGGATATATCGACATCTGTAGTATCGGCATCGGGGGAGAGTTGCACTACCTTGCTCCAATCTGTTCCGCAGGTGATTGTTTTTCTGGGTTTGATCACATCGGCAAAACAAAGTTTGATTGGCAGTTGCCCAAAAGCCAATTGACGGGATACTGCCGATGGATTGTAGAATTCATACGTGATATTGGTGTTTTTCCCGCTACCGAATGTGTTTACTGGGATTGCCCTGGGAGTAATGATGGCCATCATGAGTTCATTATCTTGATTCAGAGTGTCATCGGCAAAGTTGAAAAGAAGGGGGAATCTGTTTTCTTCGTCGATATAAGGTACCCAGGCCCTATGATCACGAGAAAGATCATTGTAGAAGCTTTGGAAGAATCTGCCGATCTGGTCTTCATTGGCCTCTGTCCCAGGGAGGATAATTATGGCTTCACCAAAATTGAGGGGTAAGCGTGTTGCCGATTCCTCATCCCCAAGCACGTGGTCTTCAGTAATTTCTCATGGGAATTGTTGGGCAAAGAAGTCCCATTGCAAATGTTTGTGCATATGGGCATTCAGCCACATGTTGATAAACCACCACGGGCCTCCTAAGTTGCCGATGGGTTCGCCAAGCAAAAGTTTCTGAGACACTTGATGAAGAAGATGATAAGTGGAGCTCAGAAGGTATCGGCCAAGAGGGAACCTTACACCATTGGCCAAGAGTTCAGCCGCGGGGAGGAAGGCGTTGGTTGGTCCTACTGATTGACCACAGAAGATAAATTTTTCTAACCACATATTCAAGAATGTGGCATGTTCCCTTTGGTTAACTATCCCGGTCCTCTGGCATTCTTGAATATATCCTGTCCAACCACCGATGTTGCGGGTATTCACCCTATGTTCAGATTTTCTACCATAGATGGAGCCTTCATCGGTAGTTGAAATGTCCAAGCCAGTGAGCATGTAGACATCGGCAAGTGTGGGAGTAGCTGGGCCATGTCTAAACATAAAAGTGTTTGTTGTGTCTGACTAGAAGTAAGCAGCTGCAATCATCATTGACTCGTTCTTTTGCATATCGGCAATGGATAGCCTGATGCATTGGTCTAGCTTCTGTTCTGCCCAGTGTACTTGCATCGACCTGTTGACCCTCAAGTACCAATCTTTCCACCCTTTGGTGGGTTTGGGCCAAGATTGGAATGTATCTTTCCATAGATTCAGAGAGAAATTTTGGGCTCTAAAAGGGATTCTGTTAACCTCTGCATTAATCAGATCAGTTGGATCTGGGTTGCCCATTGGTCCTAGGCATTGGAAATGCGGCTGATCGGTTGGAATAACTAATTTATTACGAAGTTCCTAAGTTTAGAAGATCCGAAGAACAAAGAAAAAGAGAAAAAAATTACCAACTGTATGAACTCGCAATCAAGGTAAAAAGTAACGGAAGTGGAACGAACCGCAGGGACGTCGAAGTTAATTGCCATTATCTTGAAGTAGATGGGGGCACGAGCTGGAGACTCGAGGTTGACGCTGGAGAAAAGTTCTTGTTGGTTGAGGTCGCGCAGTTGTTCGTCGGAGTCGCCGCCGGAAAGAGAGAATGCCAAAGATTGGAGTCTGAGGGTGGAAAACGAGGGTTCCGGAGAAATCTATTTATAAGCCGCTTGGAGTAGGGGTATTTTGGACTTATCTCTATGCCGCGCGCATGTTGGTCGAGATGGTTCAGATGGATATGGTAACTGTTCACACGATAATCAAGGAATTGTATAGATGATTTGATGACAAGTAATCATGATTTGGAAGAGATCTCGGTATAGGATATTTTAATTCTGAAAATGGCGGCATTATTATGTTAGGATCTTGCCGATGGATTATTGTTTTGGTATCTTAACCATAATCAGGGCAAGAGTGGTTGGAAATTGTGCGATATTTACTGAGGTGCGTGAATCAGGACTAGATTTGATTAGATTTGATAACAGATCAAGTTTTGGCTTGGAGGATGAGTTACGGTAATTGGGCGAAGGCAAACGTTATCTGGAGTAAATTTCGGAGCATTAATGGTTTTATACTCCGAAATTGGGGGGCATGTGTTGACACCGTTTTTTGCACGTGTCAAAATGATCAGAGTGGGCTAATCGGCAGGTGGAAAGTTACTGTATATGTTGACAGCCGATGAAAATCAGCTTGTAAAGATGGTTGCCGATGAATGGTGGTGATCGATGGAAAAGTTGATTTACTCGGGCGTTGCCGATAAGGTTGGAGATGTTATTGTCGATGCCGATGAAGGGAGGCTTGAAGACTACTGCCGATGAAACAGGAAGTATGCCGATGGAAAGGAGGTTGGTGAGATTTCCATCGTAATTGGAGCGGACAGGGAAATAGATAGGAGTTGATTTCCTTTTCTATATTTGTTAGAGTATGATTCATGTAAAGAGTCACGTGTTTCCTTAGATATGGATTTGGTGTCCTAGTTGTATTTTGGTTATGTCTCTTTAGATCAGGGTATAAATATAGATTGAGGGGCAATGTAATGGATATATCAATCAATATCAAAACCAATTTTTACTCCTATTTGCATCTACTTACTTTTCGGCGACTTCATCAATTTGCATATTTTTTTTCTTTTTACGAGTTCTCATTGATTCGGCGAGTTGCATCGCTTCAGTGCGACCTTCGGCGATTCTTGAGTTCCGTGTGAGTACCTCTTGGCCGTGACTTCCGGGCGTATCGCTGTTGTCAGGACCAAAGTGCTCGTATCTTCATCCTTGTCGATTAACAGGTCAAATCGACTGGCACGCTTTGGATATCGATTCGGGTATTAGCCCTTTGTGTTTGCAGATCCACTTTTGCATCAACACCATGCATGGGCATCCTTGCTGAGAACTCTCATTTTGTCCATCTCCTGGTTCCACCTCACCACTGTACTAGCTCTTGCACACCTCCAAAGCTGATTCTTGAAGTTCTCTCCTCTGAATTGGCCTGAGAAGTTATGGTACAGATGTCTAACACAGAACCTGTGTTCTAACTCAGGAAACACTTGCTGAACAGCAGGGATAAGACCTTTTTGTTTATCTGTCATGATGGTCCAAGGAGTTGTGTTTTCTATGCCAAGGTCCTCTTTCAGTGTCTCTAAGAACCACTTCCATGATGCTAGGCACTCAACCTCCACCACTGCTATGGCTAAAGGAAAAATGCAATCATTTGGGTCTATACCTATTGCAGTTAGCAGCTGCCCTCCAAACTTTGTCTTGATGTGGCAGCCATCTAGACAGATAGCAGGCCTGCAACCAGTGAGGAAACCTCTTTTGCATGCATCCATAGACATGTAAAGTGTACTGAAGAAACCATCAAGGCATGTTAGAAAGAAGGTACTGCTAGGATTTGTCCTCCTAAGTTCATGCCCATAATTCCTCAGCTCATTGAATTGCTTCACTTCATCCCCATAAATGATCTCCCATGCCTTCCTTCTTGCCCTACACAGCTTCATCCTAGAAATGGTCAGGTTTAGCTCTAGCTGAACAGTCTTCCCAAAATTGGTCAGGCTCATCTTCTCATCAGCCCTAAACCTATCCAAGTACTTGTTAGCAAGCCACTTTGCAGTGCACCTCTTCAGTTCCCACTTCTTCTGGCATGTGTGATTCCCAACAAAAGATTTGATCATGATACAACTCATCCTTGTGTCCCAAGAAGCATACAAGTACCATGGACAATTTACATCACAATGAGCTTTGATTCTTTTCTTGTCATTCCATGGCATCTTTATCTCCACCCTCTCTTTGATACTGTATTCTGAAATTGCCTTTCTAAGCAGTTCTATTGAATCAAACTTTATTCCTAACTTAAAAATTGGGTTCTCAATATCCTCTGGCCTGAAGGATGACATGTTAGCCCCAACCTTACCCTCTCCATTAGAATCAGGTAACTCCAACTCATCCTCATCAGTTGATATCTCATCCCATTGCCTTTCTGCCATGTTCTCTTTGCCAACTGGGGCATTTCTCTTGTACCCTTTGCTGACTACAATGCCCATACCTGCTCCCTCATCAACCACCCCATCATCAACATTGTCCCAGAAAAGATCATCATCCTTATGATCAACTTCATAATCACTATCCACAAAATCCCCATCCACACTACCATCATTGTCACTAGCCACAAAATCCCCATCATCATCATCATGCCTTTCAGCTGCTGGCTTCCCTGGATTGACCACATTGTCATCCCAGTCAGATGTCTTGAATGACTTGTAGATATCAAAGTAGAGCACAAAATTGTTAACATGGTATGCAACTTGCTTCATGATGAGTGTTTCTGCATCTAAATCTATAATTCTCAAACCACTAGGCACAACCATCTCAGGCAACAACCAGAGAACAGTGAGCTTCTCAATTCCATAACCTAGCATCACACTGATTTCTTGAATTGAACTAAAACGCTAGTGCTGCACTTTGCAATTGTCAAACCAATCCACCTTGCCATCCAGATAAACCTGATCCTTAACAGACCCACAGAAAAATCCCCCATGATGAACTTCTACAGAGAACTCCTCATCAGGCCCTAAACAGTGAACAAAACCCTAAATTTCAGAGCATTGCGACAAGAAACCTATCTCTATATCAAATTGAAGCATTACGACACCACAATGATCCAGAATGAACTACATGGACAGGAGAGTAGCCTTCGTGGCACTGACCGTAATTTGGTGCTGGTGCTCCTTCCAATCAACGGACGCCGGCCATGGTGCCGCGCCGCCGCGCACCGCGCCTCACCGCACCGGATGCGGCGAGGCAAACCCCCCAGCGGACCTCACCCTCTCAATGCAGCGGACGGGCGGCGAGAGTGGGAGGCAGACGGGCGGCGTGATGGCAGACGGGCGGCGAGAGAGGGAGACAGAGCTTCAAGGCCACGGGACTGAGAACGAGGAGAAGGAGATGATTCAGCGGGGGTTCGCAAAACAGCCTAGAGGCCCGCGTGAGATGTCCAGCTTTATTTGGGTCCTTTCCGCGTGAGTACCGTTGGATAGCCAAACTTGTAGATCCAGTACCTACGATAAAGATGGCAACGGGCACAGAATGCCCGCATGCCCGCGGGCATGGAACCCGATGGGCAAGGATACGGGCACCACTTCTTGCCCGCGGGCACGGGTGCGGGCACCATCCTGAACCTAGAGGATAGTTCTTCGTGGGCAAAGAAATTTGCTATCCTCGCCTGCTTATCCGCTAGACCCGCTCCATAGGTCTGACATGTGGGACCTACAAGCAAATATATGTATATATACACGATTTGTTGTGAATATGTATCATCGTATCTCTTGTAATACACTATGATTTATGTATATGCTCAAACTGGCGGGCACACGGGCATGCCCGCGGGCATTTCATGCCCGCGGATGGAGGGCGCGGGCGCGGTTTGTTGCCCGTGGCGGGTCGCGGGCGCGGGCGCGGGCGCGGGATTTAGCTGGCGGGCACGGGCATAAGAAGATAGTATCCGCGGGCACCACGCCCGTTGCCATCTTTAACCTACGAGTTACGTTTTTTTTTTTGAGTACCTATGTGTTACACACCTAATAGTTTAGATATCCACGGTGCAATTTACTCTTGTTTTTTCTTTCCGTCGCCAGCAAGAATAAAATACTGTCAGGTGCGTTTCGAGTTTATCTGTGGATCTACTAGGAACGACACCGAATGAGAGATGCGTGGTCCCCGCTCCTTAGCTACGCCCACCTCAGCGGCCTCCTCGCCCGCTGCGGCCGCGCCGGGGATCTCCGCCTCGGCACCGCGCTGCACGCCATCGTCGCCAAGAACCCCGCCCACTTCCGCCTCTGCCCACACCGTGCCAGCTTGCACCACGTGCTCGCCGTATGGAACTCCCTCGTCGCCATGTACGCCCGCTGCGGCCGCCGCGGGGACGCCTCCAGGGCGTTCGACGAAATGCTCCTCCGGGACTCCGTGTCCTGGAACTCGCTCCTCGCGGCCTCCGCCTCGGCCTCGGATGCGCTCGCGCTGCTCAGGCGGATGCTGCGCGCCGCACCAGGCGCCGCCGCGTGCGACCACGCCACGCTCACCACCGTCCTGTCCGCATGCGCGCGTGCTGACGAGGGCGGGGGCGTGGGCGTGGGCGCTGCGTCTCTCCCCGTGGTGCACGGGCTGGCGGTGTCGTGCGGGCTCGATGCTGAGGTGTCCGTCGGGAACGCGCTGATCACCGCCTACTTCGAGTGCAGCTCCCCGGGCTCAGCGGAACGGGTGTTTGACGCCATGGCGGACAGGAACGTTATCACGTGGACGGCCATGGTCTCCGGGATGGCTCGGGCAGAACGATATAGGGAGAGTCTGTCTCTGTTTCGGCAGATGAGGCACGCGGTGGACGCCAACAGGGCCTCATACTCAAGCTGTTTGTTAGCATGTGCTGGATCACTTGCCGCCAGGGAAGGGAAGCAGATTCATGGGCTTGCCGTTAAGGCTGGGTTTGAGACTGATCTCCATGTCGAGAGTGAGCTCATGGATATGTACTCCAAATGTGGGTTCATGGAGGATGCGCTGAGGGTGTTCCGCTCCTGTCAGGATCCTGATGAAGTTTTCTTGACAGTGATTCTTGTTGGGTTTGCTCAAAACGGATTGGAGGAGAATGCATTTGAATTGTTTGCTGAGATGGTCAAGAAAGGAATCCACATTGATGCAAACATGGTTTCTGCAGTTCTGGGGGCCTTCGGTGCTTCTGCGCCATTTGCTCTTGGGAAGCAGATCCACGCACTGGTCATCAAAAAATGCTTCGGAGGGAACACCTATGTCTGCAATGGTCTGATCAATATGTATTCCAAATGCGGTGAACTACAGGAGTCTATTGAAGTGTTTGATGGAATGCAGAGCAAGAATACGATTACATGGAATTCCATCATTGCAGCCTTTGCCCGACATGGTCATGGTTCGGAGGTTTTTGGATTGTTTGAGTCCATGAAAGCCGATGGTGTCAAGCCCACTAATGTCACATTCTTGTCACTGCTCCACAGATGCAGCCATGTTGGATCAGCCAGGAAGGGACTGGAGATACTGAATTCCATGTCATCACAGTATGGAATCCATCCAAGGGTGGAGCATTATGCATGTGTGGTTGACATGCTTGGCCGAGCCAGCCAGCTGGATGACGCCAAAGCATTCATAGAAGATGGACCCTTCAAGGACAGCGCTCTCCTCTGGCAAGCCTTGATGGGAGCTTGCAGCTTCCATAAGAACTCAGAAGTTGGAAAATATGCAGCAGAGAAGTTGCTCCTCCTGGACCCTGACTGCACTGCCGCTTATGTCTTGCTCTCAAACATCTACTCATCCGAGGGCAGATGGGATGACAGAGGCAGGATCCTGAAGAGGATGAGAGAAAAGGGCTTGAGGAAGGACATCGGCAAGAGCTGGATTGAGCTAGAAAAGGAGGTCCGTTCTTTTGTCATGGCCCCAAGGTCTCACCCTGATGTTGTGATGATGCAGTCGTCTGCATTAGTTGCCAGTGATCAAGAGGATCTAGTAGAGAGTAATGCTTTGTGAAATGTCAGGTGTCTATCTTCCATTCTAGTTTCTTGTTTACGTACTGGGCATCATACATGATAGTCGCTATACTATGTTTCAGGATTGTTTATTCATATTATCTCGTCTGAAATGTTTACAGAATGCATTCTGGTTTGCTGCGTCAATGGGTGTCTTGCCCTCACGAGTCAGTCATCTCAGAAGATGGATAAGCCGCCGAAGGTGGACATGCTTCGTACCAGCCCATAAGGGAACGAGGTAGCACGCATGGAGGTAGCAGATGGAAGGTCGGAGAGCGTACCACAACCAAGAGGGAGCGTTGGCTTCGCTGCCGGCCCGAATTATAAAATGATTTGGTTTTTTTTAGATAAATTGCTTTTACTATGTATTTAAACATAGTGTATATCTAAGTGCATAAAAAAACTATGTATCTAGAAAAGCAAAAATGCCTTATAATTTCGAATGGAGTACAAGGGTATGTATGCATGATAGCTTGTATAACGTCGACCTTGGTAGTGATAATGATGCAAATGCAAATCTGATTTCACACCATTGTATCTGCAACCTTTCAGACTATGTACATAACGTATGAATGATTATGTTTAACAAAACCATAGCAGATAGAGTTGCTTAAATCTAGATCTAGTAGAGCAATGCTCTGTGAAATGTCAGGTGTCTATCGTCCATTATAGTTTGTTGTTTACATATCTGATTTTCCGTGGGCAATTGGGCATCATACATGATAGTCGCTATACTATGTTTCAGGATTGTTTATTCATATATCTCGCCTGAAATTTGTGCAAAATGCATTCTGGTTTGCTGCATCAATGGGTGCCTTGCCTTTGCCTTCACGAGTCACTCATCTCGGCTCATCTACCAGGGAACCTATGTATTGTATGCATGATCTCATTGTATGGCGTCTATCTTGGTAGTGATAATGATGCAAATCTGATTTCACTCTTTTGTACCTGCAACCTTTCAGAATCTATGTACGTAACGTATGAACGATCATGTTTAATAAAAGTATAGAAAATGGAGCTCCTTGGATCCAGTGCTAATGACTTTGGTATGATATCATAACATCATAGTAGTATAGCACCAGCTAAGTTCGAATCCAAAAACGCCAACTAGAGTCTCCACCTGGGACAAGATTGGCCGCAGCAGCAGGATAACTGTACAAATCACCAGATGGCACATTCACACAGCAATGCTATCAACCTAAATAATGAAGCCCCTGGAACAGAAATTCACATTCATCACTGCAATACTCTACATAAGATGGGATAGTATAGTGCACATTAGCTCAAGGACCCTCGTCCACTGCAGATCAGTGGAAATCTTCAGATAGATCAAATTACTTCAGGCAGAGTGAAAAGCCACTACCGCCATCTGATAGATCAATTCTCAGACCTTGCTGTGAATGCACATGACAATTGCGGAAGGAACGGAAAGTGACAAATCAGATGGAGTGATCCAGAAATTGGCATAAAATATTTGAGCTATACAACGACTAAGCAGTTTCTGAGGAGCATAACTAGAACACACCAACCAAACACAATATGGTACTATCAAGTCTCACCGTTGACAGTACGGATAAGATTTTAGCATTGTACCAATCTAGAAAGTGAATATAGGACTCAAGGGCCACGGCCACAGGAGAAACTAGTAACAATCACAAACTATAGCAACTGATCATCCCCAAGACTTCATCAGAATAACTGATATTCTTCCTTCTCCACCATCGCCTCTGCAGCTTCCCTTCATATTCCTACATCAAAGTCAAAAAGGACTCAGTTACACCAGTTTGCCAAACCTAAGAAACTAGTAACAGTTAAAGTTCTGAACAGTAAAGACACTAGCATAATCTTTCCACTACAGAAGTTAAATTTCCGATCATCTTTATCATAAGTAACTTAAATAAGTAGTAGAAAATATGAATGAAAGCTTGGTTGAGACTTGAGATAGTTGTGCTTAAGCAGGTATAATTACTCAGAGTTGCATGAGGTACCCACCACTGACTAGTTACCCACTACATCAAGCGCCTTGTCCAGCAGGATTCAAGAAAGAGGGTGGCCACGCAATTGTGTAAGGGTAGATCAGCGCCCCCAGGCAATCCGCTTCGGGCAACATCTTGAGCTTCATAGTTTCAAGATCAATGGAGAATATATTTGTCCACTTCCGGAAGAACACAAGGCCAGCAGCCACCCCAATGACATCTACATCATCTCGGTATGACTGCACTGAAGGATTGATCCTCTCGTATGACTCCAGTGAAGGATCGATCATCGCCGTCAGTGCCTTGTGGAACCTCAACGATTTCTCCACCTGCCTCCATGCCATCCCATCGTCACCGTCCGCCGTGCCAGCCCACACCTCGAGGCGGTAGCCGGTCATAGTGAGCAGGTGCAGGACATTGGCATCGTCCTCTTCCCCTCTGTCGAAGGCGTCGAAGCGGAGGTCCCGCAGGGCAGGCGGGAGGTCCAAAACCGAGAGCTCCATGGACGCCGTGCTGAAGGCCACCATGCGCTCCCCGCCTTTGAGCCTCCAGTACAGCGACCGGTTCGGCTGCATGACCCGGGAGCCGGCGGCTAGATCGGGCTGGCACGCGATGCCGGCGACGTCGGCCCAGGAGAGCTCGCCGGAGGCCAGGACCAGCGCGCGCAGCTCGGGCGAGGCGGCGTCCCGCGAGACGCAAACCACCCGGAACTCCGACGAATCGCCGTCGTCGGTGAAGAGGCCGTACCCGACGGCGCGCCCGGCGGGGGAGGGAGACGTAGCGGCGGGAGATGGGATCCGCGACGGCGAGTTCATGGGACCCCAGGTTCTCGAGGAGAAGGCGGCCGTTGCGGCAGTCCAGGTGCTTCCACGCGGCTGCGCCCTGGCCCAGCCAACCGCCGCCGGGAAGGAAGGAGAGGGCGAAGTCGCCACCGTCGGCGGCCGCGGCCACAGAGGACGACGAGGAGGGGGAAGAGGAAGAAGAGATGGGTACGAAGTGGGATTTGCCGATGCGGCGGTTGGGGTAGAGGAGGAGGCAGCCGAGGAGGCGCGGGCAGGAGGGGTGGCGGCGGAGGAAGGGCGCGCTGCGGGCAGCGCGGAGGAAGGGCTTGCAGGCGGCGGCTGCGCGAAGGAGGTCGGCGGAGGCCGGAAGGTGGATGAAGACCTCGCGGAGGAGGTCGTCGCCCAGCGCGACGACGGGGGCGCCGGCCGCCGCAGCCATGCGGCGATGGCGCACCTAGGCCGGGATCGGAATGGACAGGTCAAGTCGTGAATTGGATCGGATATGGAATAATTAAGGGTTAATTGGATCGTGGCATTATAAATTTTAAATTCGACTACGGGGGTGTTTAGTTCACCCTCAACTCCCAACTTTAACACTATACAAAAAAAAAAGAAGATTTCCCGTCACATCAAACTTGCAATACATGCATGGAGTACTAAATATTGATGAAATAAAAAACTAATTACACAGTTTGGTTGTACTTTGCGAGACGAACGTTTTAAGCCTAATTAGTCAACGATGGGATAATTATTACCAAATACAAACGAATGCTACAGTGCACAACAGTGCGCTACAGGAATCCGGCGCGCGCTAACTCTGGCCAACTAAACAAGGGCTACGTTTGTGAGGTACTACTACTATCGTGTCATTATAATTTCTCTCATACTTAAAATATGTCATTTTATACGCTTATCGTGTCTTTTTCTTAAACTGTGGTGTTTTTAAGCTCACATGCATACATACGGACAGCTCCGTATTTTCTTATGGACTAAATTGCCCCTTCCTCGTCTCCTCTCGCACTCACGACTACGTGAAGAGTTTTTTTTTACAACAAACGGCTTTATTATTAGCAGCACCGCACCGGGCTGCAAGTATTGATACATCAGTTAAGCCTACAGATTGTAGAGCTTGCAAAACGTTAGAATGAGGCATCTGATGTTCAGAGGAACAAGAGAATTCCAGATTGGTATTCTGGAGATTTTGAAGTTGCAAAGCTTCTCGAAGTAGAGCATCAGCTGTGGTGTTGAGGCGCCGGTGGATTTTCAAGATTTTGGACGACCTGCTTCTTGTGTAGTTGGCAATGGACTGAGTGAAGCATTTGATCCTCCAGTCAGGCGGGTCGGAGATGTCGTTCTTGTTGAGGAAGTGAACCAACTGTTCACAGTCCGACAAGAAATTAACACCTGAAAGGTTGAGGTTGTAGCTGATTGCAGAGGCAAGGGCTAGGCTGGCGGCCTCCGCCATGATTACTGAGGAGCAGTTTTGTAGCCTGGCTTTGATGTAGATGGCCTGAGTCATGTGTTCCTGAAAAGTGAGGAGTTTAGTTGGTCTGGCTCAGTGGATGCATCCACATATATAGCATCTTGTACCATGAAGCAGTGTTGGGTTAGCAATGACATAGCCATTCCTCATGTGTGTCTGCTGTGTTGCAGGAACCATACCTTGCAGTCCCAGGTGAGTGGGTGACGATGTAGTATTGGCCGCAATTTGTTGTGACTGGTGGCCAGCCGTGCTTGGTCCTGCAAGATAGTGAAGCGTACCTTGTGATAAGCAGGTGTGGTGTTGTAGCATTGTGTCTGCATCTGTGTGTGTGGAAGCTGAAGGGGTGGCTTGCAGAAGCTTTGCTTGAGCATTGGATTTGATGTGGCCAGCAACAGCATTGTTAACCTGTCCAGGAGTCCATGTATGTCCTCGGAAATGACGTTCATTCCTAGCTTTCCATATGTACCAGAGAGTGAGCATCAGGGATAGAATTTGAGATAAGGCTTTGTAGGATTAACTGAACTCCATCATTTTCCTAAGGTAGTGTGTCAGTTCTTATAGAGGGAGTGAAAGAGAACCATACCGCTCGAGGGAGATTGCAATGGAAGAAGAGACGAGCATCATCTTCCACAGCCCCACAATCGGAGCAGTGGTTGTCAATTCGGGTTGAGTACCTGGCTGCTCTTTCTGTTGTGGCAAGAGCGCGACGGATTAGCTCCAGCCTCCAGGAGAAAGCTTTGATGATGGGTGGTAGGTCTTTGCTATTCCAAGCCCGTTGCAAGATTTCATTAGCTTGGCGGAGAATGCTTCTGGAACCCTGCTGTGATAGTTGAATTGTATTTTGGGCGGAGAGGTGCTTGTAAATATCCTTGGTGGTGCAAATGCCATTCCTAGCGGGCTTCCAACGTAAAATATCGGGTTGATATATTGGGAATGGTCCGAACTGAAGTGATAGTCTGCACAGCCTGAAAAATCAAAGGTGTTAGTGAGGAGTTGCATGTACCACGTTTGAGTGTGTGGAATCCATAAGTCGGAGACAGTGGCTGGGAGCGGTGAAGTGGTGACCAGCAACAGGAGATGGTCGTGGATGGAGTTCCAGACCGGGCACCATGGGGCCGACCAGATGGAAGTATCGCCTGCATGGATCTGATAGATAGTATTGTCACACAGCTCCTTTTTGACCTGCATGATGGAAGACCAGAAAATAGACCTAGGCCCTGCTTGATCATTGCTAGGAAAATATTTGGATTTAAGTACTGCAGTAAGTAGCAGGTTTTTGTTATTGGCTATGTTAAAAGCAGCATGAATAAGGAGACTCCTGTTGACCGTGTAGAGATCTCTGATACCTGGACCTCCGTTGTCTTTGCTTTGGCAAATATCTTCCCATGACCAGAAAGCAGTTGGAGAGGTGGGATTGTCCTCTTGGACACCAGTCCACCAGAATCTTCTTATCATGGCTGTAATTCTTTCCACAAAAGCTTTGGAAAAGAGGACAGTAGACATATAATAGATCGGAATAGAGGATAAAACAGACTGGATATAAGTGAGTCGGCCTGCATGATTAAGTTTGTTAGCTCTTACAGTGGTTAGCTTAGCCTTAAATTTGTTAATAATAAATGGGTAAAGTCCAATTTACACCCTTCAACTTTCACCAAAGTCCGGATTTCAACCTCGAACTTCAAAACCGGACAACTTTGGCCCTCCAACTCTCGAAAGAGTTCAACTGTCAACCTTCTGGGCGGTTTTGCGGGTGAACAATAACTTTTGATATTTTCGGGAGCGCCGAAATTTTATATTGTTTTTTGAGTTAAATGCACCATAGGTCCATTAACTTGTGAGGATGTTTCGGTTAGGTCCATCAACTTTCAAAGTGGTTTTTTGGGTCCATAAACTTTGTATGCCGTATCACTTAGGTCCATATTCCGCCACGCGGGCTTCTCATGCTGATGTGGCCTGCTGACATGTCCTTCTGAAACAGCTCTTGGCAATGCATTTTGTCAAACAGCTTGTGGGCGATGACGACAGCGTCCCCGGCGCGCCTCGCGCGCGCCTTTCGACTTGGCCTCTGCTGGATCGAAGACCCCTGCTGGCAGTGGTTTATTTCAGCGTCTGTGTGTGGCACGTTCTCCCAGTTCTTGGCAGGACCCTGCATTATTTTGCAAATAACAAACCGCCACGATCAGCAACAGGAGGAGCGAGCGGGACGCGTGTGATCGACGATCTTGGCGCTCTGTGCTCTGACGCCGTGCTGTACTTTACCTTCCAGGAGAGATCCTGGATCATGCAGTTCTTGACCATCTCCTCGTACGCCGGCGTGCCCACCACCTTGATGGCGCGCTTCAAGGTGGTCGCCACCTTCTTCACGTCAGCCGGCTCCACGACGTTGCACTGGGGAGGAAGAAAGGACGAAACAAGAATCGCTTTGCTGATTCAGATTCATACATGTACGTAGAAAAACATCCATGGCAGGCAGGGTATGTAAGAGCTAGCTAGCCTTACGTGGACGCGCAGGCGCAGGTTTGCAAGAATCGCCAGACATCAATCACAATCACATGAAAAGCATTCATCGTCTCTCTCTCTCTCTCTCTCTCTCTCTCTCTGTGTGTGTCCCTCCCATCAGGATTCAGGATGTTTCTGCTGCTGCAGTGCTAGTACCGTTCCGTATCGCATCCCCTGGAGCTGGATGAGGCCGCAGGGCTCGAATCGGCTGGTGACGGCGAGCAGGTCGGCGCCGGCCATGATGTGGTGCGCCAGCGCCGCGTTGAACTTCACCACGGCGCGCACCTTGTCGGGGTGCTTCTCCTCGGCGCTCATCAACATGCGCTCGAACTTCTTCTTGCCCGTGCCCTGCATGCATCGCATCGATCGTGTTCGTCACACCAGTCAGCCACATTTCTCCTGCCGATGCCCGTAACACTAAGCATGTAGTAGCCGGGTGGCGTACCAGCAGCACGATCTGCACGTCCTCCTTCTGCTCCTCCAGCCTGCCGATGAACGCCACCAGCGGGATCTTCCGGTCCACCGGGAGCCCGACCTCCGCCTGCAGCGCCTCCTTGTTCAATGCCTTCGCCTCCACGGCCTGAAACGGACATCGTTGCACTCAGAACCAGCGCCTGGAAGATTTACATGAGCAGACTAGCAACAAATTGGCAAAGCTCACCGTTGGAAACGAAGACAACATTGTTGAGGAAACTAACCTTTGCGGTCTAGTACGTGAAGGTGGCAAACAGTCAGTTTCCTATGCAGATGCTCAAGTTAAACAGATAAAAAGACTGACTGAACCCTTACCGTATGGTCCAGAGAAGTATGGGTTGTTCTTGAGGCTTAAGATCCTAGGAGCTTCAAGTGCCGCCTGCAGATAACATGCATTGCTCGAGAATAAGCCAAGGATCCAACAGTGTCACTGCAGACAGATGATCTGGATTTTTTTTTTTTTTTTTTTTGCGAAATAGATGATCTGAATTCTGAAGTAGTAAGGCATCCTGACCTGGCATAGCAGGCTGAAACGCAGCTGGTTGTCCTTGTAGTCCGTTCCAGCGTCAGGCCCGTAGATCTTCTCCTCGGTCTTTCCCCAAACCTGAAACCAGCGACCAGACGAAAAAAGCTCACTGAAACTGCAACCAATGGGTGCCTACCATGTTCAGCTGCAGATGGAATGGAGTCTCATCTCACCCTCTCCAGGAACGATGGGTGGTCAATGAACACACGGTCGACTCCGCGCTTGTAGCAGTGGAAAAACCTCACCGTCTCGTACCTGTCTCCCATCTTGATCTGCATGCATGCATCAGAGCAGAGAAAGGTTCAGACGACCTTGCCAGATCCATGAATGCATGGAAACTGGAAAGCAAGGAACCACGAGCTCCTCATGGTTCTGAATCTGATGGTGTGTGAGTGATCTCAGTGTGAGTACCTCGGACACGACGCTGGTGTCCCAGGCGTCCTTGTACTGGTCGTAGCGGGGAGAGACGACCATGACCCGGTGCCCATTCGCCTGCAGGCATCACACGTCACATACACGAGCGCCACGAGACATGCAGCAAGAGCTCTGGATCCACGGGAAGAAGAAGAAGGCGATCGAAAGATCACTGATGATTCGTGTGCTTACGGCCATGGCCGGCGGGAGGCCGCCGAGGACGTCGCCGAGGCCGCCGGTCTTGCTCCACGGCGCCATCTCGGCTCCGACGAAGACGACGTTCATGCCGGCGGTGGCGCAGACGACGAGGGACGGGAACCTGCCCCCGAGGCGCGCCTCAGCAGGGGTCCGGCGCCGCGTCGGCGCGCCCGTGTCCTCGCTGAACTAAACACACAGACGACTTGGCCTCGTGGGTGCTCAGCAGGCTGCCGTGGCGACCATCTGCAAGATCTGCAGCAGCATGGACATGAAGCGGCTGGTGGGTGAGCACGGGTGCATCCCGCTCCTGGTGCGCCTGCTGGAGGCCAAGTCGAACGGCGCGCGCGAGGCGCGCCGGGGACGCTGTCGTCGTCGCCCACTACATTGCCAAGAGCTACTTCAGAAAGACATGTCAGTAGGCCATGTCAGCATGAGAAGCTCGCGTGGCGGGATATGGACCTAAGTGATACGGCATACAAAGTTTATGGACTCAAAAAGCCACTTTAGAAGTTGATGAACCTAACCGAGTTAATGGACATCTGGTGCATTTTTATATTATTTTTTCGAGCATTTTAACGTCCTCAAATGAAAAAATTCAAAACTACAAAGTTGTAGATCTCATCGAGGTCTACAATTTACATATAAAAATTATCTTCATCCGACATCGTATTGAAGGGTTTTCTATTTTTTGAAATTTGAGTCTCATCACGCGATAAAATATGGTGCTGAAATTTTATATTATTTTTTCGAGCATCTTACTGTACTCAAATGAAAAAAAATTAAAACTACAAAGTTGTAGATCTCATCGAGGTCGCGTGATGAGACTCAAATTTTAAAAAATAGAAAACCCTTCAATACGATATCGGATGAAGATAATTTTTATATGTAAATTGTAGACCTCGATGAGATCTATAACTTTGTAGTTTTGAGTTTTTTCATTTGAGGACAGTAAGATGCTCGAAAAAATAATATAAAATTTCAGCACCATATTTTATCGCGTGATGAGACTCAAATTTCAAAAAATAGAAAACTCTTCAATACGATGTCGGATGAAGATAATTTTTATATGTAAATTGTAGACCTCGATGAGATCTACAACTTTGTAGTTTTGAGTTTTTTCATTTGAGTACGTTAAGATGCTCGAAAAAATAATATAAAATTTCGGCGCTTCTGAAAATATCAAAAGTTACTGTTCACCCGCAAAACTGCCCAGAAGGTTGCCAGTTGAACTTTTTCGAGAGTTGGAGGGCCAAAGTTGTTCGGTTTTGAAGTTCGAGGTTGAAATCCGGACTTTGATGAAAATTGGAGGGTGTAAATTGGACTTTACCCATAATAAATTCATATGCTTTGTTCCTGTCATTGTGATTGAAAATGATAGGATGGCCGAGATGCATGCTGTTAGGTAGAAGATCTGGAACTGGAAAAATGTTTGCATACTACTGTTGACGTTCCTGCTAAACAGGATAGCTGATTTATGTAGATTAGGTACCTGGCCCGATCGATTGCAGAATTGTTGGAGAGTGGTGCTGATGATGGTAGCCTCTTGCTCTGTTGCCTGTCCAGATAGAATAAGGTCATCTGCAAAAAGAAGAGAATGTATGGGTAGGCAGCCAGGCCCAAGGGTGACCCCAGTTAAGTTAGAGCTGTGAAGTTCCTGTTGCAAAATGATGGATAGCTCATTGATGGCCACCGCGAAGAGGTATGGCGACAGGGGACAACCCTGTCGAATACCTCGCTGGGAAGGAAAATCATCAGGTGGGTTCGCCATTAACAAGAACAGGGAAGGTGGGAGTCTAAATGCAGGCGTGGACAAGCTGAATAAAATTACAAGGAAGACCTAGACGACGGAGAGCATTGGTGATGAAACTCCATTCCAACTTGTCGAACGCCTTCGCAAGATCTAGTTTGAGTAGAAAGGCATGCTGTTGACAAGTGGTGAGAGAGGCGAGAAGGAAGGGACAATTTCGTCCATACAAAAACACGAAGGTGTCTGTATGTCTGTATGTGGGCCTAAAGACATCACCATGTTCGCTGGATGGTTTCTGCGGCTGATAAGTCGGCTGGTGTTGTTTTGTTGTGAGAGAAAAACACTATACCATGGCTGGTAAGCCGGACTGATAAGTTTAAGCGAACAGGGTGATGGCGGATAACTGGACCTGGACTTGGTGTTGGTCACAGCACGAGAGGTGTAAGCACCGCGAGGTGTGAAGCGAAGGCTGACCTGCTACGCCAAGGTGGGCCTGCTCAATAACACGCGCAGATTATTCAACGAATTGACCCACATGGACGGGTCCACACAACATGGGCGGCCTAGCGAGGGGCTCCGGCCATTCGGTCTCATTAGTTCTTGCAACCCGTGCGCGTGTGCCCTCGACAACCGAGGTTTGGGCTTCCGCTAGCCGGAGCCGAGCCTGCTCGTCGCTGTCCGAGATCGGGGGCCTTGGCTTCCTGCATCACCCCCATGCAGAAAAGCGACGCCGACCGCGTGCCAATGCGTCGCTTAGTACGTTGCCATCGTCGAGCCCAACTCACCCCTGCGCATAAGCCACACTGGCCATGGTCGTGTGCTCGTCTGGAGGTAGAAGATGAAGATAGAGAAAAAAAAAGCTGAGAAATAATTTGGAATGAGTTTGAGGTTCTCAATACAAAAGTGTAGTGGCATAAGATGAAATGGGAAAAAATTGACACCAGCTCAATTGAGGGTAAAATGGACATTTCATCTACCTCGTTGACGGTGTTTGCAGCAAATATAGACGGTAGTGGCATCACAGGAACAAAAGTGTAGACCAATGTCATTGATGATCGGCAAACTTTTTAGTGGCATGTATAGAATTACGAACTTTTATAATGATATACTCTCTTTGTCCACAAAAGAATACAGTTATGGTATTTATGCCGGTCAATTTAAAGTTTGATCTATTTTATAGTTAATAGTATTCGTATTTTATGTCTCTAAATAAATTTATTATTAAAATTTATTCTATAACTACCCTAACAATATTTATTTTATATCTGTATTTTTTTATAAATTTAATCAAAAATGTCTAGCTTATGGCCCACTGTATTTCCCACTGGATGCCCAGAGCCCCATACCAGCAATCAGGCATTGCCTTACATTTTGGAAAAAGTCCATATTACCTCCTTTAACTTATGTGAAAGTCCTGTTTTTTTTCTCTTCGAACTCTAAAATCAGATAAACTACCTCCTTCGACTTTTTAAAACCGTTCGTTTTAACTATCTGACCAGTTATGGTTTTCAAATACGGTTTTGTCTTTTTCTTTTTTATTTATTTTGGCTAAATCTTTGAAAATCGTAGTAAATTACAGAAAATCATAAAATAGAAAATCTAATTTTGTTGGACTCCACGTGAGTATATCTATACAGTGAACATATAATGTCGTATGCTTTAGTATAATTTTTTGTTGTAACTTTAGATCTATGATTTTCTATAACTAATTTATAGCTGCAGTTTCTATGGTCCAATTATGGTGAAATTTTTATGGTTTTTACTACGGTTCAAACATACAATAATTAGCCCACCATAAAAATTTCACCATAATTGGACCATAGAACTGCAGCTATGAATTAGTTACCGAAAAACATAGATCTAAAGTTACAGCACAAAATTTGACCTAAGACTGTCTCCAACAGATAAAACCCAAATAGGAGATCCTATTCTTGAGTATAGGTCATCAATAGTAAAAGGGTACCACACCTAAAACTGTTGTTCTCCAACAGAGGCCCCAAATCCCCGACCTCACCGTCCTCGCTGGCCTCCCGGCTCCCGCCACCGCCATCCGTCCTCGCTGGCCGCAGGCGGACGACCGCGACGTCCTCGTCGGCCCCAGCACCGCCCTCGCCGTCCTCACCGGCCGCGGTCCCGCCTAGATGCGATGTCGTGGGGAGCCGTCCTCGCCAGCCGCGGTCCCGCCTGGCCACGCACCGCCCTCGTCGTCCTCGCCAGCAGCGGTGGCCGCGGTCCCGCCTGGATGCACCGTCGCGGGGAGCCGCCCTTGCCGTCCTCGCCGGCTGCGGCGGACGGCCACGCGCGTCCTCGCCGGCCTCCCCGCTCCCCGCCGCCGCAGACCCGCCAAGCGCCGGCGGTTCCCCGCCGTGGCCGCACAGCAACAGCTGCTCGGCATCAAGGTCAAGCTCGAGCATCTCGTCCTCTCCATCCTCGATGACTTGTCCGTCAGGTAGGTCATGCGCGAGGCCTCCTTCTCCTCCGCAGCCGTCAAGACGGGCCCACCATGTCGAAGGCGCAGGGATTGGGTCGCGATAGAAAGACGATGCATATGTGGGTTCTCTCTCTCCTTCCTACCCAAAATGGGTTCTCCTTTGCATATTCTGTTGGAGGGCTGGTTTTGACTGTGCAGGACCCAAAATGAGTTTGAGTAGCCATATGCATAGCTTGTTGGAGTCAGCCTAAAGCATACCATATTATATGTTCACTATATAGATCTACTCATGTGGAGTCCAACACAATTTAATTTTTTATTTTATGATTTTTCTATGATTTACTATGATTTTTAAAAAATTAAGCTGAAATAAATAAAAAGATAAAAGATAAACCGTCTTTGAATACTGTTTATAACCGGTGGGTGGTAAAACGAACAGTTTTAAAAGTTTAGGAGGTTTGTTTATCCGGTTTTAGAGATGAGAAAGTAAAAACAGACTTTCACAGAGGTTCGTAAAAATTCGAGGAGGTGACGTGGACTTTTTTTATACATTTTTCATTCACCATCACCTGATCACCCACTCAATTCACAGACTTACCTGTCCATTCTGGTTCCGGCCCAGGTGCGCCATCGCCGCATGGCTCCGGCGGCCGGCGCCCCCGTCGTCGTGCTGGGCGACGACCTCCTCCGCGAGGTCTTCATCCGCCTTCCGGCCTCCGTCGACCTCCTCCGCGCAGCCGCCGCCTGCAAGCCCTTCCTCCGCCGCTTCCGCCGCCGCCACCCCTCTTCCTGCCCGCGCCTCCTCGGCTGCCTCATCCTCTTCTCCAACCGCCGCGGCGGCAAATCCCACTTCGTACCCATCTCTGCTTCCTCCTCCTCGCCGTCTGCGGCAGCGGCCGCCGACGGTGGCGACTTCGCCCTCTCCTTCCTTCCCGGCGGCGGGGGCCAGGGCGCATCCACGTGGAAGCACCTGGACTATCGCAACGGCCGCCTTCTCCTGGAGAACCTGGGGTCCCATGAACTCGCCATCGCGGATCCGATCTCCTGCCGCTGCGTCTCCCTCCCCGCGCCTCCTGCCGGGCGCGCCGTCGGGTACGGCCTCTTCTCCGACGACGGCGATTCGTCGGAGTTCCGAGTGGTTGGCGTTTCACGGGACGCCGCCTCGCCCGAGCTGCGCGCGCTGGTCCTGACCTCAGGCGAGCTCTCCTGGGCCGACGTCGCCGGCATCGCGTGCCAGCCCGATGTAGCCGCCGGCTCCCGGGTGATGCAGGCGAACCGGTCGCTGTACTGGAGGCTCGAGGGCGGGGAGCGCATGGTGGCGTTCAGCACGGCGTCCATGGAGCTCTCGGTTTTGAACCTCCCGCCTGCCCTGCGGGAGCTCCGCATCGACGCCGTCGACAGGGGGGAAGAGGAGGATGTCAATGTCCTCCACCTGCTCTGCTCACTATGATCGGCTTCCGCGTCGAGGTGTGGGCTGGCACAGCGGACGGTGATGGTGGGATGGTATGGAGGCGGGTGGAGAAATCGATGAGGTTCCACAATGCACTGACGGAGATGAATGAGGTTGGTGTCATCGGGGTGGCCGCTGACCTTGTGTTCTTTCGGCAGTGGAATCATCTCTTGTCCGTTGATCTTGAAACTATGAAGCTCAAGAAGTTGCCAAACGTGGAGCCCATGGGGGCGCTGACCTATCCTTACACAATCGCGTGGGCAAGGCGGTTGATGTAGTGGGGAACTAGTCAGTGGTGGGTACCTCATGCAACTCTTGAGTAATTATACCTGCTTATAAACGCAGCAATATCAACAAAGCCCTTCATTCACATTTTTCTACTTGTTTAAGTTACTTATTACAGTGATGATATGACCTTTAATTTTTGTAGTTAAATGATTATGCTAGTGTTTTTACTGCTCAAAAGCTTAATTGTTACTACTAGTTTGTTAGGTTTGGTATCCTGGTATATAGCATCTTCAGTAGCTCACCAAAATTTCATCTCTAATAGAATAATATTAGTGATCACCAATACTATTTTTTTATAATATTGCGGGAGATGCTCCAATATATCATCAATACACATACCCAATACACGGACCTACATGTCAGATTGGATATCTTTTCTTTCCTTGGGCTTTTTACATATTTACTATTATTACGATCGCCACTTACATGAATCGCACTCTTAAAATGACGCTTACAAATTTAGCCGTTTTAGTTCGCGCTCCTTTTATTTTTACCACTTTCGCCTATGTGGCACGCCAGCTCGTGCTGACACGCTGGCACCGGCACGGGAAATGACCCCGCTGCCCCCGGCCATCTTTCAATTAGACGCGCCGTGGCCCTCTCCCTTTTCTCTCTGTGAAGATCGGGCGGGAACGCGGCGACCTTGTCGTCGAGGAGCGACTGGCTCATGGTGCGCAGCACCCGCACCTTGAGCACCGCCGGCAGCGCCGCCAGCGGCGTGTTGTCGAACATCTGCACGCCCCGCACGAAGCACCGCGTCGGGTCGCTGAACTCGTTCTGCATCACCGCCTCGTACGGGTACTTGACCAGCGACAGGTAGTGGAACCAGAGCCAGTACCGCTGGATGCGGTCCCGGTTGATGAAGAAGCCGCTGAAGAGGAGGAAGTAGGCCAGCGTCGACACCACCATGGGGAAACCCAGCATCACGTTTGTCACCACGCCAGAGAGGAACGTCGCGAACCCAGAGCCGGCCCAGAAGGACGCCAGCACGATGGCCACGAAGAAGAAGAAGCCGTCGGCGCCGCCGGCCAGGCCCACGGCGAAGAACGTGGTGAGCGCGAACGCGAAGGAGAGCACGATCAGCGACGGGAAACCGACGATGGTGTGGGAGAGCACATACGAGGACCGCCGGTACGCGTTGTAGGCCGTCTCCTGGAGGAAGATGTAGCGCTCGTTGAGGAACACGGGGAGCGAGTCGGAGCAGGTGTAGAACATGGTGGACATGGCGATGGCGAAGAAGCCCAGGCGCTCCTCGACTCCCTTGGGGGAGTCGTCCAGGCGCCAGAAGATGGTCGCCAGGATGAACCCCGTCACCATCACGGCCGCTAGGCGGATGATGAAGATCTCCGGCGTGCGCTTCGTGCTGAGGAACGCGCGACGGGTGAGGACGCCCATCTCGACCTAGAACGGGTTCACGAACTTCGACACCGGGGCCGCCGGCGCCGCCAACTCCCCGGGCGAATGCACAGACACGGATCCGTCGGTTGCGCCGGACACGAGCTTCCCGCGAGAGATGCTGGCGCTGATGGCCTCCTTCAGGGACAGCGACGGCTTCTCGCCGTGCCCGTCGTGGTGCTTCGCCTTGGGAGGCATGCGCGTCTGCCATTTCTTGTTGTGCTCCACGAGGTCCCTGGCCCCGTCCGGCATGATCTCCAGCTCCCTGATGAGGTCGAGCGCGAACTCCGTCGGGTTCTCGTTGCCAGGGATGGGCTTGCCGAAGTCGTTGAAGAAGGACGGCAGCGCGCGTGGCGAGCCGTAGTACACCGTCTGGCCACGGGAGAGGAACAGGAGGCAGTCGAGGAGGCCGAGGATGCGGTAGCTCGGCTGGTGGATGGACATGACCACCACGCTGCCGCTCTGCGCGATGCGCTGCAGCACCTTGACCACCATGAACGCGATGGTGGAGTCGAGCCCGGAGGTGGGCTCGTCGAGGAACAGGACGATGGGGTCGTGGATGATGTCCACGCCGATGGACACGCGGCGGCGCTCCCCGCCGGACACGCCGCGGTGGCCCTCGTCGCCGATGATGGTGTTGGTCGCGTTGCGCAGGCCGAGCTGGTCGATGAGCGCCTGCACGCGCTTCTTCTTCTCCTTGGTTGGCAGCGAGCGGGGCAGACGGAACTCGGCGGCGAACATGAGCGTCTCCTCCACGGTGAGCATCGGGTATAGGAGATCGTCCTGCATGAGCTGGCGTTGAAAGATGGCCGGGGGCAGCGGAGTCATTTCCCGTGCCGGTGCCAGCGTGTCAGCACGAGCTGGCGTGCCACATAGGCGGAAGTGGTAAAAATGAAAGGAGCGCGAACTAAAACGGCTAAATTTGTAAGCGTCATCCTAAGAGTGCGATTCCTGTAGGTGGCGGTCGTACTAAAGGTAAATATGTAAAAAGCCCGCTCCCCACCCGTCGCGACTCGCGAAAGGCCGTGGCCTCTCCTCCTCGCTGAGCAGCGGCCTCTCCTCTCCTCCTCTCGGCCCTCGCACTGCTCTCAGCCGCCCTCGCGTTGCGCTCATGCTGCTCTTCCCCGCCCTCGCACTGCGCTCATGCTGCCCTCATCCTCAGATCCAGATCCGGTTCCTCCACCGGCGGCGGGCACCTCCACCGGCGACAGGGGCACCTCCACCGGCGACGGGCACCTCCACTGCGCTCAGGTGGCGGCGGGGGCATGGTGCGTACACCGGAGGAGCCTTCTTCCCCGAGTACGGCGCGAGCTGGAGGCCGATCCGAAGTCGCCACGCTTGGGATGCGGGTGAGGTATTGTGGGGAGCTGCATCTTCCCCTTTATTTGGGGGGAGTTGGGGTGATTTTTGGTGATCACCAATTAATGGGGATGGGAAAGGGGAGCTGTTGGAGCAAACTTTTTCAGCCAACTCCCCCAATATGGTTGATGGATTGGGGATAGGTGGGCTGCTGGAGATGCTTCCTTTTGAGTTTGGTGTAGGAATGTGACGGTAGGCTCCAGCCTGCAGCACAGCATAAGATGTTTTTGCAGAGGTGATGGTGGAAAAGGAAGACTCTCAGTGATTCTTATGAAGTCTTGGGGATGATCAGTTGCTAGTTGTGATTGTTACTAGTTCCTCCTGTGGCGTTGACCCTTGAGTGCACAATGTTCCCTAAATCTTGTCCGTACTCGCAACGGTGAGAGTACAATATTGTGTTTGGTTGGTGTGCTCTAGTTATGCTCCTCAGAAACTGCTTAGTCGTTGCATAACTCTAATTATTTTGTGCCAATTTCTGGATCACTCCATATGGTTTGTCACTTTCGGTTGCTTCCACAATTGTCATGTGCATTCTCAACAAGGACTGAGAATTGATCTATCTGATGGTGGCTTTTCACTCTGCCTGAAGCAATTTCATCTATCTGAAGATTCCCACTGTTCTGCAGTGGACAAGGGTCCTTGAGCTACTATACACTATATACTATCATGTATCTTGTCCCCATCTTATGTATGAGTATTGCATTGATGAATGTGAATATCTGTTCCAGGGGGGCTTCATTATCTAGGTTGATAGCATTGCCTTCTGTGCGAATGTGCCATTTTTTTATTTGGACAGTGATCCTGCTGCTGCAGCCAATCTTGTTCTGGAGTCAGCATTTTTTGGATGCGAAACATACCAAAGTCATTAGAGCATCTCCAATAGTTCAAAAAAAAAGGAGTTAGTAGTGTTTTCTAAGTGGAAAAAATGGAAGCATATTTGTTGGGTTCCTGCAACAGTTTTTAAAATATAGAAGACAGTTTTGTATCATGAATCCTAAAGGGAAAATGGTGTTCTTGCCCTTATGCAGGAGTCTAATTGTGATTTTACCCTTGTTTTCTCAACTTTGTGATTTTGCCCTTGCTATTTTGAATTGAATCATCCGTTTACCCCTGATTTGGATGCCGTCAGATGGTCATGGAATAAATGAATTAAAAAAATTCAAAATTTGAAAAAACAAAGGCGAAAAGACCAAATTGCCCCTTATCCTTATATTCAGCTTCCATAAGGAAACTATGCCTTTCTCACGGGCCGGTTGCATCGACCGGGGCGTCGGGGGCATCCGGCGGCGGCGGCGTTGGCAGCGCACAGCGCGCGGTGCGGCAACGGCTCCCAGCGGCGGGGCTCGTCGCGCGCGGGGCGGCGGCGGGGCTCGGCACGTGGCGCGCGAGGGCCGCGGGGCTTGGCACGCGACGTGCGGTGCGGGGGCTTCGGGCGTGCAGCCGCGGCGCAGCTCCTCCTCCCTCCTTCCCGCTCCCCCTAGCGTGGCTCATCCTCCCTCCTTCCCACTCCCCCCTGGCGCGTCTCCTCCTCCCTCCGCCACACTCCGGCGGCGCGGCTCACGTGTTAGGGTTTGAGGAGTACCGGCGGCGGCGCAGCTCATCCTCACTCTGCCCCGCTCCTCCCCAGGCTCGCGCCCGCAGTGGCGGTGATACGGGCGCAGCTGCTCTCCGACTTCAAGGCCACGGTGCGTGCAGGAAAAGCGGGGTGTTGGTTATCGCTTGGATTCTCACTAAGCTTTTCCTGTTTGATTGACTCTCTTGTGGGTGCGTGCAGTTGTCGAAGAAGGTGGTGAACATTGGAGAGCTGCGGCGCTTAGCCTGCCTCGGGGGTGGTGGTGTCCGACCTGTTCTCTGGAAGGTCCCCACTCGCATTCTCTTCTGATTGTATTGCGAATTTTGGTTGATAGTTCGGAGTTCTGCATTTCCTAGTTGCGCTGCAAGGGTTTAGCGATGATATTTGATTGGGGTCTTATTTTACAGAGATCTCTATTTTACAAATTTAGTAATTATTAGTATGAATACGAATTGTTCATAGTACCATTAACACGGGTGTCCTGTGTTAGTGAGCCAATGTCCTTTGTGCACTGCTTTAGACTGTAATTTGATGGTGAGAGATTGAGCTGGTGAGGTAAATGAGGAAGGAGAAAGGTTCACAGCTCAAACTGTTGGTCATTTTTTTCATTCTGCATAGCTGACTTATGTCTGTCGTCAAGTTTTTTTGGTTGAATTGAGACATGGAGATAGAGTTACAAAGTGTGTAGTTTCTTAAGGTCACAAGAGCGTAGGGATCTGCAGGGCTGGTGGTTGTTTGGTAAATGGGGAATGAAAATTTGTGTAAGAAATATACCTTGAAAAGGTTTCATGGCCTTTTTCAGTGGAAGTGAAAACTAAACTGTCTTATTTTTTTACCCTCCTGGGCTATATCTTATATTCAATCTTGTCCTGTGTTTGATTACCATCAGTGTCCATTTGATGTTCTAATTCTGATAGGTGTGGGTTTACCATGGCTTGCATTCCACATTGACCCCAATTTATGTATCATGCATTGTTTTGTGAACCGTCATGATTAAGCATGCACTCTAGGAGCTTCTGGCAGTATGTCTGTACAATTTACATCAATTTTTGTTATCTAATTACTCTCTACATGAGATATTTATTCTACTATTTTTATAGTGTGCAGCTTCTTTTGGGGTATTTGCCAACTGATCGTTCCTTATGGGCTTATGAGTTAGAAAAGAAGCGGAGTCAATATAGTGCATACAAAGAAGAGTTTCTTCTAAATCCTGTAAGTTTCAGTTGCTAGTCTCCAACTCAATGAGTGAAGATCTAAATCCTATTTATCTTTGTATATATAATATGAGGACAATATCTAGAGTTGTTAGGAAAACCTGTTTCTTGTTCCATAGGACAATGTTGCGTGGTTGTTTTACCTAGAAATAAATCAAGAATGTGCCCCAAAAAATGAGAAGTCAATTGGCAATGCAGTAGCAATGATAGTTAAAATGTTGAGTAGCTCTCAGCATTTGCCATGGTGTCACTTTTAAAGTTCTAAGATAAGAGAGATACCAGGCAACACAGCTAGTTCTTCCGAGCCTTAAATCATATTATTTGGAGGTGTTTACCACTGCTGTTTGGTATAGTCCTGAACTTTTTTTCTGATTGGTGTTTATAGATGTATGCTGCCCATGCATTCATGATTTTCTGACCCTTTACTTCATATTTACATGATTTTTCAGGTTCAAAATGTGAAGCTCATCCGTGACCAGAATTCAGGACAGCTTCAGGGCTATGGTTTTGTTGAATTTATAAGCCGTGCAGCTGCAGAGCGAGTTCTTCAGACATACAATGGACAGATGATGCCAAATGTTGAGTTGACATTTCAGGGCCAAATTGCTGGACCCGGGCACGCACGCAGGCGCCAGACTGGCACTCGTGTACGCTTGCTCTTCCCCGCATCACCGCAAGGATGGCCACGTTGGCGCCTTGCTTCACGGCTCGTCGGGAATGGCCGACGACTTCATGTCTTGCTCTGACAGCTTGCCCTTGCAGCGTTCCGCACGGCTATAGGTACAACCTCCTGGTCTTCCTACGGAGACAGATTGCGACACCGCCGCTGTCTCGCGTAGGGACGGCCATTGTTCCACCGGCAATACCGATGCAGCGATCAGTACCAGCACGGTAGTGTTGCCTATAATGGATTTTGGTGATGAAAACAGAAGCAAACGGGGCTCTGATATGGAAGCAACTTGTATGGCGGTTACTTTTGCTGAAAAAACATGTACTGTATGATATTCCTATGTGGTAAGGTACTAAGGTTATCAGTGCATGCATCTACTTATACAGTTTGTTAAGCGATGTTCTACATGCATTCTTATACATTGAAGATTTTTGGTCCCACACAAAAGATTATATCGAAATATTTTAAATAATTGTAAGTTGTGCCAAATATGTTTGACCAAATTTAATCAATTGTCAGCATACAATAAAAAAGTCTAATTCTAAATCAGGGTAAAATCACAATTATGCATAACAAACAGGGGCAAAATCGCATGGGCATTCATGTCCTTTTGTATAAAGTTTAACACCGTTAGGGGTGGATGACGGAGTAGGGACAAACTGGTGCTTCGTGAATGGCACAGTAGGGGTAAATTCACAAAGTCAAAAAATAGGGGTAAAATCACAATTTCGATACAAAACGAGGGTACAAACGCAAGAGCCCCAATCCTAAATTATGATGTTATCATACCGAAGTCATTAGCACTGGATTCAAAGCAACTCCATTTGCTTGTTAAACATGGTCATTCATACGTTATGTACATGGTCTGAAAGGTTACAAATACAAAGGTGTGAAATCAGATTTGAATCTGCTACCTTCATGCCTTCATGCGTGCTTGCCAGGTGCCAGCCGCAGCTCGTTCCCTTACCCGATGCTACGAAGCATGTCCACTTTCGCCTGCTTATCCCATCTTCTGAGATGAGGTACTCCAGTCCTGAGGGCAGAGCACCCATTGATACAGCAAACCAGAATTCATTTTGTACAAATTTCAGGTGATATGAATAAACAAAACTGAAACATAGTATAACAACTAAACTATAATGCACGATGCCCAATTAACTATCAAAAATCAGATATGTATGGCAATAGACTTTCTTCAGACTGTTTAGTAGCCGGGTCCTTCACCTTAAGAAAACTCAAGCAATTCATCTTCTGGACACATGGCTCTAGCAACTCTGAATAATAAACTATATAAAGCATAACTCCATGAATTACAAAAACTAAAGGAAACATGACATCCTATAGATATTCTTTGTTCTGCAATATCAATAAGAGAGCAGGCGTAAAACCAACAAAATTTCTGGACGATCTATTGCATATTTGCAAGTCCAGAGGTTTACAGGATTGCTGATGGACAATTGTACAATCCCTCAATTCCTGACTGCCTAAAAAATGAAGATGAATAAATCATCCTGTGGCTCCTAATGTACAACATAACTCTTAATTCTGTCTATGCTAACATACAACATGACTCAGCTTTGCCGCAAGGTACGTGTGTGCCTACACAATGGGAGAGTACTCCTGCCGCCATTGTTCGCCGGCACATGCTTTCATTTCACTGGCCTCACTGCAGATTTAACTGAAACTTCATGCTCAGTAGCTCATCCATTAAAAAAGAATGATCATGCCCACAAGAGACAATCGATTCCCATTTCAAAATTTGTGACAGGACTTTCACCAAAATCTTCGCTTGTTTTTTGTATGTTATTCTTTGTTTCTACATATGGTTCTGATAGATCAGATGACCGTATAGACGGTATGGCATGTTCCTTGAGAATGTCTGATGATGCAGCAGCCGCTTCTTCTCGATGCAAAACAACAAGGAAGTCGTCTTCGAATTCAAACGTCAGGAACTTATCTTTACAAGCTACACATTTGAGTCAAACCATGATAAGGTGAGAAGGAAAGGAATCTGAAGGTGTTAGGAATTCATTGAACATTAGGCAGTCAGTACTTACTGTCCACAAGATGAGCAAGGTGATGGATATTCTTTATTGTGGTTCCGTTTAGTTTCATGACCTGGTAACATTATTGGTCAATGTAACCCGTAAATTCCAATTCACACGCATAAGAAAGACAACCAAAAGGTAGAAGAGGTTTACTTGTTGATTGCCCATGTGCTCGTATCCGATGTTGACCTCGTGTGCCAAAACCTAGATGGCAGTAGTTAATCAAGAGCATAATAGCATAGCAAACCACAAAATTAGTCGACTGAACTAGCCACAAAATAAAGCATACCTGTGAGACAATAACAATTTGCTCGCCCTCAAAGGTTGCTAGAGAGTAACGTGCTTTTGCTAACAATTTCAACTGTATATGAAG
This sequence comes from Miscanthus floridulus, assembly GCF_019320115.1. Lineage (NCBI taxonomy): Eukaryota > Viridiplantae > Streptophyta > Magnoliopsida > Poales > Poaceae > Miscanthus > Miscanthus floridulus. Next base: position 44,380,750 of record NC_089580.1, on the reverse strand, counting down.
ATAAGATGACAACACTAACAATAAGAAAATGCATGCCTCAGGACAAAAGTAAGCTGCAAGCAAGATTAGCATGCTAATGGTGAAATTACCCCTAATGTATCTTCACACTCCTCCCTGTACATGAACAAAAATTTATGATTTAGTAACTAAAAGCTTCATGATATCACTAGTCCTAAAAGGGGAAGTCCACTGGTTACTTACTCTATAAATGGTTCTGTTAAAGGTGTGAAGACAAGGCCGGCAACTATCAGATAAGAAGGTTGGCCACCCTCGACATGAAACGGCACCTTAATTAAGAATTCAGATTCTTGTTAAAAGTGCACCGGTGAAATTTGCATTTCAAGTTTTTGGTAAGATGAGGGTTTTCAGTATCTCACCAAATGTTTTCTTGGCTGCAAAATAGTTTGGACTTTCATGGAATTGCCATCACGAATGATTCCTAGCTGAGCAATATCACCTGCATACCTGAATAATGAAACCATCAAATTTTACTGCAACACATGCTCTAGTGTAGGAAAAGATGTAGCTCCATAGATTTTAAATAAAGATGCAACAGAATATCAGATATATAGAACATACACATTGCATTGGAAACAAAACAAGGATGATTTAGATGGATCAAGTTTGTAACAATGTATTCATATCCAGAGGAGGCCTATAACATTAAGAGGGATTCCACATAAGGGCTTGTCCACCCCAATCCGCATGGTGGATTGAGGCTTATATGCCAGTGGGTGACTGAACAATAAATTTTACCCATCCATACCCAAAGCACGTGATTCGCATATAATGCCTAATCACATGTTGACACAATATCCAATCATTACTGTTTCTGGAAGATGAACCAAAGTGAAATACAAAACTTTGGACAACATAAAATTGTCATTATTCGAAGGTTCAGCCGCATATAAAAAATGTTTAAGAAACATAGGGAAAAGCAATGTTTTCTGCAAAAGATAACATCAACAAATTATGAAAAGAATGAAAGCTATCAGGAATAAGCTACAAAACTTACTTTTGGCTTGTGAGATAGCGGAAAGCAATCCGTTCTGTGGACCGAAACGGTACTGTTGCTTCACATCCTACTGCGATGCCATCAAAGCTAATAATTACATCTCCCTGGAGACAAAACAAACTGATAAGCTTAAACAGACGAAGCAAATACAGTTTGGACAATCATTAACCCAGAAAGATCCATTTCAATAAAAAACAAGGAAAACTGAAGGCATTCAAATCTGTGAACTGGATCATATTAGTGAATGTTACCTTTCGCAAAACACTGCTTGCTGGAGCAGTAGGCTCAACCCGACGAACAAGAACACCCTTCAAGAGAAAAGCAAGATGGCATGTCATAGGGACACACTGGACTAACTGACTAAGCTTAGAGCTGTGCTCAAAGCTAAGGACCAACTATTAGTATTTAGAGGACAATTTTTTTTCTAGATAATTTTAAAATAACAACTTTTAGAACGCTGTATGGATATGCAAGGTACTCTCAGCCAGAAACCATAACTACCAAGTAGTAATCCCACCTAATGTAACTAACTCACAAACAACAAGGTGCATTTAACTAACTACTAAGGCATAATTTATCTCTTTATCTGCTTTTATTTTTAATTTTATTGCAATATAGGATATTTCATGGTATGTGATAACTCAAACCACTCTCAACAATATCATGCTTATCAAATGTGGAAGTACAGGAGCACCTACAGTATGCAAGATGATCAGTGCAGCCATAGATTACACAGGTCTCAACAGGGAAAGAGCGGCTAAACCATCTAGAACTGTGCTTGTGTGTGCATCGGAGTACACTTGAAAATATATACTTCAATATTTACAAGTTGAAGTTCATAAGATACAGGTAGCCTACCTCGCTTGAAGGTACTTTTAAGCTTTCACGCAATGCCGGATTTTCCAATTTCTGAAGTAAGACACCCAAACAAGGAAATCCTACATATTTTTTGGAAACATTGAGCACAACTTCAACATAGTAGGGCTAGACATCTCACAAAGTTAGTGTACTGGAATACGGTTTTACTAAGTAATGCACACTCAATATTCTTACAATTAGGAACTAACTATAACATGTTTAATGAATAAAATTTTTCTTCAAGGGAAGTTCCTTCTGACTTTATGTAGTGCAAAGGTAGCATCTATTTGAAATGTCTGGTTGAATTTACAAACCAACTTATTAAAAAAAAGGGAATAGGTCGATATCTGTAGCTAACTAGGTAAAGTAGACACCGTTTTTGCTTGCTTATCTTTAAAACAAAGAATAATTACCTGTGTACTTTCCATTTTTCTGATAGTCATTTAAGAAATGGGATACAACTGTAGTTGGAATAACATATCCAATATTTTCAGCTTCATCTGACCTGTACACCTAAACAAAACACATAATGAGAAAGAAAATAGAAAGAAAAAAAAACACTTGCATCCTCTTCAATTAAGTCTACCTATTTGTGTATCATCATGCTTAGTGCTACTACCTTCGTTAACAAATACTTGTCATCTGAATCTTTGATCAAACACTGATCACCATTGCAATCGTTACTTTTCTCTAACATGATTGAAGTTTGTATTTTATAACTACCCTCGCAAAAAAGTGCCTTTCATATCTAATTACTATCTTCTATGAACATATGCGAAAGAGCCTGCTACCTGACTGGTTAGCAGGGCTCAAGTAGCACCCAGGTCCTGGGTTCAACTCCCGGGGGAGCAAATTATACTGTGGGGGCAAACTTTTGCAGGTGAGTTTTTTTCTGTTAGCATATGGCAAACTTCAAATAGAAATGGAGTAGGAGTTTTGATTGATAAGAGCCTCAAGGATGGTGTGGTGGAGGTGAGGAGGCAAGGGGATAGGATCATCTTAGCTAAACTTGTTATTAGTGATATGGTCTTAAACGTAATTAGTGTGTATGCCCCACAAGTAGGCCATGGTGAGAGTGCTAAGAGGCTTTTCTGGAAGACTTAGATGGCTTGGTTAGAGCTGTTCCTAGTAGCGAAAAGCTCTTTATAGGAGGTGATCTTAATGGCCATGTAGGTACTTCAAGTGCAGGTTTCGAGGCAGCTCATGGGGGTTTCGGTTATGGTAGTAGAACCAGGAGGGAGAGGAAGTCTTAGACTTTGCTGTAGCTTTTGATCTAATGATAGCTAACAATTTCTTTAGTAAGAGACAGTCCCATTTAGTGACCTTTAGTAGCGGCCAATACTCTAGTCAAATCGACTTTGTCCTTACAAGGAGGGATAAACAAGCATGCGTGGACTGTAAGGTGATACCTGGAGAATGTGTGGTCTCTCAACACAAGCTGCTGGTGGCTGACTTCCGCTTTCTGGTGCAAGCTCGTAGGAACAAACAAGCTAGGGTTGCTAGAACGAAGTGGTGGAAATTGGAAGGGGAGGCATCAAAGGTCTTTAAGGAAAGGGTTATTGATGAGGGCCCTTGGAAGGATGAAGGCGATGCAAACAACATGTGGGAGAAGATGGCAACATACGTTCGGAAGGTTGCTTCAGAGGTGCTTGGAGTGACCAAAGGGAGCAGATGCGACTCGAAAGACGCTTGGCGGTGGAATGAAGATGTGCAAAAGGCTATTAAGGAAAAGAAGGAGTGCTATAAGCGCTTGTACCAGGACAGGTGTGCAGACAACATAGAGAAGTACAAGGTGGCAAAGAAGACTGCAAAACGAGCGATGAGTGAGGCAAAGGGGCGTGCCTACAAGGACCTTTACCGATGTTTGAGTACGAAGAAAGGGGAGAAGGACATTTATAGGATGGCTAGGGCTCGCGATAGGAAGACAAGGGACTTCAACCAAGTTAGGTGTATAAAGGATGAGAGGGAGCAGCCCTTGGTGAAGGAGGATGAGATTAGGCATAGATGGCAAGAGTATTTTGATAAATTATTCAATGGTGAGAACGAGAACACCAATGTTCAGCTGGACGACTTGTTTGATGACACTAATAGGCGCTTTGTGCGAAGGATTCAAGAATCGAAGGTCAGATAAGCCCTGAAAAGGATGAAAGGGGACAAAGCGATGGGCCCTGATGGTATCCGAATCAAGGTGTGGAGATGTCTCGGGGATATAGTTATAGTATGGCTAACCAAGATGTTCAACAATATCTTTCGATCGAACAAGATGCCTGAGAAGTGGAGAAGAAGCATATTGGTACCAATCTACAAGAACAAGGGAGACATCCAAAGTTGCACTAATTATCGGGGAATTAAGTTGATGAGCCACACTATAAAACTATGGGAGAGAGTCATCGAGCAGCGCCTGTGAGGAATGACGCAGATATCTACAAACCAATTTGGTTTTCATGCCCAGAAGGTCAACCACAAAAGCAATCTTCCTAATAAGACAAGTTATGGAGCGGTTCAGAGAGCAGAAGAAGGACCTACATATGATTTTCATTGACTTGGAGAAGACTTATGACAAGATACCAAGAAATGTTATATGGTGGGCTTTAGACAAACATAAAGTCCCATCAAAGTACGTGACCCTCATCAAGGACATGTACAACAATGCTGTGACTAGTGTTCGAACAAATGATGGTAACACAGATCACTTCCCAATTAAAATAGGACTTCATCAAGGATCAGCCTTGAGCCCGTATCTCTTTGCCTTGGTAATGGATGAGATTACCAGGAACATTCAAGGGGATATCCCTTGGTGTATGTTATTCGCTGATGATGTAGTGTTAGTAGACGAAAGACAGGCGGGAGTAAATAGGAAACTAGAGTTGTGGCGGCAGACCCTTGAGTCTAAAGATTTTAAATTAAGCAGAACTAAAACCAAATACATGAGATGTGACTTTAGCGGAGCTGCACAGGAGGAGGGAGATGTGAGTTTGGAAGGTTCCTAAAAAGGATATCTTTCGTTATCTAGGATCGATGCTATAGAGGGATGGAGATATTGATGTGACGTTAGCCATAGAATCAAAGCAAGGTGGATCAAGTGGAGACAAGCTTCTGACATTCTTTGTGACAAGAGGGTGCCACAAAAGCTAAAAGGCAAGTTTTATAGAACGGCGATTAGACCGGCTATGAGAATGTTGGCCTACAAAGATTCGACATGTTCAACAACTGAGTGTTGTAGAAAAGCGTATGTTGCGATGGATTTGTGGTCACACAAGAATGGACCGAGTTAGGAACGATGATATACGTGACCACCTAGGGGTAGCACCAATTGAAGAAAAGCTTGTTCAACATCGGTTGAAGTGGTTTGGCCATGTCCAAACGAGACCTTCAGAGGCACCAGTGCATTGTGAAGTCCTAAGCCAATCTAATAATGTGAGGAGAGGTAGAGGTAGACCGAAATTGACATGGGGGGCAATAAAAAGAGATTTGAAAGCTTGAGATATACCTAGATATCTATGTTTGAATAGGAGTGACTAGGGGCTCTTGGTGGGTTTCAACTCTAGCCTACCCCAACTTGCTTGGGACTGACAGGCTTTGTTGTTGTTGTTGAGCATATGGCAAACTTCGTTAAATAGTTTGTCATGCACCCACTTCTTGATGGTGAAGTGAGAGGACTGAAGAAATACTAAAAAGCGCAAAATGGGAAATATTGCTAAAATGTGGAGTGGAAAGTATTTGTGAACAAATAAAACTGTCAAAGTGGCAAGTATTTGTAACTGGTGGAAGCAATATATTGCATACCCTGATCTAAAGCATAAAAGTACCCTCAAAGAAGACAATGAAAAAATGAACGCATGTGATTCTGATCCATAAGCAAGGGTAAATACCAATTCAAGTTTATCTAGAGTGATCATTACCAGAGCATATCAAAATCCAGAACTATGCCTGTTTCTGAACGTTGAGTAGCTATTGATTTTAAAATATAAATCTACCTATGTTTTTAATCTGTTCAGATATACTGGGTTGTCCATCAATTATGTCCAAAACCACAAGTCACCTGTCCAGGTACCAGTAATGTGACGAGTAAAAGTACCTGAAATGCCCATACCAATGCACTCCCCTTGTTCATTAAAGGCTGGTCCCCACTGTTTCCTAAACAAAAGACCAGGACAACAAATCAGCTCATCATTTCCAGGAATTCTGGTAAGGACGAAGATAGGTCAATGCTCTAACTATCATCGTATAGCAAATAGCAGACTAGTGAGCCTTTTTTTAAGGCGGATTGCAAAGGACAAACCAGAATTTATGGCTGCGTCATTTGAATGCCAAGAAGATCTGATGTCCCATGTGCATATGGAGTGACCTGGGCTATTCCAAAGGAAACAGTGTAAGTTCAATCATTCGGTTGAATATATATCAAATATAATTATTAGAGAACATTTTCAGAACAGTTGCTTCGCTTTCTCAATGTATCTAAAGCAATGTTGTATTGGGCTATCTTTCTGCATACAAGTTCAACGCAGAAAAAGAAAAAATAAGTCATTTGACAACTAGTCACTTTTTTATTTCATTCTTTTTGGAAAATAGTAACTATTTGAGAATTGAAGACCAAGATGATTATGGCTACACCTAACCAGATATAGAAGACGACAGCAGTATATGACTGGAGAATAAAAACGATGGACCAGTCTCCCAAACAAATGAACTCAGAAGTCAGAACTGATCACAGGAAGTCAGGAATCAATGAAACATAGCATAATTTGTTCTTAATCCTACCAACATGCACTGGACAACTAAAAAGGAGCATGGGATCAGGTTGTAACATTTTGGAGAAATGATACAGCTACTGCATCCTGAACCGTGACTAGGGGCTCATGTTGGGTTTCAACTCTAGCCTACCCCAACTTGCTTGGGACTAAAAGGCTTTGTTGTTGTTGTTGTTATACAGCTACTGCATGCAAGAAATATCATTGCTTTTCTCCTCGTTGAGGCAAGAGTCAAATGAAAAAGACAGATACAGAGAATTGAAGCATCCAAGATATAGCACCTCAATGCGTGATACAACGCCTTTTGTTACTGATATAGTGTCTCCACCAAGAGGATACCCCACAACAGTTACTGAATCCTGTCATAAGTTTGAACATAAGAGCAATGTTATACAGCATGAAGTAAATGTGAAGTACTTTTTCATATATAACTAGAAACAAGCAAGAGCAAATAATGACTTCAGCTCTGACAGAAACTTTTATGGTGTTCATGTGCTATTAACCAAGCACTACATTTTACAGTTGCAAGTTACCAAAAAGTTTGCCTGAAACTATAGTTTTAAGCGTTTAACTGTACCTGTGGTGACTAGCCAGAGAGGGTAAAAACCCAATATTCACATACACAGATCATTAAAGGTCCAGTAAACACAATCATGACGATAATTGGTTACCTGAAGGCATGGCAAACGACCAAAATGAAGTGCCTCTGTTCCTCTCCAGAACTCTTCATTCTCAACAGATAGCAATGCAAGATCACATTCGGTACCCCTAGCTAAAACCTGTAAATCACTTTGTCAGTTGACTTCTTACAAAGTCAAGTTTTATAAAATTAAATAAATAGTCAAATACCTTGCCTCAAAAGATTCCTAAGCATATGTGGTAACTTTTAATGTTGGTCTCAAAAGAGTAAGTATATTGAAAATTAGAAAAATAATTACAATTGTGGTTCTTTTAATAATTCCCAGGTCCCAATGGTGGAGCTTCCAATAGTCCAGTCCCACCAGTACAGTCGAATATGGTTGAAAAGCTAAGTTGACTTGCAATGGATATTAGATGTAAGAAAATGAACAGAAGACAGACTTAGGGATCCAGGGTTTAAGCACAATCTTGTTTCAGATAATTCAGATTCACAATAAACTGATAGTTACCTTACTTCAAGAGAATTTCAATGTTCATTGCATAAACATTTTGATTGCGCACTCAAGAAAAAAAAAGATATTTTGACAAATCTTGAAAGCAGCATTGCTATAGGTGATTTACCTTGGCAATATACTTTTTATCATCTCCCCTTCTCTTTACTTTGACCTGCAACGAGAAGCAGCCTTACCTTAACAAATTAACTGACATTCCTAAACTCTTATCCATAGAAAAAACTAATGGTACATCGATATCTTCAACTGCTAGTAGCTCAAAATTTTAAATCAAAATAGTACAGAAAAAGAGAGTGACAAACCGAAGTAAAATAAAAACATGAAGAGATAAAGCTGCCCAGTTGAATAATCACCTGGGTGTAGTGCTCAACGCAATGTGGCATTTGTCAAGAGTTTGCCATCCCCAATCATAAAAGCACTGTAAAATGACATGTCATGTAAGATACACAAAGAGCTTCTAAGTTCAAGACATGTGAAATCATAATCTTCAAAATGAGTGGCCTCATCCAAAAGATATGCATAAATTTCAAAACATGTAAGGTAAGAATATCTGTCATAAGATAAACAAAGGTACCAAAATCAACTAATGTGATCACAAAAGCCCTAGCATGTTGATGACCTAAAGCAGGATGCCTATCACAATGAAAACATCATTATGTTTACAGCCTTAGTCGCAAGTGGTCTAATCAGTACAAGAACGGAAATGCTGCAACTTAATCTCTACAAAATTATGAAATCACTTATTGCATCATGATAATTTATATTCCACACCTGCATACATCCCCACCCACCTAGAAATGCACAACAGATGAAATTTTTATATGGAAGAAGTAAAATCAGCAATTGAACCAGATACACACATGTTATATCAACAGTTCAACACTTACCTCCCCACTACTTGAATGTTGCCTTTGCTTCTGCCAAGGAAGACCATAATCGGTGTGCGATATGAGTGCAGTAGACCCTAACAGGAGAGAAACTAATTCAGGTGAAAAGGACATGACTAATCACAAAACAAAGCAAAGTCTTACTCAACAGAACAAGATCTTTGAGCAAACTAGAGCCCTGTGCTTGACATAATATACTGAAAAGGAAGTTGCAATACGAATATGACAAAGCAAGTACTTAGCGCACACATGAATATATCTTGATGAAATATAGACTACTATAATATGGAAAAGTAAGCATTATCAATAGCCAGGGGCATGTATTCTTGAAGCCTACCTTGACAACAGCATTAAGGAATTTGTCCTCTTCAAGATCATCAAAGTCAGCAACCTGATGTAACCGCACAGTTAGCATAAGAGAAGGTTTGTAAGATTTTGGGGCAACATTTAATCAAGCATTACATGTGGATTGCAGTGAAAAGGAAGAAGAAGAAATGTACATGGATGAAGATGGGTGTGTTTTATTAGCACTCACAGGTGCATGGGCACATGCATAAGATGATGAAAGAGTATAAAACCACCATAAGAGATTCATTCAGACTGAAGAGAGCATGGTTTATAACTGAGGCGGTGTGAACTTACAAAAAGAAAGTGCAAACTGACTCAAATCCAGAATGGAGAAGTGCAATTAATAGTTTGAACAGACGACACCCCACCCTCAGGCCACAGCATACAATCCACACAGACGACAATGTATAGGGTAACCCAAAGCACCCAGGCACCCAGCCAAACAACAGTAAGCATGTTGACATGGAAGCGAAATGAAGTGGCAAATCTTATCCTCGCTCTAATTGCCATTGATTCTACTCTGGAATGCAGAGGATGGGAAGATTTACTCCACATGTAAAAAAAGCTATATGGCCCCTCATTCAATTGTGAAACTACAGCTGTTAAGCAGTATTCAATTCTATAGACTAGCATGCTACTGTGCAGCCTGTAAAGTTGTAAACCAAACACGAGAAAAATGGATGCGCCTCGGAACTGGACTCCTGAAATCGACGGCAAGCCCCCGTCGAGGAGGAAGAAGGAAGGAGGAGTAAAAATATCAAAAAAACAAAAAATAGAAAAAAAAATAAAAAAAAATAAAAAAAAAAAAAAAAAAAAAAAAAAAAAACAAAAAAAAAAAAAAAAAAAAAAAAAAGAAAAAAAAAAAAAAAAAAAAAAAAAAAAAAAAAAAAAAAAAAAAAAAAAAAAAAAAAAAAAAAAAAAAACAAAAAAAAAAAAAGATAAAAAACCCCCTCCCCCCCCCCCCCCCCCCCACCGCGCCACCGCTACCGCCTCCCCATGCTGCGCCGCTTCTTCGACACCCCCTCCACCTGCGCGCACGGGCACCCCACGCCCACAGGCAACACAGGAGCAAAGTTTCAGTCGGCCACCGCACCTTCCAGAGAAGGAAGAAGCACAACTGGCATTCGCACCGCGCGCGTCGGGCAAGAGCCACTGACAAGTAGTGAGACGCAATGGTACCTCGTCAAAGCGCCGGAGCGCGCGCCGGCCCCGCGGCTGCTGGCGCGGCGGCGGGCGACGAACGGCGGGGCGGAGGCGGCACGAGCAGGAGGCCGAGGCCGTGTACGATGGCGGTGGAGGGGAAGGGGGAGGAGCGCCGGGGAGACCAAGAGCGCGGCGACGCACGCCATTGCTGCTGCTGCTGCGGCTGGCGACGCGCGTGGTTGATTGGGTGTTTGTTTCCGTCCCCCTACCTAGAGACTAGAGAGTGAGCGGCGAGCTCTATCCCTCTATAGGCTTTTCGGTTAGGGGGGGGGGGGGCCATCACGTGCGGGTCACGTGAGATAATTATATCTGTGTCTGGCCCAACAAGGCAAACAATCTACACGGCGTGTTGTTGAAATGTGCAGAATATATGTCGGCATTTGCAAGCTCAAGTTCAGATACCGTAGAAGATTCTTCATGTGCAGCTAACAATAAACAGAAAGTATTTCCAATCTAAGAAATGGTATATAACGTATGACCACTCATCATCAAAACTTTTTGGTAAGCATTCAAAACCCATGAAAGGTCTCTTGGAGAAGCGTTCTAATAACAGGGCATCAATCTACCAGAACCGTTCTCTACAGAAACGGCTTATCCCTGAAGGAACAAGCAAAAACGAGAACACAGGATTAAAGATGCCCAGAATGGTCCACAAAGACAGAGTTACATCAGAACTCCAGCAGTATTGTCAAGCGCCTTCTTTGTAATCTTGAATTTGCCAGCCAAGTCCTTCCCGGTGTCCTCGGCCATCACATGCTGCTTGATGAACAGCACAATGCCATCCCTCAATATCTCGAGCTCCGGAAGACCGGCGACACGAGTAAAGGACATTCCACACCCGTGCGTCATCTTTCTGTAGTAAGGTCTCAAACAGCATCTGGAAATGTGAGATCCCTTGCTGGAGTCATCTCCACTGGGTTGGCCAGGTTAACCACCTTCAGAGTTGCGAGGGAGAGCGTGAAGTTTGACAGCATCTCTGCAACTAGTTTTGCAAGGTTCATGGATCGACTTGACTCCATATTATCTAGCTCCTTAAAATGGTCCCAGATGCAGTACTGAACAAAGTAGAAAACAAATAATCAGAAAGAGAGCCTTTGATCACCACCTATGCTGAAAGCAAGGCTGCAAGCACTACAAGTAATAGCTAGACAAGATTCTTTCCAAATCCGAGTTAGTCCATGTAAGCTACCATCTGGCAATGCTAATGTGGTATTAGCACCATACCAATATGAAAAACACAAGTTGAAATTCACTGACGTCTTGAGCTGTCATAATAGAATGTCGATTCATACTAAATTCATTTATTTCAGAAAGGGGTGGCCTAAAAATGGATACACGTAAAATAAATCCACATAAGCTACCTGAGAAAAAGTAATTTCTGAGCCAAACAAGCTTTAATATAAATAGCAAACATGATAAATACAACAATATACCTGCAAGCTGAACTTGTGATTTTTCTCATGGTTGCATAGCTTGGAAGCAAGGACTGTGTAATACTTATTGAACATCTTCTCATGCAGACAACAGTCAACAATGACCCTTATAATTTCTCGGTCCTGCATATCAAGCACAGGAAAAGGCATACATCAATAATATTGTCAAATACATGCACAACAACTAATCGAACATTGATGCATGCCTGCTTCCCAGAAAGGCCCAGCCTCAAGAGCTTCTCAAAAGCATCTACATAGTCTTCAGCACTCATTATAATACAAAAGATTGCTCTTCGTATGTCAGTGTTCATCCGCTGAGCAGCTGCAAGCTGAAGAAGTTTTTGTGTCTCTACAACATCCTTGCTTGTAACAGCTGCAACATCTTCGACATTAGCTACTGTGGATGGAACATCCCCAGACAACCACCATTGCCCTTTCTTATCAGGGTCCAAAAGCCTACTCCATGTTAGCCCACGCAAGAGGACATCTTCTGCCTTAAGCTGTCAATATGTAAAAAAGGAAAATAAAATAAAATAAGTGTTAACTGCATTCTGAAATCACAATTCATAACACAGATGATGGGCAAGTCATTCTGGTTCAAACCTTTTGAAGCCACTTTTTTATTCGAGTATGGTGTGAAGGATCCTCTTTAGGCCCTTTTCTTATTGTTCTTAATGTCACATATGGTCTCAAGCATAAATTCCATCTGAGCAGTAAGTGAAAACCATTCAGACAAATTAAAAACCTACGTGGAAAGTGATGCTTCTTAAATAGGTGCATTGAACAACATAAACTTACTCTTCTGCTACATATATCAGTCTTCCCATCTTCTCGAACACCAGAGTGCAATTTAAGCTGATTCACAGAGTTCTGAATACTAAGGACAAAATCTTTCATAGTACCTGGATCATCTCCCCTCAGCTTCATTCCACAGCCTGCCCATTTAGATGAAAACAAACTCTCAGCTTCACTCAGAGACAGAAAAAGAGGGTACGGTACTCTATACATGAATAGTTATTATGATGGTTAAATGTTTCAGTTGAGTTACTATTGAAATGTGATATAACACCATACACTGTAGGATGGTCAACACTGTAGAGACATCCAGCTCTGTCAAGCGCTTGCTCAGAATCGACAGAAGATCATACACAAGATCGCTGTTAATATCGGACAACATGATGCACTAATCAATATTATGAGAATTTATGATTGATGTGGCTTTAAAACATATTATGCTGTTCCATTCGAATCACAAACCTTGAGATGACACCAAATATACACAAATAGCAGAAGAGTAAGGTAAGATTTCTCAGAGATAGACCATCTTCTTTTTGAGTACTCATCCTGCCACAAGAGAAACACAAATAGTATCAGCTCAATAAAAAAATCCATTAGGATCACCATACAAAAGAATTCAAGAATCCTCGAGGTAAGCAGATATACAGAGAACATAACAAGTCATATTTATCTTCGTAATAAGAAGAGTGATACCTCAAACGACTTAGCAATAGAGGCAAGGATCTTGGCACTGAAGTCAATACCAACCAAGCATGCCATGCCTGCCAACAAAGGCTGCAAACACAGCAGCATATCTGCAAAAAACAACAAAGCATTAGTTTTTGCAGTAGTAAACTATATCAAATTCTGACAAGACTGAGACTATCATATTCATACGAAAATGGGGTTTGTAACAAATACCACTAAGTGCTTAATCAATCTAAAGAAAAGATTTATATGGTTGATTGAGAGAGACCCTTAACTGTTCATTGCCGCGAGGTCCTCGGGAACAACTAGCCAAAACCTTCATCCCCGATTATCTGAGAGCCCAACACTTCGTGGAACAGACTGTGATAGATAAAAGCAACAAAAAACGGAAAAACAGTACCCCATGGTTAATCAAGACCCGCCAAAAAAAAATCTGAAAGACAGGTGGTAGAGAAATATCAGAAGAAATGAGAGATCTTGTAGTCTAGGTGTTTGTACTCGAAAAGCGTGGCAATTTCCTGAGTAATGGACTCCACGTTGACTCTGAAAGTCTGTTCAGAAGTCCTGATGCATAGCAAACATTAGGTCATACATGGGAATACACTCACAAACTAAAAATGATAAATACATGTGGCAACAATCAAGTAAATATAAGATAGAATTTAGGCTCAAACCTCTTACTCTGCGACGCATCTGGGCAATTTCTTCTGATTCTGAATTGGAAGCATTACGCAAACTCGGAGGTACATGCTTCCCTTTTGATTCTGTGGGCAGTTCAACCACATTAGGCTCTCCATCCTCAGATTCCAGAAGTGCTCCACCATTCTCTTCATCCATGTCAACACCTTCGTCATCTGGTTCGTTCATCTCTGAGTCATCCTCCATCTTCTTTTTCCTTTTCCGACCGTTCTCTTCACCCACATCATCCAGTTCCTTCGTTTCCATACCAGCCTTCTTCATCTTCTTCTTCTTCCGACCATTCTCTTCACCCCTGTCATCTGGTTTCCTCCATCTCTGTGTCATCCTTCTTCGCCTTCTTATTTTTTTCTTTTTACCTTTTTTCTTGTCTAAATTAGTGTCATCCGCCACATTCCAATCATATGCCTTTTGTTTCCTCATTCTGAACCAAAGTCGCCACCAAACCCAAGGTCTGCAAAAAGTTCATCCATACCATCATCCGGACCTCCCAACTTTCCTTTCTTCACCTTGAGCTTTTTCTCAAGCTTCCTCTCCATCTCTAGATCATCCTCCATGCTCACAGCTCCACCCATCTCCATCTCAAGATATTCCTGGAAGTTGGACTTAGGCTTCGGGCCTTACCCCACTGCTTCCCTCTTTCTCTCTTCTTCATGCCATCAGGGCATAGATGGCCAACGGGCCGGCGGGCGATGGGGGCCCATGATAGGGCACGGCACGGAAGGGCCCCATCGGGCCCCCGGGCCATGCCGCACCAGTCCATCGTGCCTGGCCAACGGCCCAGGGCACGGTCTGTCGGGCCAATTTCCGTGACGGCCGGCCCGATGAGCCCGGCCTTTTTAGCAGGTCGGGCCGGCCCGAGGCCCACCAAAAGCGACAGAGAGGAGGCCGGAGGGGGAGGCGAGGAGTGGAGGTGGCGGCGGCCGCCGGCGAGCTTCCCCCGGGTCGCTTGAAGCCAGATCCGGTGGAGGAGGCGAGTCCGGCGCGGCAGGTAGCGGCCGGATCCGGCGAAGTAGCTGGCGGAGTTGGCGCCGCGGAGGGGGATGGAGGCCGCTCCGCTCGAAGCCGTGCGGGGGGCGCGAGGAGGAGGCGGAAGATCCAGACGCGCGGGGGGCCGTGGAGGCGGCGGCCGCCACCGCACTCGACGCGTCGCCAGAGGGGCCGTGGAGGTGGAGCTATGGAGGCGGCGGCATGGGATGGGGGAGGCGGAGTGGAGTGGAGGGGGAGGCGGCGGCATGGCCGGGGATGGAGCACGTGTGCCGGCTGCCACGCGCGGACGCGCCCACACCTGGCCGGCGAACGAAGAGAGGGAGCAAGCAGAAGAGAAGAAGAGCGATGCCGCGACGCGAGTGGGGAGCGCCGGAGCGGGAGGGAGGGGAGCCTGAGGGATCGCAGAGCCGAGGGTGGACGCGGATGGGCACGGAGTGGGGCATGGGGCGGGAGGGGAGCGGGACGGGAGGGGGGGATTTAGGGTTCAGGGGGACGGCGGACGGGGGGTGGGGGTGGCCGAGCGGAGCGGCCCGGCTAGCTGGGTCTTAGCAGGCCAGCTTGCCGGGCCGTTTGGTACAGGAGCGCGGCGTGCCGTGCCAGCCCACGGGCCTGAGCAGCGGCCAGGAACGGCCTGCTCCCTCGGGCCGGGCCAGCCCGGGCCCGCAAGTCACCGG